>NW_028270188.1:10731454-11050459 GCF_037043375.1 Chiloscyllium plagiosum
GACAAATCTTTTAGAATTGTATGAACAAATTACGAGCATGGTGGACAATGGGTCCCAGTGAATGTGGTGTACATAGATTTCCAAATGTCCTTCCACATGTTGCTGACACAAGAGGCTGCTGCACAACGATGCAAGGTGTTAGGGGTAGGGTATTCGCATGAACAGAGGATTGGTTGATGAACAGGAAGCAAAGTGGAGATAAATGTTATAAGTGCGAACCTGGTTGGCAGTCAGTGACTAGTGGTGCTCCTCAGAGATTGGTTTTGGAACCAGAATTATTTACAATTAATATTGATGATTTGGAGTTGGGGACCAAATGCAGCGTGTCAAACTTAGCAAATGATACGAAGACGAGTGAAAGAGCAAAGGGTGCAGAGGACTGTGAAACGTTACAGAGAAACATAGTTACTTTGAATGAGTTGGCAAAGGTCTGGCAGATGAAATGCAATGCTAATAAATGTGAAGTCATACATTTCGGTAGGAGGAATAGTGAATAAGATTATGGCATGAATGGCAAAAACACTTCCAGTGTGCTGCTATGCAGAGATACCTTGGTTCCGAATGAACGATTCATGGAAGGTTGGTCTGCAGGTGCAACATGGAATTAGCAATCAAACAGAGTTTGGCCATTCATTGCTAAAAGGATTGTTTTTAAAAGCAGAGAGGTTATGTTACAACTGTACAACGTGATTTTCAGGCTACCACTGCAGTACTGTGCGTAGTTTTAGTCCCCTTAGTAGAAAAATGATATACTGGAACTGGAACAGATGCAGAGGAGGTTTACTTGGTTGATTCCGGAGTTGAGTGGGTTGGCTTATGAGGGGAGATTGAGTAGGTTGGAATTGTATTCATTGGAATTCAGAAGAATGAGGGGGCTCTTTCATAAGCACATGTATTTTAAAGAGAACTGCTGAGTTAGAAATGTTGAGGATGCTTCCACAAGCGCGTGAAGCAAGAACGACAGAGCATCGGCCCAAGTTTAGAGGGAGCAGAGTTAGGACTGAATTCAGAAGGATTTTTTCACCCAGAGGGCTGTGAATCTATGGAATTCCTTCTCCACCGAGGTAGTTGACGCTATTTCAGTAAAAGTATTAAGAGATATGGCAAGAGGGCGGGCAAGTGGATCGAAGTTGCAGCAAGTTCAGGCATGATCCTATTGAATACCTGAGCAGGCTGTAAGTACCAGACGGCCTATTCCTTCACCTAGTTGTATTGCTCTTTGTATGTGTGGCGATTGCAAGGGAAGATTCCATGAGGACGTGGCGGCGGTGTTTGGAGTGAAGGTAGAGTGCAGCAGGGTAACCCGAAGGGAATGATCCCTGTGGAAAGTGGACAAGAGAGGGGAGGGTAATATGCACATACTGATTGCATTTCGCTGGAGCTGGTAGAATTGAACAAGATATTTCAATGATCGTCTGAAGCACCTCAGCACAGAAGGCTGCAGACCAAGTTCTAGAAAATGGAATAACAGTGGACAGGTGCTTGATGACTGACATTCGTAAGATGGCCCAGAAGGCATCTTTCAGTGCTGTAAAAATCCCAGTCTCGATAAGAAACTACCTGCAGTCGTCATATCAACACTGTGGCTACAAGAGCAGGTCTCAATCTGGGATTTCTACAGTAAGTAACTTGCTTCGTGTTTCTCTGAAGCCTTTCTATCACATGAACTACCATTAAACACCACCTATGGTGAGGGCCAGCAGTCTCCAGTAACAGCTAGTCACTCTCCTAGCCAGATCCTTACCTACTCCTTTCTCCAACTGTTCTTCTCTTGTTTTGGATTCTTACACCAACTGCCGATCAAACCTTTCCGACAAAGAAGAAAGAAACATGATGAGATACTTCCTGCTTGCCTGGATGTGTGTAATGTTGAAAAAGCATGGCAAATGAGAAGCACAGAATATCAAGCAGCATCCAAGAAACAAGAAACATTTCAGTCATACCCTTCTTGAGGACTCCTGAGTGCAGGTCCAAAAATATTGAAAAGCTCAACATCATCCAGAACAGAGAAGCTGAATTGATCAGCACCACATGACTGACACAACGTCGACAAACATCCACTCCTCCACCACCAAACATGCAGTCTGTACTAGCCACAAGATGCACTGTAGAAATTTAGCAAGGCTCCTTAAACAGTACCTTTCAAAACCACAGCTGCTTCTATCAAAAGGACCAGAGCAGCAGATAGAGAGGAAATCCCAACAAAGTCAGTTAACACGCAATCATGGAAATGTTTCTCCATCCTCCAGTGTCACTTGGTCAAAAAATCTGGATTTCCCTCATTTATAATTTGGATCTATCAACAGCACATTATCAACGGTGGTTCCAGAAGGAAGCTCATCATGACTTTGACAAGTCAAAATTTGGAATGGGCAATACATGCCAACCCTGTCAAGATTACCCACACCCAATGAAGAATGAATATTACATGCTTCGATGATATTAAAAATTCTCTCTTTGCTATTTCTATTTTAATTTCGGAAGTATTAAAGATGAGTATTTACAGTTGTAAAACTGAAGCGAAATATCACATAAGAATCTGATCGATTTGCTCTATTTGCAGCCTGATTCTCATCAGCCTTTGAAAGTGAAAGGAGGAAGCAACATCCACACTGGAGTGATGCCATTCAAGTGTTTTGTAGGCGGTAATGCATCTGATCTGTCCAGACATAAAAGGAGGAACGCTGGAGAGAAACTGTGCAAATGTACTGACAGTGGAAAGAATTCAGTTATTCACCTGCGAGGAAAGTTCATTAGTGCTAGCAATCTGGGGAAACGCCATTCACCTGTTCTGAGTTTAGGAAAGGATGTGCTATTTGCTCAGCTGATATAAACAGTGGTTTCACACTGAGGAGAGACCATTTAATTGTGCAGAGTGTGGGAAGTGCTTTCAAATTCTCAGCAATTGCTGTAGCATCAATATGTTCACACTAATGAGAAGTCATTCAAGTATTCTGACAGTGGGATTGTGTCAGGCAGCCATGTGATCTCACTTTATATCTGCGAACACACTGGACAGAGTCCGTTTATCTGCTGCAGGTGTCGGGAAAGATTCACTCAGTCATTCTGTCTGCTGAGAAACCAGAATGTTCACAAAGACGAGAGACCATTCGTGTTTTTTTGAATAAATTAGTTCATTCCAGCAACCTGCTGAAATATAAGCAAATTCACACTGGAGAGAGTCCATTCGCCTATGGCGAACGTTGGGAAGGATTCTCTCACTTATTAAACTTCCTGAGACACCAGCAAATTCGCATGGACGAGAGGCCATTTGCATGTTTTGAATTTGGCATCCATCTTACTGATGCACCAACGATTTCACAGAGACAAGAAGCTGTTTAAATCTCCAGAGTGTGGGAAGCGCTTCACGACTTCCAATAAACTGAAGTCCCACCAACGTGTTCACGCTGATGAGAAATGCTATGAAGATGTGCGTCTACCTTTAAGAGCGGTAAAAGCAGCAGTGCTATCGGACAGCACACCAAGTGTTCTCAGAATAGCAACAATGCATGTAAGACTGGGATGAACCAGTACAGTAGTTCGTTGCCTGGAGACACAGGAAGATCCGAAGTCAATAACCAACAGCTGCTTGATTTTGAATTAAGAATTTTTTTTTGTTAATCTGAATTGGGATATTATTGGACTAGTAATATAGAACGGAAGGTAAAAGATAGATTAGCGAACAAACTTGCAAATAGTGTTTACTCAATAATTCTCTCTAATACTTTAAGAAATAAATATATTAATTTTTGCTTTACATAGTTCTTGTCTACTCGACCTTTTACAGAATAGTGCATGGGATAAATATGTTCTGTGTCATATGAGAAACCATTCACATGCTCTATCGGTGAGACTGGGTTCCCACTGTGCGTTTGCACAATTTAAATGCGATATCTCCTACAATAGTAACTTCACTTCACAAGGACTTCAGTTGCTGTGAAGCACATTCTGAAATCCTGACAGTGTTAAAATAAACTGTTTAATACAAAACAAGCCTTAGCAATGAAGAAAACCCCAAGAACAGGGCAGCACATTGATATCTATCAGTCTCCTATAATCGGAGAGAAATCAAGGAAAAAATCATATTTGATATAATTGCTACTTACGCAATTAAACACCATTTCAGTTGAAGAGATTATTAAAACAGAGAAATAAACCCCGACTGACATAATGAACACAGCACCATTATGGATAAGTGAACAGCAGTCACATATGACCCACATATAGTGTGTGTGTCACTGAAGTCTTACCAGATCATAGGGTTTGCTGTTTACAAGAAAGAGAGAGAGAGGGAAGCGACTGGTGGAGATTTAATAACAGAGGCACAGATGAGGGAAGAGGTTGAGAGGGAATGCCCTTCATGATAGCCTAAAATCGATGATAGGAACTGAAATCATGCTGCTGATATCAGACATCTCTATCAACAAGCAAAGCAGCCAACTGAGCTAAACCGTATCGCCCACATTGGAGGTACTATATGTGTCGATGAACCATTGAATCCCTTGCTACAAAAAGTGCAGGTGAAAGGTCCCTGCCCACAATGTCTGGTGTATCATCAAATAATTTTTAATCCTAAAGCTCTTTAATCAGTCAGAGAATTTAAATTTTCTCTCATTTGGGTGAAGAAACCCACATCTGCTGAGATTGGAGAACGGAGTAAAACCATTCCAAAAACAAGGAGCAAGGAAAAGGTTTCTCCCTCATGTGAATATGCTGCTTTTCACTCAATACAGATGACCAAATGAATCTCTATCAACATTCTTTGCTGGCGTATGGTCTCAATCTAGTTTGCGTAGCGTTCAATTCACCAGGTCACTACTCACCACTTATAAGGCTTAAGTGAGGTGTGATATGAAACATTCTTCTTTTTCCCTGATAGTATTATGTATTCGAAACTTTGCTGATTTCATTATACTTTCTCACACACAGGGAAGACGAATGGTTTCTCTCCAGTGTCACCTCGACAGCGTGATATGAGGCTGGACTGCGAAGTGTATCCCTTCCCGAGCCGGGCAGACTAAGCGTCTGTACCCTGTGATGAAGACGTTCGTGTGACATGAGGCAAGATCCGATGTGAATACTTTCCGAAACATGGAATAGCTGAATGGCGTCTCCCCCATTTGAAGAGTTCGATGTTGAATTAAGACCTTTGAATTTTTAGATGTTTCAAGGTGAACAGTCTCTTCCCAGAATGTCAGTATCGAATCTCTTCAAGCTGACCTTGGTATTTGTAAGGTAAAAACAATGACTGCAGATGCTGGAAACCAGATTCTGGATTAGTGGTACTGGAAGAGCACAGCAGTTCAGGCAGCATCAAAGGAGCTTCGAAATCGACGTTTCGGGCAAAAGCCCTTCACCAGGAATAAACGCAGTGAGCCTGAAGCGTGGAGAGGTAAGCTAGAGGAGGGTGGGTGTGGGGAGAAAATAGCATCGAGTACAATGGGTGAGTGGGGGAGGGGATGAAGGTGAGAGGTCAGGGAAGAGAGGGTGGAGTGGATAGGTGTAAAAGGAGATAGGCAGGTAGGACAAATCCGGACAAGTCATGGGAACAGTGCTGAGCTGGAAGTTTGAAACTATGGTGAGGTGGGCAAAGGGGAAATGAGGAAACTGTTGACGTCCACATTGATGCCCTGGGGTTGAAGTGTTCCGAGGCGGAAGATGAGGCGTTCTTCCTCTACGCGTCTGGTGGTGAGGGAGCGGCGGTGAAGGTGGCTCAGGACCTCCATGTCCTCGGCAGAGTGGGAGGGGGAGTTGAAATGTTGGGCCACGGGGCTGTGTGGTTGTTGTATTTATTTTGCTTCCCACAATCCAGACATTTCTATGGTGGCAATCTCTTCACATATCTCCAACTTGCACAAATGTGTGTGTGTATGTATGTGTGTGTGTGTGTGTGTGCAGTCTTTTCCCACAGAAATAACAGATGACTTTGTTCATTTCGTGTCCTGATGAATTTAGTGACTCTGCGAGATCTTTACATCATGTTTGATTTGACTAATTCATCTTTCATTCTTTCAGTCTATTACGCTGCCAAATGATTTACAAATATCATCGCAATCCATTCAGGGTAAGACCTCAGAACAAACAGATCCAATTTCAGGCAGACATCTTTCCTCTATTGCACACACCTCCCAAAATGACACAATCATATGGAAATATGTAAAAACATCATCAAAAGCAAAAATGAAAACTCCTGAATAAATCAGGCTGTTCTTACCAACAGCTATGAGACATTGGGCGTCCTGTGGTGCCAAAGTATGGGAATTATCCAGTCAACGGGTGAACAGCTCAAGCTCCCTGTCCAGCAGGATGTTACACAAGAGATGATATTGTATGCTGCTATTGCACATCAATGGTTAAGAAAGGGCATGGTGATCGTGCTTGGCAATCAAAAGTGCTGTCTGGTCATAGATGTTGACAGGCTCCTTCTGTTGTTGAAGTCGCATTCAAACAGGTAAATGGAGAGGATTCCATATCACACCTGACTAATGTCTGATACGTGGCGGGCAGTGAGCTGGTGAGTTGACTGCTGCGAGATATTTCGCCTCTGCCCTGATTTTGTATCTACCGTATTTGAACAGTTAGTCCTGTTCAGTTTCGAATCAATAGTACACCCACAGAATGTTATTCGTAGAGGACTCAGAAATGATACTGCTGTGGAATGCAACAATGGATACTCAGATGGTCCCTTGTTCGAGATTGGTATTGCTAGACACATACATCTCCGATTCCTCCACTATTGTAAAAAAACGTAAAGTAGTAGGAGCAGCGTCTCTACTTACTTCCACATCATAGAACGTAAAGTATCAGAAGCAACGTGTATGATTCCTCCTCTAGTATAGAAAGAGAAGTGGCAGGAAATGCGTCTCTGCTTCATCCTGCATCACAGAACGTAAACTGGACGTTGCTGCTTCTCTGCTTTCACCCATACTATGAAAATGAAAGTATCAGAAGGATCGTCTCTGTCTCTTACCGTTTCGTTGAAAGGAAAGTAAAAGGATAAGCAACTCTTCTTCCTGCTGTATTATAGAATGTAAAATGGAAGTTGCAGCGTCTCTGCTTCTGGATGTGCAATAGAAAGGAAAGAGCAAACCCTTAGTACAGAGCAAACCCTTCCTTTTAAGATAGTCAGACCAAGTTTCTGCTTGGGATCAGGACGGTGTGTTTTAGCTCTATCATAGGATCAGTCCTGAGGGTGGATGGGATCGACAGACCTGAGGCGTTCCATTATTATTTGAAGCACAGAAGTGATAGAATACCTCATTGCCTGACGGCCAGTTTGAGGTAATGCAAATTTGCCACAAGGTCAGTATTTTGGCATTGTGTCACAGTCAGAGGGTGAGAACAGAAGAATTGCATGAGTAACAGTGTGTCAGTGCTGGCCAGTACCTCTTTACAGCATCACTACATCCTGAGTGATGAACCACTGATATTGCAGCAATCCATTAATATTGTCCCTTCGACAGTGCGGAGCTCCCTCAGCGATAACACTGTGAAAATTCAGCACGAACTCTGTGACACACCAGAAACATCCCATCATTGAGCCTCTGATAGTGAAAAGCTCCCGTAATGTTGACCCTCCGACACTGCAGTTCTCCCACATTACTCACTCTCCGACAGTCTGGTACGTCCGCATTCCTGCACCTACGACAGTGCAGCACGCCCACCGTACTGACTGTCCGACAGTACAACAGACTTTCAATAATGAGTCTCCAAAAATGCAAGACGGAATGCTGACGCCAGGTAGCGTGCCACTGTCGGAGCACATAAATGTTGGACTTAATTACTTTTAGAGGGTAAGTTTTGAGGAAATGCCTCGTTGTATAAAGGTGACTTCTCAGCCATTTACCCGTTGTTACAGGGTCAGTTCCAAGACAATGCCAGTTTGTTAGGACGTCGGTCCTGAGTGAGTGCATGCATTTGAAATGCCCAATAACGAAGCAGTACTTCATTCATAGCAGGTCAGATTTGCGAGGTTAAGAACAATTATAACATGAGGTAACTGCTGATTGTCTGATGGTCAATACTGTGGCAATGTCTTTGTAATAGTGTCACAACTGAGGTAGTGCTTCACATATGAAGAGTCATTACTGAGGAGCTGCATTGTCGTTCTATCGTCTGATCAGTGCTGAAGGAGTGCCTCATTTTTCAGAGAATGAACATGGAGATATTGAAGTGCTGTCAGAGCAACAGTACACAGGAATAGCAGAACGTTCAGAGGATTAAAGCAAAATTGTCAGAGTGTCAATACTGAAGCAATGGTTCTTTCTAAGAATGTCAGCATTGATCAAGTACTAAACCATTGCAGGGTCAGTATGGGTTCGTCACAGGAATGATAGCAGATCAATTATCGGGCAGTGACACATTTTGATAGCGTCAGTAATGAAGAAGTGCTTCTTTCAAAGAGATTTGATAGTGAGGCATTACCCCATTAGAAGGGGATCATAACTAATTTTGTGTCAAACGTTGAAAGCATTAGTCCTGAGGTCGAGTAGCATTGTCAGCCGTGAAGAAAAACCTAATAATCAGAAGGTTAAGACTATGGGAGAGCCTTTTTTTGGACTTTCATTTCTTAGAGTATGTCTGTGTATGTACTGAGGTATTGCTTCTCTATTAGAGCTTTCGTACGAAGGAGGATCGTCTGAGGCGACAGTTTGATAATGATGTGCTGTTTAATAGGCTAGAACAGTGGCAGATTCCTTGACAACGAAATGCCCCATCAAGACAGAATCTCCAGCAATGTGGCACTTTCTCAGCTCTGACGCTCGTACTGAGGGAGTCCATTATTTTTAGAGAGTCAGAATTGTGGAAGTACAGCATTGTTTTATAGTCAGTATTAAGTTTTTGCCATAGATTTGGGCTGTCAGTCCAGTGATGTTCCACTGCTGTCGGTGGGTCAGCTCAGAGACATTGTGTCAATGTCATAGGTCAGTTCTCAGGTGGTGCCTCCTTGTCGGAGAGTTAGTACTGCGGGACTGCCCAATTGGCAGAGGGTAAGTCCAGAGGCATGGCCTCAATGTCAGAGGTCAATTCTCAGGTGGTGTCTCTTTGTCAGAGAGTCAGTCCTGAGGGACTGCGACGCTGGCATAGAGTTAATACTGAGACAATGCTCATCTTAATATCGTCAGATTTGAGCGAGTGTCACATTGTCAAAGGGCAGTCCAGAGGCAGCCTATCATTGGCAGTTCTGAGTGCATTAATCATAGGGTCATACTGACCCAGTGTCTCATTGTATTGGAGTTACAACTGAGAGTGTGCAGCACCATTATATGGTGTGTGATAAGATATTGTGATTCTATCAGATGGTACGTTCAGAGGGAGTGTGTTACTGTCAGAGATTTAGTTCTGAGAGTGTGGTCATTCTCAGAGGGTCTGTACTGAGCAGTGCCTAAATGTTAGGAGGTCAGAATTTTGAAAATACTACTCGACTCGAGGCACAGTACTGAGGTACTGCAGCGCTATCAGAGGACTTGAATTGAGGGAATGCCTCATAAGTCAAATGGCTCAGTTTGAGGAAGTGCCTCTCTGTGACCGGTTATAAAGGGTGCACAGTCATTGCTGGAATGTCAGTCTTGAGAATATTCATCATTGTTCTGAGGAAGAGGGTCAGGACTGTGCCAATATATCATTGACTGAGGATCAAATCAAGCCAATGCCTCAATTTAATTGGCTCAGAATTGAAGGAGTGCCAAACCTCGACAGATTAAATACTGAGGTTTTGCAATGCTGTCAGACAGTACTGTGGACGGGCCTCATTGTCAGAGTAACAATACTGACGGAATGTCTCACAGCCATAGGGTCAAAACTGATGGAGCTGCATTCTACCAGTAGGTCAGATCTGAAGCAATATTTGATTGTGAGAGTTTCATTTCGAAGGGAGTGCATCAGAAAGAGAGGGTCAATAATGAGCCAATCCCTCAATGGGAGAGGTGGGTGGGGACATAAGTAGGTCAGTACTGAGGTATCACAGCTTCGTGAGAGGATCAGAACTGAGGTGTTGCGACATTGTCTTATTGTTCGTGTGTCATAGGCAGTATTGAGGTATGACAGCTCCATCAGAGGGTCAGTCATGACATGTTGCAGCACTGCCAGATGGTGAGAAATATAGGATTCATTATTGTTAGACAGTCAATACTCAGGCAGTGCGTCATTAAAAGGGGTAGCATAGAGGGGGTGGCACACGATTGCAAGTTCGATAATCAGGAAGATCAGCAGTATGACAGCATCAGTATGAGGGACGGTCATTGTCAGAGGCAATACTAAGCCAGTGTCTCATTGTCCTGAGTTAGTGCAGCTGTGTGAGAAGGTCTGCACTCAGCATGTGCTGCAATTTCAGAGTTCAGTCCTGAGGGAGAGATTCATTTCAGAGCTTCAATTTTGATGAAGTAGTCATTAGCCGGCAGTGCCTTATTGGAGGGGACAAAATCGAGGGAGTGCCTCACATTCACGACCAGTTCTGAATAAGTATCATTTTCGAGAGGGTCAACACTGAGGGAGCACATTATTGTCAGAGGGTCAGTACAAAGAGTCACCCTCATGATCGGGGCGTCAGTACTGAATGAGCGCCTGATTGTCGGCAGCTTGACTCTGAAGAAGTACCTCGTTGCTGGAATCTGAGTCCGGGGAAATCCCTCATTGTCAGCAATTCAATATTGAGAGAGGCCCTCATTATCACTGTGTCAACACTGAAGGAGAAATGCACATTTGGAGAGTAAGTCCTGAGAATGTTTGCACCACAGTCAGTGGATAATTTCAGAGGCAATGTCTCATTATCAGCGACTACTCCATCAGTCTGACAATCTGACAGTGTTGCATACCTCTCAGATAATCTGATAGTGTTACCTCAGCACTGAACCTCTCATTGTGTGGCACTCCCACATTTTAACCACTCTCACAATGAAGGATTCCCTCAGCGTGTGATGCAGTCCATCTTTACTCACCCTCTGACAACCATGCCATCCCACAGTTCTGACCAGCTCACATTCATGACCCTCTCATCATGTGGTCCTCTTCCAATTGGTGTAAGGCATCGCTAAATTGGAGAACTGGACCAGGGTATCTGGAAGTGCGATATAGTGCGCAGTACGACTAAATTAGAGGATTAAAGAAGACTACAATAATTGGTAGAATAACGTCAAGGCATCAGTAAGTAGAACTACTGCAGGTTGAAATTAAATCGGAAATTTTCGGCAGGCCTCCAAAATGTGGAGTATTTTTTGCAGAGAAGCATCGAATGGAAAAATTGATGCATCAATAAATGATAATATTGGTGCCGTGTACGTCAAAATTTAAAGATGCTGGCAGCGCGAGAATAATTGCAGGGAATGACTAAATGGAAGAATTGGGCTCGGGCATATCTAAAATGGGAGAATTTGGAACATGCTATCAAAAAATGGAAGAATTATGGTGGGATATGTATAAATTGGAGAATTGTTACATGGTGGAAAGACATTACAGAATTGAGTCAAGGCACCACTAAATGCAGAGAAATATTGAGCAGTAATGTCAAGGTACCGTCAATGGTAAATTGTTGCAGAGAGGTATTCAATGAAAGGAATTTGTGCAATGCATCTGGAACTTCTGCAGGACAGTTGATGTATGGTGTCAGTAACTTGAAGGACTGGTTCTAACTGGTGCAAGGGGCTAATAATTCAAATCAACGGAACAGAACAAAAAGAAACAGGACAGCAATAAATAGGAAAACTCCTACAGGGCATGAGTAATTGAACGATTATCACAATGCCCCCCTCTCAATGTTGATCCTTTGTCAGTGCTACACTACCCCAGTCCTGACTCTCTCAATGCAAGCATTCCCTCAATTCTGACCCCTTAGGGACTGACGCAGTACTGGCTCTCTGCTAATGAGACATTCCTTCAGATTTGACCTTCTGATGGCGCTGCAAGAACCCAAGCCAATCCTCCAGTTGCGTGGCGCACCCTCAGTTTTGACTCCTTTGTCCTGAGACAGTGCGCCAGTAGTAACCTGTTCACAAAGGGGCACTGCCTCAGATCAAAGACTGCGACATTCTGGCAATCCCTCACTTTTGACCCTTTGGCACTGAGGCTCCAACTCGGTATTGACCGTCTACCACAGGTGGTCAAATTGTGCCACATTCCCTCAATTCTGACCATTACAGTGAAACAGCAGGTCAGTGTTGAAAAGCTTTAATACAATCCCTCATTTCGCACCATCTGACAATGTGGCACTGTTTCCAAACATCTGTTACTCACTCAACTGTGCCCTCTGACAATTTCATAGTGTTTCGGATCGGGTGCTCAAACAATGAGGCACTGCCTCAATACTGACCATCTGCTAATGAGGCCCACCGACAGAACTGACCTTCTGACAATATAGCACTACCTCAGAACTGGCATTTGATTGGGTACCATTCGCACAATTCTGAACGTCCTTATAAGCGCTTGGTGGCTCAATGGTTAGCACTGCTGCCTCTCAGCACCAGGGTCCCAGGTTCAATTCCAACCTCGGGCGACTGTTTGTGTGGCGTTTGCATATTCTCCCCATGTCTGCGTGGGTTTCCTCTGAGTGCTCCGGTTTCCATCCTCATCCAAAGATGTGCAAGTTAGTTGAATTGGCCATGGTAACAATAGGTGTGTTAGTCAGGGGTAAATAAATGGGAGGGGAATGTGTTTGGGTGGGTTTCTCTTCGCAAGGGCAGTGTGGAGTTGATGGGCTGAAGGAGCTGCTTCCACACTGTAGAGAATCTAATCTTTAAAAAGGCACTGAGTCAGTATTGAGCCACCGATGATAATAATACTTTCCCAAACATCTGAACCGGTGACAAAGCTTAATTATCTAAGTACTCACCTTATAATCTTGTATCTCTCCCTCAGTTCTCACAGCACTCCCTTTCGATACTGCCTCGGATCGAATCATATGACAAACGAATGGTGTTCTGACATTAAGGCACTCTCATAGGTCCTCAGTTAGTAAGACCCTGAAACACCCAATATTGGCCATGTAATAGTTGGGCAAATTCTCAACACCCCCTCACAACGAGAAACTCCGAAAGGACTGAACTTCTAACAATGAGACCCTCCTGTGCAACTAATGCTCTGTTGACAGTGCTGTAATACCTTACTACTGATCCTTTAATCGTGCAACATTTCTTTATGCCAGACCCAATTACGGTAAAGCACTGCCTCTGAACCAATTCTCCGAGAATGAGGCTCACTCTGAGGTATGAACATCTAAAAATAAGTCACTCCCTCAGGATTGATCGTGAGGTCTCCAGCAGTCGGGACTCTCACTTTGCTGCACTCTCAGCACTGACCCTTTAAATGTGTGACCCACTCACAATTCCGATACCCATGCTATGAGGTGCATGCTCAGCATTGAGCCTCCAACAAAAGGCACTGCCTCAGATTGAACCCTGTGATAATGAGGCACTCAGCCAGGACAGACCCTCTAATAGATCTGCAATAACTTGGCGTTGCCCACTAATCGTCGTTTGTCCTCGTTCCTGACTCCTGCATCATGAGGCACTGCCTCAGGATTAATGCTTTGACAATAATGCACGCACGCAATTCTGACCATCTGACAATGAGAGGCACTCTCAGTGTTTAAGCTCGCACAGTGCTTCAGTACTTTAGTACTGACGCTTTGGTAGAGAAATGATACCTCAGTACTGACCCTCTCATCCTATGGCAATCTCTCAATTCTGACCCGAACGCAATGAGGCAATGCCTCAGTCTCGACCAGTTTCTTCCTCCACTGCACAAATTATTCCATTATCTGAGATATTGACGCACTGTTTGATGTCCAGAAATGTGGGATTGCATTGCTGTGAGACGTTCAATACTGAGGCAGTGACTTATAGTACGATGTCCAGAACTGAGGGAGAGCCTTAAGGTTTCAGGGTGTGTACAGAAATATTGCAACACCAAATGGGAGAATTGGTGCAGTGTAGCATAAACTAGGAGTTACGTGGCTGGAGAATGCTGAATTGGAGAATTAGACTTGTGCACCCGTAAATGGGAGAATAGCTAAATTGGAGAATTGATGTCAAGCAACAGTTTGTACAGAACATTTTCAGGATATCAGAAAATGGGAGAATTTGTGTAGGATGTCAATAACGCAGGCAATTGGAGCAAATCATGTGTTCATGGGTAAACATGGACAGGGAATCAGCAAATAAGGTCAATGCTGCAAAAGGAGGAATCAAATGGAGACTTGATAGACTAAATGAAAATAAAGCCATTTTAGAATGGCGCTGTTATGTGGGGGATGTGTAATAGGGAGCAAATAATGGGAGAATCGGGGTAAGACAATACTCACTGGGAGAGTTGGTGCAGTTGACCACTAAAGGGGGGAATTCATATTAGGGACACCAAGAGTAAAGAATTCTGACAGTAAGCTACGAAATGGGAGACTTTTGCGAGGGAAACACTAAATGGCATGAGAGAATTGGGGCTCGCTACCAGTAAATGGAAGAATTGGATGAGCGAATACCTAAATGGTAGATTTGGCCTATTGCTTCAGGAAATGCGAGAATTAATAGAGGGTTATGAATAAATAGAAAAATTGGTGGACATCAGTAAATGAAGATGGTGGACAGATTATTACATTTGAAAATTGGTGGGAGAGCCAATATATTAGAAATTGAAGCAGAGGACATATAAATGGGAGAATGGGGCAGGGAATCAGTGAAAAGTTGAAATGTCGCAATAGTTAATAAAGTGGAGATGCGATTTAATGTACCACCAAATGAAATAAAGTTGGGTAGGGACCAAGAATCTTTAAGAAGTGTATCAGAGAAAAAAAAAAACAAGTTTGAACGCAGGGCATCAATTATTGGAGAATTCAAGCCAGTGCCATTAAAACAAAAGTGTGAGAATTTGGCACGATAATACCAATTTTCTTGCAGTTATTATTTCACTGCAACAGCTTTCCCCTTTTGTGTCCCACTGCTAGAATTATCTCATTTTGGTGTGTCCAGAATCAAATATCAAAATATCAATGCTGCACAAATCCTCGTTTTAATGGTGAACTTGCAGCAATGTTGCCCCGGATATTGTCTTGCTCCAATTCTCCCATTCAGTGACTCCCTGATACACATCTTCCAAAAAAGGGTGCCCGCTCAATTTTTTTTTTCAGTTCGTGATGCATAGCATCAACTCCCCAAATTACTGCTACTTTGCACCATTTCCCCAATTCTGTGATTCTCTATCCGTGTTCTCCCATTTACATGTGCTCTACTCCAATTATAGATATGAATGGTAAAAATATCCTCTCATTTATGAATGCCGTGCACCAATTCTCCAATTCGTTGTTGCCCTATACGAGTTTTCATGCTTATCTTTGGCCTCAACAAATTTCTCCTCATTTAGACGCCATTGTTCCGTTCTCTGATTTAGTGGTGCTATAACCCTATACCATGTGTAGTTCATCAACCTAATCGGAACTGTTCTCCCATTTTGGAGTCCGCTTCCCTGCACTAATTCTCCCATTTACGAATTCTGCACAAATCCCCTTTCATCAGCAACGTAACCAACTCTGGCAGTGTGTATTATCCAGCCCAAGATCACCCAGTCAGTGCAAGAATTCTCTATTTTAGTGGTACTGGCATTAATTCTCCAAATGTTGATGCCTGGCAACAAATCTCTCATTTATTATTTTTCATGATACACATTTATGTGTTCATTTAGTGGTGATCAGAAATGAATCTCCAATCGACTGATATGTGCATCATTTCTCATTATTACTGATCCACTTACCCTGTTCTCCAGTTTAAATGTGCTCTGCTCCAATTCTTTAATTTATTCGCATTCCACATCAAGTTGTAATGTTATCGCATTGTGCACCAATCTCCCATTGACTGATGATCCCACTTTTCCCTCCTTTTGTTACTCAGACACCAATTCTCTCATTTAATGATGACTTAGCCATTTGCGTTGTCCCAACCTAATTCTCCAATTTAGCGATGCCATGCACCCATTCTCTAATTTAGTCCATTGGGCATCAGGTCTTACGTTTAGTATTTCTCTACAGCAACAATTCTTCCATTTTTGTGTTCCGCTGCCAGAATTTTCTAATTTTGGCGGGCCCTGCACCAAATCTTCAAATAACCATTCCTGCACAAATCTTCCCTTCGTGTTGAACTGCGTGTGCTTTCCCATTAACTGGTGCTCTCAACTGAATGTCCACTACAAATCGTTTGCAGCATTTGTCATTTTTAGTGATTCACGGCCCATGTTCAAACATTTTCTCCAATTCCCGAAGTTAAAAGTTCCTGCCACAGCCCAATTCTCACAGACAGTAAGGGACAGGAGATTACAGTAAACAGAAGTGACGAGGCTATGGAAGGAATTCTAAACGAGTTGCAAATTTTAAAGGTTGCTCTTTGCTTGACCAGGAGAGAATGTGTTTAGTGAGCGTGGAATTGATGCACAAATGGAACTTGAGACGAGCATGTTCACACATTGCAGAGTTTGGGTGATCTCATGTTTCTGGGCAGGGGGATGGGGAATAAGGTTACTGTGCGTGGCCTGACAGTATTGCAATGATGACATCTAAAGTTAGCAATCCCATGGGTAATGGTCTCGGAACCATCCAACATTGAATAGAAATAAGATTGCGATTTCCTGGAAGTCAGCAGCTGGATTTGAGAATGGCGTGGAAACATGTTGAGGAGTTCATTATGTGGGTAAACCAGAGGCGCAGACTGTGAACTGTCTCAGACTGGATCAGTCTCGATTGCTCTGTAGAGGAATGGACTCAATAGTTAGAGAGCAGATTTTCAAAATTTTTAACTAGTGCGAACTAATGTTCAGAGAGGCAATGACTTCATTGGATTATCACCAGACTATTAATTCAGATACCCAAGTAATTTTCTACGGGTATGGTTTCAATTACACTATAACAAATATAACCCGAGTTGATTGTTGGAATAACTCACCTTGAACACTGAACTCCATTAGAAAGTGAAATCCCGTCCGTACCGAGCCTAGTCCATATAGAGAACTTAAAACATAGAACATAGAACAGTACAGCACAGATCATGCCCTTCAGCACACGATGCTATGCCGATCATTGATCCTCATGTAAGGTAAACCTAATTTATGAACCCTCAAATTTCTGTGACCATATGCGTGTCCAGCAGTGTCTTAAATATCCCCAATGACCTCGCTTCCATAACTGCTGCTGGCAACACTTTTCATGCTCTCACAACATCTCTGCGTGAAGAACCCGCCTCTGACATCCGTTCTATTCTTCCCGGCAAACAGCTTAAAACTATGACCCCTCGAGTTAACAATCTCTGCCCTGGAAAAAAAGTCTATGGCTATCAACTCTCTCTATGCCAATCATTATCTTGTACACCTCAATTAGGTCCCCTCTATTCCTTTTTTTTTCCAATGAAAAATGTCCGAGCTCAGTCAACCTCTCTTCGTAAGATAAGCCCTCCATTCCAGGCAGCATCCTGGTAAACATCCTCTGAACCCTCTCCAAAGTATCCACATCTTTCCTATAATAGGCCGACCAGAACTGGACACAGTATTCCAAGTCCTGTCTAAGCAAAGTTTTATAGAGCTGCAACAAGATCTCACGGCCCTTAAACTCAATCCCCCGTTAATGAAAGCCAAAACACCATATGGTTTCTTAACAACCCTGTCCATTTGGGTGGCAATTTTAAAGGAACTAGGTACCTGCACACCAGGATCCCGCTGTTCCCCCACACTGCCAAAAATCCTGTCTTTAATCCTGTACTCAAATTTAAAATTCGACCTTCCAAAATGCATCACTTCGCATTTATCCAGGTAGAACTCCATCTGCCACCTCTCAGCCCATCTCTGCATCCCATCAATGCCACTTTTTAGCCTACAGCTGTCCTCTACACTGTCAATGACACCACTAATCTTTGTGTTGTCTGCAAACTTGCTAACCCATCCTCCAATCTCCTCATCCAAGTCATTAATAAAAATTACATAGAGTAGAGGATTAAGAACAGTGCCCGGTAGAACACCAGTCATCACTGACTTCCAGGCAGAATACTTTCCTTCACTGCCACTAGCTGTCTTCTGTCGACCAGCCATTTCTGTATCCAGACAATGAGATTTCCCTGTATCCCATTCTCCCTGACCTTCTCAATGAGCCAACCATGGGGAACCTTATCAAATACCTTGTTGAAGTCCAGATACACCACTTCCACCGCTCAACCCTCATCAACGTGTCTAGAAATATCCTCAAAAAACTCACTAAGGCTTGTGAGGCATGTCCTGCCCCTCACAAAGCTGTGCTGACTGCATTTAATCAAGCCATGCTCTTCCAGATGGTCATAACTCCTATGCCTCAGAATCATTTCTAACACCTTGAAGATGACAGGCGTGAGACTGACTGGTCTGTAGTTGACGCGGATTTCCCTATTTCCTTTCTTGAAGGGAGGAATTACATGAGCCTCCCTCCAGGCCTCAGGTACGGTTCTGGTGGAGAGCAAAAATGCAAAGATCTTCGCAAGTGGCGAAGCAATCACATTTCTCGTTTCCCAAAGCAGCCGAGGACAAATCTGGTCTGGGCCTTGCGACTTGTCAATCTTAATGTTGTCAAACTTTTCAGCATATCAGCTTCCTCAATCTCTATCCGTTCCAGCATCCTTACCTGATCCTCAATGGTTTCATTCTCTACAAGGTCATTTTCTTTCGTAAACACAGAAGCAAAAAACTCATTGAGGACTTGCCCTACCTCCTCACACTCTATAAACAACTTCCCTATGCTCTCCCTGATCGGCCTTACTGTTTCTTCGATCATTCTCTTATTCCTCACATACGTGTAAAATGCCTTTGGAATCTCCCTAATACTTCCTGTCAAGCCCCTTTCGTACCCCATCCTGGCTCTCCTCAGACCATTTTGAGCACCATCCTAGCCTGGCTGTAATCATCTAGAGCTGAGCAAGATCTTCGCTTCCTCCACCTTATGTAAGCTGCCTTCTTTCTTTTGACAAGAAGCTCCTCCCCTCTCGACATCCAAGGTTCCTTTATCTTACCCCTTCTTGGCTGTCTTAGAGCAACATATTTATGCATCACTTGCAAAAACTGTTCCTTAAACATACTCCACATGTCTATAGCGCCCTTTCCATGGAACAATTGCTTCCAGTCTATGCTTCCCAATTCACGTCTGATAGCGTCATAGTTTCCTTTTCTCCAATTAAATATACTCCTATTTCCTGAACATTTCCGGAACATTCTTGAAGAAGGGCTTCTGCCAGAAACGTCGATTCTGCTGATCTTTTAATGCTGCTAGACCTGCTGCGCTTTTCCAGCAATACATTTTTTCAGCTCTGATCCTCAGCATCCTCAGTCCTCACTTTATTCTCCTATTGTGCCTGCTTCTCTCCTTCTCCATAGCTATGTAGAATGAGTCAGTTGTGGTCACTATCACCAAAATGCTCTCCCACCGCAGGATCTGACACCTGCCCCGGATCATTGCCGTGCACCAAATCCAAAATGGCCTCTCCCCTCGTCGGCCTGTCAACGTACTGAATTAGGAAACCCTCTTGAACACCCCTTTCAAAAACAGCTCCTTCCAAACCATCTGCTCGAAGGAGGTTCCAATCAATATTGGGAAAGTTAAAGTCACCCATTACAACGACGCTACTACATTCACACTTTTCCAAAATCTGCCGACCGATGCTTTCTTCAATATCCCTGCTGTTATTGTGGAGCCTGTAGTAAACCTGACTGCTCCCTTACTGTTCCTAATTTCCACCCATACTGACTCAGTAGGCAGACCTCCTCGGCAATATTAACTTCTGTATCTGTGATACCCTCTCTGATTAGCAGTGCTATACCCCTTCGTCTTCCCCCCATTCTATTTAAATGTTCTAAACCCTGGAACATCCACAACCATTCCGTCCCCTAAGGAACCCACGTCTCTGTTATGGCCACAACATCATAGCACCTGGAACTGATCCATGCTCTAAGTTCATCACTTTTATTCCTGATACCCCTTGCATTAACGCAAACACACTTTAACAGATCCCTTGGTTTTTTTCCCAGGACATTCCTTTCCACTGACTGCGCTACCTTTTGCTATTGCCTCATCTCCATCAACTCTCACCACCGGTATATAGATCAGGTTCCCACCTGTGATTCAGATCCACAGCAATGTGGTTGATTTTTAACTGCTCTTTGTGGGCAATAGACGTTGAGTAAGTCTGTGACACCAACACCATGTGAATAAATAAATAGAATCTGCAGGGGTATGGGATATGCAGTCGAACAATTTAGCAACAGTCGAGTAATGGAGGCAATCGGTTGTTTTACGAAATAGAATTGGGCCATATCAGTGGACGCAAGAAAACTCATTCTATGTCTATATGGTCACATGCCGATGTTGCGTAGATTTGAATAAGAGGAGCAATGGGCATTCCTGAGGGTCACCAAGTTCCAGATATATGGAGTTTGATTTCACTGGATGGATTATAGTTTTGGGCGTAAAATGTGCGGGATCAACCGGCTCAGAGAAAAACTGTTGATAATGTCAGCGAATCAGGGGAGGCAAGATGTTCAGTGACTGAGTGGAGAACGTACAAAGGACGAAGAGTTAGATCTCAAGGGTGTGAGGAGCTCGGTAGGAACGAAAGGAACTCAAGAAAGGTCAGAGGTCAGACCGCAGGAAAGATGGAACTTTAGAGACAGTTGCAGGGAAAGGAGGGCCATGGGAAAGGCAGCTTCAATGCCTGTGTTAATTTAAATAACAAAGGAGCTCCATCAGCTCGTCACAAGATGGAGGAGGTAGAAAACGAAACCATTTCTAAAGAAAGCGAGATTATGAATTAATCTCATAAACAGTACCTCACTGACTGCATATTGAGAAAACAAATATCTTTCAGCGATTGGTTTTTCCACTATCTGTCTTGTTTAAGAATTTAACTAAACTTTTCAGGTATGATTTCCCTTTCACAAACCCTGCTGACGTTGTTGATTGTTTCTGCAATTGTTGTGACACAGGGTATACGTTTCTGCTTAATTTAAACCAGCAGGACAAAAAAGATTTATCCAGTGCAATATTCTGTGAAGATTCGAGAGGCCAAAAATTATTTAAAGTAAAAGTTAACATCTTTATGTGTAAGTATAACAGAATATAAATAGCTAACAACTGTTTGCAACTCATTCTTCTAACCAATTTTAACTTTCCCCCTACATTACAGGTCCGATCAGAATCACCAATTAAGATTTACAAAACAAAACTTATTCGGTCAAAACTAAGCAGCTTTTCGTTCTTTTCTGTATTCATGTCTAAGATTCCTCTTCTTGGGGATGTGCCTCACGGGTTACTGACCGATAAGGGTACCTTTAAGGGTTCTGCTTCTCGGGCAGTCTTTACATGCTCGTCGTTTGGCAGTTCTCCTCCCAGTTGTTCAATTTTTCTTGGTCTTATACCCCCAAAACATCGCTTTGCCTCATTGGCTTTTAACATTGTCAATATACTAAAGTCAAAATTGATTGGAATTTGGTATTTATAAAAGTTACGTTGTACCTTATTGAGGATACTTGGATGTGGTCACTTTCAGCCTTTAACTCTCGAAAATGTATAGTACACCCATCTCTCCATGACAGTATCCACCACACGCCAGATGTCAAACACTCCCCTTACTGAGAAGATGAACTGTCCAGTATCGACAACTGACTTCATAGCTGACATCTGGAGGATAAGCAGGCCGAGCCACCCTCAAACAGGGGCCAGACCGGGAAATAGAGTTAATGAATCAAGCCCCTGACTGCAAGGGTAAACCAGTCCAGTATGGAAAATGTGTCCGAAGAACAAGCACAAATGTGGACTACTCTCCTAAGGACCTGTTTGTTCTTCGCTATTTGTTGTAAGATCCTGCCACGTGAAGCATTTACAAAGTGTCATGGAAGGAACACGAAATGCAGTCATTAGAACGAGCCTGACAACTACCTGTAAATATGACTGACATACTGCAATGCAATCCAGAACTTTAAGAGTATTGAGGGAATTTCAGGGAGCGGTTTGTTGCCCGTTACGAAACATTTGCAAGTGATCACGTCTTTAATCAAGAAGCTAACTCAACTTTGTTTAACGTTATGTTTTTGCTATGGTGTTACCGACATGTTCTGGGCAAACTCATGAACTAGCCCAGGGAATTCTGTCGCCCCTGCAGTGAGCGCTGGTCTTCGACAGGAACGGTCACAACGAGACCAAGCTATGATCCAAATTACAGGTAAACGTCGAATGTGGCCAGTGAGCATCTCCGCTGTGTGCCAATCCTAAGAACGTTGATTGGTGAAATGATTCAAGGAGCAGAAGAATCGACGTTTCGGGCAAGAGCTCTTCTTCAGCCCTTCCAGAAGAAGGGTTCATGCCCAAAGCTTCGATTCTTGTGCTCCTTGGATGCTGCCTGATCTGCTGCGCTTTTCCAGCAACACATTTTCAGCTCTGATTTCCAGCATCTGCAGTCCTCACTTTCTCCTTGTGACCTGATACCCATTGGGAGCAGAAACTAACTCAGTGCCAGCGTAGTGACCAGTGCTGATCATTGCCTTCCCCAAGGGACTCTGGATACGCGTCCAAGTTCGCCCCAGTACTACACCTTTGGGACTGGGAGCACGACAGCGAATTTCCCCGGACGAATTTCAGGCCGTTGCTATAACTATGGAGATATCGCCACTGGATAGGGAACTGTCCTTCTTGTTACCTTGAAACTAACGCAGAATCGACTTTCTTGAATGCTTGCTGAAACAATATCTACAATTTTAAATACTGAGTATTTGAAGTGGTGCACGATTACGAGCACTTGCGGGATTTAACTTGCACATGAAAACGTATTTCTAATGCTGTTTTATCCAACCATGCTGGCAGTTATCATATATTCGGCTTAAACTGGTGCACACTCTGAAGGACATCAGTGGGTAAATGCTGCTGCCAAGCAGGCAGCCTTCCAGCCCAAACATCTGATTCACTTGGGTTCCCAGCAAACCCCCGTAAGAGACACTGTCACAAAGGGTATTCCAGACTTGGTAAGATGCAGAATTTGCACGGATAACGCCTGGTCAAGTGTGCAATCTCCAGACTCCAATTAGGTTCAAGCAACGGGTAACCCGCTCTGGGACAATTTTGTGTTCCTTCATCGCTCCTGCCTCTTTTCGCTAATTACGTGTGTAATTATACCGACTTGGACAAGGAGGGCGCTCGACTCACTAGCTTGCCTGGGGCTCAGTTAATTTGTCTATAAATTGATTTTATCGAATTACTTCCAGTACATTATTGCAAAATTGTCTGAAAACACTAGATCTATTTAGTTGATGAATCGAAAGCATCCGAAACACTGACAATGCTGCTACAGCCGTGGTCAATAACAAAGAGCTACTAACTAAACCTCTCCAAAGTTTGCATTCACGGGTACGCCAAATCCTGGATTTGGGATCGGGGCAAATTGGACCCTAGTCAGAAAGGCCCATTCCCCGTAGTCCTGACAACTCGAACGAACGGCACAACAGACACCAGCTCTCCAGGCAACGACTGAAGCGGCCGACTAGCTACTGTAGCTGTCGCTGTGCTTCTCTTTGCCCTTGCAATGTTACCCGGCATGACGAGAGCGTCGAGTATCTACTGAGTCGCCTTACTGTTCAAGAGTTGCATGTCAATACATTTCTATATATTATGTATACGGGTGATTATGATTTTTTATTCCAATCCTTGCCCTTATCGTGATCATCAAAATCCTTGTTAAACTGTGCTGCCTGTGCTTGTGTTCGTTGCTGCTAACCCATGCCTCACTTGCCACCCAACTTCTCAAGTTTCACTACGATGATGTCTTTACCCACAATGCACAACACCCAAACTCACACAACTTGGACTCCGAAGGCTAAATGGCGCAGAGCCTCCCCCACCAGATACGCCCCCGACTACATAATTCCTGACCTGTGACGGGCTTTAAAAAGAACCAATTGTGCGAGAAGGAAAAACTACTTCGCCTACAGACCGGTTGCTACAGATACCATATTTGACTTTAGGCAAAGAAGATCTACCCATACTGCCACTGGTACCTCATGTTGGCCACGCTCACGAACAGACAGTAAATGAGCCTTGACCGAAGCCTTCACTGACTAATTGAACACGTTACCGAGATGCCTGCGAATTACATTTACTTCCTCACAATAGCACCAGCAGCTCCTAAAGCTCCGAGAGCGCTCCCTACCTCACCAGCAACACACTCATCAAAATGCCTCCGCAAACTGAATGGCACCAGGAAACTTGATATGAATGCTCACTGCGCTATGATTCGGAGTGTGTTTCCAATTAAACCTGTTGGGCTATAACCTGGTGTTGTGTGATTTTTAACACTGCTCTATGAAACTCTTGCAGCTAGGATGCTAACAACGAGGACCGACTACCGACCAAGGGAAAACCATAGTGGCCAGATCTCTGGCACCAAGCCTGGCTCCGTGGCTCAGAAAGGAAGGAGGGAGAACAGCGCAACTCTCATGGTAGGAGACACAATTGTCGGAATAACGGGCAGGAGGTTTACAGTTCGTGAGTGGGATGACTGCAGGCATGTTGCCTGAGAGATGCCAGCTTCCGGAATTACTCTGACAGAGACTACAAGATTCTGAAGTTGGAGAATGAACAGCCTGAAGTCATTGAGCATATTGGCACCACTTGCAGCTTTGGCAAAATGGATGTGGATCTAAAATGTGATTTC
The DNA here is from genome assembly GCF_037043375.1 of Chiloscyllium plagiosum. NCBI lineage: Eukaryota > Metazoa > Chordata > Chondrichthyes > Orectolobiformes > Hemiscylliidae > Chiloscyllium > Chiloscyllium plagiosum. The sequence continues at coordinate 10,756,132 of NW_028270188.1, forward strand.
AGGGAGTTAGATTGTAAAGTATAAAGCAGGTCGAGCAGAGTAGCAATTTCAGGATTACGAACGGGTCAAGTGCTCATTAGGCGAGGAACGGAGAATGAGTGCTGCTAACCACGTACCTACATGTCTGGTCTGGTTCAGGATGGAGGGTTTCAAATATGTATGTGACTGGTTTACCTCTGGGAAAAAATGGGACCTAATCACGAAGAATAGGTTGCACTTAACCTGGAGGGGTACCAATATCCTGGGAGGGTGATTTGCTGGACCACTACGGAAGTGTTAAAACTAGTTTTACAAGGGGGAATAGGAGCTATAGGTATAAATCAGAGGAGGCTGTAGTTGTTCAATGGGCAGACATAGAATGCGGAAAGACTTTCAGGAAGTATCCGCAGTGGACAGGGTACAGGGATGTGTTGAGGTGTGCCTGTTCAGATGACAAAAAAATTCGGAAAAGAGGAGAGGGAGTAGCATTGCTAATTACAGAGTGCGTCACAGCTGCAGAAAAAGAAGTTGTTGAGGAGGGTTTGTCTACTGAGTCACCACAGATGAAAGCTAGTAATATAACAGGAAAGGAGCATTCACTTTATTGGGTGTTTTCCACAGACCCTTCAATAGGATCAGAGGGATAGTAGAATCGCTTGGACGGCAGATCTTGGAAAGGAGTAGGTACAACAGAATAACTTCAAATTCACCAATATTAATTGGAACTACCTTGCTGCGTCTGGTTTGGATTGAACCGATTTTGTTAGGTGTGTCAAGGAAGGATTCCTGACTCAATACTTGGACAGGCTGACTGGGCGGCGGCCATATTGGATTTTGTGGTAGGCAACGAGCCAAGCTCAGTGCCGGAACTCTTGGTGAGAGAGTATTTCGGCGATAGCGAGTAGAAGTGCTAACGTTTAACATAACCTTGAAGAGGTCTAGGAGCACACGGTATGGGAAGATATTTAATTAGGGGAGGGGAATTATACTGCTCGTAGACAGCAGTAGTGCAGTCTAAACTTGGGCACAACTGCTTCACGGAATGCATAGCAGAAGTGTGATGGCTGTTGAAGGAGCACTTGTTACAAGCGTTGGATGACTTTGCCCCACGGAGACAGGCAAGGAATGGAAAGGAGAGGGAGCCTTGTCTGACAATGCAGAGGAGTATATAATGAAGGAGAAGGAAGATCACTTCAGATTGAGGGAGGAAAGAACTGTGAAAGCATCAGAGGATTAAAGGGTCGCTAGGAACGATCTCAAATATCGAACGAATAGACCAAGGAATGGACACTGAAAGCTTTTGTGGGCAGTATTAGAGAAAACCCAAAGGCGTTCTACTTTTACGTGAGAAATAAGAGAATTATCAGAGTGTGTATTGGGCTGATCAGGGATAGTGGATAGAATTAGTGCATGGCGTCTGAAGAGGTATGAGAGGCATTTTTGAAACTTTTTTGCTTCAGTCATCACCACAGAAATGGAGTTATTTGATACTGAGAGCATCGTGGGCCAGGTTATGAGGTTTGAACAGATTGATATTAAGAAATTGGATGTGCGGGCAAGTCTGGAAAGCATCAAGATAGATAAGTCCCCAGGGCCGGAGTAGATATATCCAATGTTAATACTGGAATACTGACGCCAGAAACTGAGCAGAATTACCGAAATCGTGCGTAATTCGCGTTGGTAACAGACCAATAGCTGTGTCTTGAAAATGGAAAGTTAAGCAGTTTCCAAAGGTCTGACAGGTCAGTCAGCAGAACCATGACCTGTCCACCTGATAATTATGCCATAAATGTACGTATGATCTCCTTAGCTTATTACAGTCGCGAACTGCATCATTGGCTGACTTCTCCACATAAACTGGAAAGCAAATTAGACTGCTGCTTTTATTGTGAAATATTTCACCAACTCAAATTCAATACCTTTCGCTGCACTGTGCTTGTTCAAGTACTACAGCATTAGTGTAGACAACCAACATCTTTGTCACTTCTTGAAAATATGCGACATATATATCTAGAAGATTGAATAAAACATAACCGTGCAATGTTAATTAGCAGTTTATGAAATCAAGAAAAGGTTGGCGCTGGAAAAGCACAGCTAGTTAGACAGCATCCAAAAAGTAGGAGGAACGAAGTTCCGGGCATAGGCGCTTCATCAGCAATGCCTACTGAAGGGTAGTTGTGCATTCTCAGCGCCAAGCTGTTTTGACTCTGATATCCAGCATCTGCATTTCTCACTTTCTCTGAGCAATTCATGAAAAATTACAGACCGCATAGACCATAAAATATCACAAAGATAAGATAGACATCTGTTTTTATTTTCCTTTCGTTAGTCAAACGTTTACGTTGTATAATGAAAGATTCTACACTTCTGCCTTCTGTCTCTCACAATAACGAACAAAGACATTTTATAACCTAAATGCATCAAACTTACCACTTTTGTCATCTATCAGCTTGAGCAATTTCAAAGAAGGATAACGCTGGCTGGATATAGGCTGACGTGTAACATAATGCATTTTACAAATGGATGTCCATTCTTTGCCCGAATGGTCCATGCTCCATTGCATAGCAAGAAGGTAAAACACTGTACCACATTTTATAAGGATAGGCTATCGATTACAGATTGGTACATTACTACTTATTTTCTCAGCTACTAAATTACTGCTCCTTTCCAACAGGAGGTGTATGATCAGGTCTCCTTCTGAAACATGGATTATGCATTCACCCGACAGTTTCCTTGCCCTGCAGCGTTGTCAGGCACTGTTCTCCAGCGTGTTGCTATTTTCTACAATTTATAAGTCCAAAATTGCACACAGCCATTTTGATAGCAACTATGAAATTGAGATGTTAGATAGACCTGGTAAGAGTGAAGTTATGTTTTAGGGATGGGACCAGTTTCAGCTGATAAGACAAAGAATGTTGTATAACTATGGTGTCCCCTGAGTAGGATATAACGTGAGGTGACATTTCAAATATGTGGAATGTAAGTGCACTGTAACTTCCAAAGCATATACAGTTCCAGCTATGTAGTGAAACATAGCTGTTGGATGTCAGGGCGCAATAAGACAAGGCAAGCAGTTAAGAGCTGCATTGCTGAATCTGGATTGGCTTACATATCACATATGGAAATGTGTTGCTGGAGAAGCGCAGCAGGTCAGGCAGCATCTAGGGAACAGGAGAATCGACGTTTCGGGCATTAGCCCTGGTACAGATCCTTCCACCGTCGATGTTGTGTCGACCTGCAACATTCATTTGATTCCCCTCTAACCTACATGGTTATCCATATGTATGTCCAATTCACACTTAAACGCCCGTAAAGTCGGCGACTTTATTTAGTTGCAGCCAGGACGTGCCACGTCCATATTACCCTCTGAGTAAAGAAACTGCCCCTGATATCTGTCCTAAATCTATCACCACTCAACTTAAAACTATGTCCCTCGTGTGAGCCCTTACCATCCGAGGAAAATGGCTCTCATTGTCCAGCCTATCCAACCCTCTGATTAAACTTTACTTCTAGATTAAGTCACCTCTCAACTTTATTTTCTCCGAACGAAAACAGCCTTAGTTCCATCAGCCTTTCAGCGTAAAACCTTCCTTCTATACCAGGCAGCATCTTTCTAAATCTCCTCTGTACCCTTTCCAATGCTTCCACATTCTTCCTATGATGCGTTGACCAGAACTGCATGCAGTACTCCAGTTGTGACCATGCCCGCGTCTTCTACAGCTGAAGCATGACCTTGTGGTTCCAAAACGAAATCCCCCGACCAATAAACGGCAACATACCGCAGGTCTTCTTACCAACCTTATCAATCTGGGAGGCAACTTCCAGAGATCTATGCACCTGGACGCCGAGATCTCTCTGTTCATCTACACTGCCAAAGATTTTCCCATTAGCTCATTAGTTTGTATTCCTATTACGTCTTCCGAAGTGAACTACCATACACTTTTTCCACATTTAATTCCGTTTCGCACTTCTCAGCCCAGCTCTGCATCTTAACTATGTCTCCACATCAATTGGTACTATTCACAACTCTGCGTACCTTCGTATAATTTTAAAATTTACGAACCGATTTCCTACCCCGACCGCCAGTTTATTCTTTAAAAATGGCAAACAGCAGTGACCCGAAAACAGATTCTTGCGTCACCCCACTGCTAACTGAGCTCCAGGATAAACATTTCCCATCAACTACCACCTCTGTCTTCTTTCAACTCGCTTTTTTTTACCCAAACGGCTGAAGCATCTTCACTTTCGAAACTCCGTTTCTTGTGCAGTAGCCAATCGTGTGCAACGTTATCAATCGCCCTACTGAAGTCCATGTACAACACATTATCCGCATTACCTTAATCTGCCAGTGTTGTCACCTTCCCGAAGAACAGAATAAGTTTAGTGTTCACAAAATCGCGTTGGCTGCTCCAAAATCAAATCATTCCTTTCCAGATGATTTTAAATCCTGTCTCAAATAACCTTTTCCAACATCTTACCCACAACCGAAGTCAGGATCACTGGCCTATAATTACCAGGTTTTCCCAACTCCCCTTCTTAAACAAGGGAACAACCTTTGCTGTCCTCCAGTCATCTGGCACTAATCCTGTTTACAATGATGACACAAACAGCGAAGGCTGAGGCTCTGCAATCTCCTCCCTGGCTTCCCAGAAATTCCGAGGACAAATCTCATCCAGACCCAGGGTCTTCTCTATTTTCAGATCTTCCAAAATTGCTAAAAAATCTTCTTTGGCAAGCACAATCTCATCTAATCTTGTAGCCGGTATCTCCGTATTCTCACTAACATTGCCCTTTTGCAATGTGAATACCGACACAAAGTATTTATTAAGCACTTCCCCATGTCCTCTGCTTCCACACACAACTTTTCACTACTATGCTTGATTGGCCCTTATCTTATTCTAGTTATTCTTTTATTTCAGATATGCCTATAGTAGGCCTTACTGTTATCTTTGTTCCCATCCGCCAATAAGTTCTCATGAATCCTGCTGGCTCTTCTTAACTCTTTCTTCAGATTATTTCTCGCTAGCCTGTAACCCTCAAGCCCCTAAGTGCACCTTCACACCTCGTCCTAACACAAACCTTCCTCTTCCACTTGACGAGAGATTCAAATTCTTTCGTGAGCCAGAAATCCCTCTTTCGACAATCACCTCCCTGCTGATGACTACATATTTACTGAGTACCCCCAGTAGCTTTTTATTGAATGGGTTCCACATTTCAAGAGTGTCCATCCTCTGCTTTTTCCTTACCCATCCTGTACATCGTAAATCTTGATTGATCGCATCATAATTGCCTTCCCCGAGTTACACCTCTTTCTCTGCCGTATAGACCTCTCCCTGCCCTTTGCTGTTGAAAATCTATCCGAATTATGGTCACTATGGCCAAAGTGCTCAACTACCACCAAATCTAATACCTGGCCGGGTTCATTCCGACGTACCAAATCTAATATGGCACCGCCCCTTGTTGGCCTGTCCATATTCTGCATCAGAAAACCTTCGTGCAGATTGAAAAAAAACTGATCTTTCTAAACTACTTGAACTGTCGAATTCCAAGTCAATGTTGGGTAACTTAAAGTCCCACATACCAACTACCCTGTACCTCTCGCTCCTACTGAGAATCACCTTTGCTATAATTTCGTCTTTGTTCCAAGAACAATTCGGAGACCTATAAAAATTACCAACAGAATTGTCACTCGTTTCCTGCTTCTAACCGCAGCACAATTTACCTCAGTGAATGTCTCCTGAAACGTTATCTCAGCAATTGTAATATTACCCTTGATTAACAATGCAACACCCCCGTCTCGTTTATCATTTTCTCTATTCTTGCTGAAACATCTCAATGCCAGAACCTACAATAATCATCCGTGACTCTCCTCCGACCATATTTCGTGAAATGGCCACAATTTCGAAATCCCAGGTACGAATCCACATTGCAGGTTCATCACCTTACTCGTTGTGTTCCTGGTGTTGAAGTACACACATTTCAAACCAAAATTCTGTCTGATGGTTCCCTCTTGCGACCTTTTAAATCTATTCCTGGCCTCACTCCCCTCATCTTCCTGTACACTGGAACTACAACTCAGCTTCTCATTACGCTGGTTTTTAGTTTCAACCCACGAGAATTGTATTAGCAAATTTCTCTCCCCCCAGCATATTGACCAGTTGAAGACCTTCCTGTTTGTAGAGGTCCCATCTTCCCCAGGAAGTTAAAAATCACACAACACCAGGTTATAGTCCAACAGGTTTAATTGGAGGCACACTAGCTTTTTGTGAATCACCTGATGAAGTAGCGTCGCTCCGAAAGCTAGTGTGCTTTCAATTAAACCTGTTGGACTATAACCTGGTGTTGTGTGATTTTTAACTTTGTACACCCCAGTCCAACACCGGCATCTCCGAATCATGACTTCCCCAGGAAGCCCTCTAATTATAGAAGAATTCAAAATCCTCTCTCCTACACTATCCCTGCAGCCACGTGTTCAGATCAGCTCTCTCCCTGTTCCTCGATTCACTACACGTGGCACGGGCAACAAAGGAGAAGTAACATCTCTGTTTGTTCCAGCTGTCAGCTTCCAGGTTATCTCCCTAAAATTATGCCTTAGATCCACAGAATTCTTCCTACCTATGTCATTGTGGCCTATGAGGACCACGACTTGGGGCAGCTCCTCCTCCCCCTCAAGGATTCTGAAAACACGACCAGAGACAACACGAACCTGACACCTGGGAGACAACACGCCAATTGTGAGTCTCTCTTGTTTCCACAAAGCCTCCTATCTGCCCCACCAACAATGGAATTCCCAATAAAGCTGTGCTTGTCTTCCCCCTTCTTTTCTGAGCATTTGGGACAGACTCGCGCCAGTGGCCGGTGTCCCAGTGCTTATCCCTGGCAAGTCACCCCCCCAACCGTATCCAAAACGGTATATCTATTGTTAAGGTGAACCACAACAGGTAATTTCTGCACTTCCTGCTGTTTCCATTTCACAACACTGACGTTAACAAACTACTTAGGTGACGTGGCTGAGGATTAACTATCTCCCTGTAACTCCTCTCAATGACACCACCGCCTCCTGAATAATCCAACATTCATCCAGTTCCAGCTTCAGTTCCCTCACACAGTTCTCGAGGAACTAGGGTTGGGTGCACTTCCCACAAATTGAGTCATTGGAGCTATTGGATGGGGCTATTGGTCACTTCGGTGTAAGTCCAAATATGCAAAGCGTATTGGTTCAGTACCATGGGAGGGATCAATCCATTGGCAGTGAATAGGGTAGTCTTGTCTGGAACAAGCCTAATGAACTTGAGATGTATGACAAGCGATGTGCCTAAAGGATGGGAGTTGGTTCATTGCTTTTCTATATCTATATAAATGATTTGGTTGCGAGTGAACGAAATAGGATTAGTAAGGCGGCAGATTACACGACATTTGATATTGTAGTGTGCAGCAAAGGGGGTTTTACTGAGTGTGAAATGGCAAATTGATCAGATGAAACAATGGGCCGAGGAGTAGCAGTTATGATTTAATTCATACACATACGACGTATTGCACTTTGGTAAGCGAAACAGGGACAGGACTTAAAAATTAATGATAGGAAATGGAAAGTGTCTTTGGACAAGAAATATCGGGGTGTAACTGCGTAGCTCACTGAAAATTGAGTCAGCTCTGTGCTCCAACCTCACTTCCTTTTCTCAGCAGAGAGCGGCGCGAGCTGGGCGGAAGTGAGGTTGGAGCGCAGAGCTGGTCGGGAAGGTAAGTGATATATAAAGAATTTACCTCGACGCCAACGGTCTTTTCTCAGCAGAGAGCGGCGCGAGCTGGGCGGAAGTGAGGTTGGAGCGCAGAGCTGGTCGGGAAGGTAAGTGATTGATATTTGAGTAGGTGCGTTCTATACCCAGGCCCTACATAGTAGGGCCTCCCTCCCATCCTCCTCCTCTAACCTAACTTTAAAGTTCACAGGTAAGCTACTCAGTATTCTTGCGTTGGAGACGAAGTGTAGAGTAATGGCAGCGCAGGCAGTGGAATGTTCCTCCTGCCGGATATTTGAGGTAGGGGTGACCACCGATACTCCTGCCGACTTCATCTGCAGGAAATGCAGTCAGATTCTGCTCCTCACAGAACGAGTTAGGGAACTGGAACTGGAGTTGGATGAACTGAGGATTATTCGAGAGGCTGAGAAGGTGATAGATAGAAGCTACAGGGACATAGTTACGCCAGAGAACAGAGGTAGCTTGGTAACAGTTAGAGGTGGGAAGGGGAGGAAGCAGGCAGTACAGGGATCCCCTGTAGTCATTCCCCTAAACAATAGGTATCCCGCTTTGGATACTGGTGGGGGGGGGGGGACAGCCTAGCAGGGGTAAGCTGCAGTGACCGGGTCTGTGGCGTGAGGTCTGGCTCTGAGACTCAGAAGGGAAAGGGGGAGAGGAGGAGAGCGTTAGTTATAGCAGACTCTCTAGTTAGAGGGACGGACAGGCGATCCTGTGAGCATGGGCGAGACTCTCGGATGGTTTGTTACCTCCCGGGTGCCAGGGTCCGTGACGTCTCGGACCGTGTCTTCAGAATCCTTAAGGGGGAGGGTGTGCAGCCAGAAGTCCTGGTGCAAGTTGGCACCAATGACATAGGTCGGAAGAGAGGTGGGGAGGTCATTCAAGAGCTCAGGGAGTTAGGCTGGAAGCTGAAAGCTAGGACAGACAGAGTCGTCATCTCTGGGTTGTTGCCGGTGCCACGTGACAGTGAGGCAAGGAATAGGGAGAGAGTGCAGTTGAACACTTGGCTGCAAGGATAGTGTAGGAGGGAGGGCTTCAGGTATTTGGACAATTGGACTGAATCCTGGGGAAGGTGGGACCTGTACAAGGAGGACAGGTTGCACCTGAACCAGAAGGGCACCAATATCCTGGGGGGTAGGTTTGCTAGCTATCTTCGGGCGGGTTTAAACTAATTTGGCAGGGGGATGGGATCCGGACTTGTAGTCCAGCAAGTAGGCTAGCTGTTTGTCAGGATGTCTAAGTGTGTGGGGAGGCTGTGAAGAAGGTAGCACTGACAGGGAATACTTGCAGACACAGAGATGGGTTCAAGTGCGTATACTTCAATGCAAGGAGTATCAGAAATAAGGTCGGTGAACTTAAGGCGTGGATAGGTACCTGGAACTACGATGTTGTGGCCATCACGGAAACGTGGATAGAAGAGGGACAGGAATGGTTGTTGGAGGTTCCTGGTTACAGATGTTTCAGTAGGATTAGGGAGGGTGGTAAAAAAGGAGGGGGGGGGGTGGCGTTGCTAATTAGAAATGGTATAACGGCTGCAGAAAGGCAGTTCGAGGGGGATCTGCCTTTAGAGGTAGTATGGGCTGAAGTCAGAAATAGGAAAGGAGTAGTCACCTTGTTGGGTGTTTACTATAGGCCCCCCAATAGCAGCAGAGATGTGGAGAAACAGATTGGGAAACAGATTTTGGAAAGGTGCAGAAGCCACAGGGTCGTAGTCATGGGCGATTTGAACTTCCCAAATATTGATTGGAAGCTCTTTAGATCAAGTAGATTGGATGGGGCGGTGTTTGTGCAGTGTGTCCAGGAAGCTTTTCTAACACAGTATGTAGATTGTCCCACCAGAGGGGAGGCCATTTTGGATTTGGTACTCGGTAATGAACCGGGACAAGTGATGGGCTTGTTAGTGGGTGAACATTTTGGTGATGGTGACCACAATTCTGTGACTTTCACCTTGGTTATGGAGAGAGATAGGTGCGTGCAACAGGGTAGGTTTTACAATTGGGGGAAGTGTAATTACGATGCTGTAAGACAGGATCTGAGTAGCATAAGTTGGGAGCATAGGCTGTCGGGGAAGGATGTCGTGGAAATGTGGAACTTTTTCAAGGAACAGATACGACGTGTCCTTGATATGTATGTACCGGTCAGGCAGGAAAGAAATGGTCGTGTGAGGGAACCTTGGTTAACGAGGGAGGTTGAATGTCTTGTAAAGAGGAAGAAGGAGGCTTACATAAGGTTGTGGAAACAGGGTTCAGACAGAGCAGTGGAGGGATACAGGATAGCCAGAAGGGACCTGAAGAAAGGGATTAGGAGAGCCAAGAGAGGGCACGAAAAATCTCTGGCGGATAGGATCAAGGATAACCCAAAGGCATTTTATGCGTATGTGAGAAACATGAGAATGACGAGAACGAGGGTAGGTCCGAACAAGGACAGTAGTGGGAGACTGTATATTGAGTCGGAAGAGATAGGAGAGGTCTTGAATGAGTACTTTTCTTCAGTATTTACGAATGAGAGGAACCGTATTGTTGAAGAGGAGAGTGTGAAACGGACTGGTAAGCTAGAGGAGATACATGTTAGGAAGGAAGATGTGTTGGACATTTTGAACAACTTGAGGATAGACAAGTCCCCCGGGCCTGATGGGATATATCCTAGGATTATGTGGGAAGCAAGAGAGGAAGTTGCAGTACCGTTGGCAATGATCTTTACATCTTCACTGTCAACGGGGGTGGTACCAGGGGACTGGAGCGTAGCGAATGTTGTGCCCCTGTTCAAAAAAGGGAATAGGGATAACATCGGGAATTACAGGCCTGTTAGTCTTACTTCGGTGGTAGGTAAAGTAATGGAAAAGGTACTGAGGGATAGGATTTATGAGTATCTGGAAAGGCACTGCTTGATTAGGGACAGCCAGCACGGATTTGTGAAGGGGAGGTCTTGCCTTACAAGTCTGATTGAATTCTTTGAGGAGGTGACCAAGCATGTGGATGAGGGTAGAGCAGTGGATGTAGTATACATGGATTTTAGTAAGGCATTTGATAAGGTTCCCCATGATAGGCTCATGCGGAAAGTCAGGAGGCATGGGATAGAGGGAAATTTGGCCAATTGGATAGAAAACTGGCTAACCGGTCGAAGTTAGAGAGTGGTGGTAGATGGTAAATATTCAGCCTGGAGCCCAGTTAGAAGTGGAGTTCCGCAGGGATCAGTTCTGGGTCCTCTGCTGTTCGTAATTTTTATTAATGACTTGGATGAGAGAGTCGAAGGGTGGGTCAGTAAATTTGCAGATGATACGAAGATTGGTGGAGTTGTGGATAGTGAGGAGGGTTATTGTCGGCTGTAAAGGGACTTGGATATAATGCAGATCTGGGCTGAGGAGTGGCAGATGGAGTTCAACCCTGCCAAGTGTGAGGTTGTCCATTTTGGAAAGACAAATAAGAATGCGGAATGCAGGGTTAACGGTAGGGTTCTTAGTCAGGTGGAGGAACAGAGGGATCTTGGGGATAGAGCTTGTAAGAAGGCCTCTGGTGTATTCGCGTTCATTAGCAGAGGGATTGAATTCAAGAGTCGTGAAGTGATGTTGCAACTGTATAGGACTTTGGTTAGGCCACATTTGGAGTACTGTGTGCAGTTCTGGTCGCCTCACTTTAGGAAAAATGTTGAAGCTTTGGAGAGGGTGCAGAGAAGATTTACCAGGATGTTGCCTGGAATGGAGAATAGGTCGTACGAGGATAGGTTGAGAGTGCTAGGCCTTTTCTCATTGGAACGGCGAAGGATGAGGGGTGACTTGATAGAGGTTATAAGATGATCAGAGGAATAGATAGAGTAGACAGTCAGAAACTTTTTCCCCGGGTGCAACAGAGTGTTACAAGGGAACATAAATTTAAGGTGAAGGGTGGAAGGTATAGGGGGGATGTCAGGGGTGAGTTCTTTACCCAGAGAGTGGTGGGGGCATGGAATGCGCTGCCTGTGAGAGTGGTAGAGTCAGAATCTTTGGTGACCTTTAAGCGGCAATTGGATAGGTACACGAATGGGTGCTTAAGCTAGGACAAATGTTCGGCACAACATCGTGGGTTGAAGGGCCTGTTCTGTGCTGTATTGTAGTATGTTCTATGTTCTAAAGGGTGGTGATGATGGCTTTTGTGAATCTTGCCTCCCTTTGTCATTATATTGTATGCTGTGGCTGCACAGGAGATTGGGAAGGCCACTTTTAGAAAACTGTTTCTCATAATATGATTAACTTTAAATGGTTTGGAAAAAAAATAACTGTATGCACATTGTTTGGATGTTAAGGTTTGAGATATGGGGAGAGGCAGAATCGGCTTGTTTTTTCATCTGGTGTAACAGAGGCTGAGGATTGACCATAGACATTTTCTAAATTCATGAGGAGCATTGAAAGGTTGAACATCCGATGTATTTTGCCCAGGATAGGGAGTCCAAAACTAAAAGGCAGAGTTTAAGATGAGAGGGGAAAGAAGTCAGCTGCAGCCAATGGATGCGCTGAGTGGCGTACAGACGAAGCAAGCTCACAGAGAGAGGTTGAGACACAGGGATAATTATAACATTGAAAAGGCATCTGGTCAGGGAAAAAGTACAAATGATTTTGTCCGGAGCAAAAGCTGACAAATCACACGATATCAGTTTGGAAAACTTGGTCGGCTGGGCAAGTGTTCTTTTTCAAAGATGTACAATTATGATTCCATAAGTGATGCCTCTCTGTATTTGAAGCGTGTAAGGGATCCAAAGATTTTTTCTTCTTTTTTTGTCGTGCGTGAGGCGAGGTTAACATCTACTGAAGAGATAAGCGATGCGCTGAATTACCTAAAATGTCCTAACTATTTACTAAATTTCTGGGTTTTTGTCGCTTATGGAGAATTCCAGGCATTTCCCAGCAGAGACTAATTGCCCAGCGAAACACTGAAATGCCTGTGCAATTCCTTCAGGAACTTCTGAACTTCAACAGGACGTACATGCATAAACCCCATCTGTGCTTCTAGGAATTCCAGGTCATCAGTTTAGTTGGAACATACCTACGTTTGAGACCCGACCTTGTTGTGAAACAGTTGAAAGTCTATCAAATGATTTGAATCAGTTCTAAGACAAATCCGAATTCATGACTAATGAGAATCACGCAAATTTCTGGAAGTAGAAAAGTACGCAAGACTACAGAGTACCACAAACAAGCTACTACCGTGCTGAGCCTCCTCAGAGCTCTTTCCATTAATTCCATTCATTGCTGATGGAGGGCCTTTCCCCTAAACATCTACTTTCCTGATCCTCGGATGCTGCCTGACCTGCTGTGCTTTTCCAGCACCCCTTTAATCTTGACACTGATATCCAGCATTTGCAGTCCTCATTTTCTTCACATGATAATTGCACCAAAACCTTTGCGATGGCAAGTTATATTCAGCGCAATTAACATTATTCATAACGATCGTGTCTAGTTAAACATAATTTCACTGTTCTTAACCTGGTTGATATTTCCCTGCTGAATTTCCACACGGGCGTATCGAAATCACTCCCATTGTATTATGTGTGAACAAGTAAAAATCACTCACGAAAAGGTCCAGTTACGAAAATTAATATTGGTTATGAAGATGAACAGTTGAAGTCATTAACGTTCAGTGTGAACGTTCCTATCCAGAATAACTAAAATAACGACAAAATGCCTCATTTCAGGAGGAACATTTTCATCAGTGATGCAGAGATTACTTTCAATAATTCCGAAAGAATTCCAGAATAGTGTAAATTAATTTGGCTTCAATTTTAAGTTAGCAAGCTGCTAATTCTGTGCCATCTCTTTGCGGGCAGTCTCCCGTTTGCTGGCCATAACTTTTATGTTGTTGTCATTGTCAAGCAACCTCTCCATTTTCCCAAATCTTGTTTCCAGAATATGAAGGGTCTGGCATACCTATTTCATGTTTCGTTCAAATTCAATCCAGTAATTGTGCTCTCAGATCCGACAATACTTTTTGAATGCTGTAACACTTCGAACAATCGTTACTTGGACATCAATAATTTAGTTAAAGTGAATACTAATGTTTCGGCAACGGTGTATACATTAGACGTGATTATACTTGGGATCGATTAGATTTGGTTTTATCTCGAAATAAAAATGGCTACTTTCTTGTTTTTTCTTTGTATTGACTGCCAACTAATATTAATGAAGTTCAAAAACTTCGACAGATAATGTGATTGGCATTTTTTACTCCCGTTTTTACAAGAATGTCACCATTCCTTTCTCAAGATTATTCATCTCTATTCTGTCTATGTTATCATATTAAAAGCATGTTGTGAAATGGTTCGTCCTGTTGGTCTGAAATGAGAGGTTGTTAGGCAGAGATGCAAAACGAACTTCTGATTTCAACTTAAGTAAACAAATTGTGTGGCCTTGTTTTCTTAAACCTGGAATAATGGAAGCAGCCTGATTATGGTCAGCTCTCGCAGACTGGACACCTCAGGATTTTTGTTTAACTTTAAGCTGTAGAAGCTTTTGGGCCTGAAATAGTTGGAAGCTTCAGTGAATGTCTCCGAGGTGTTATTTTGACTGAAACGTTTCTTGCTATTTCTTTCCTCATGGATTGGAGAACTGCACGTAAGATTCTGTTTCTGAATGTGTCTTTTTGCCAGGGAAGTATTTGTGGAACGTTACCATACTGCAACAGTTAATTAGCAATAGGTACTTTAGCTATTATTCCTTTAAGTGTTCCAGTGGTAAAGTTATTTTAAATTCCTCTTTCTTTTCTTTGTGTGTTAAAGGTAGTGCATACAACAGTTCTGTTATGCTTAACAAAGAGTTATTTGACCAGTGGCATTACAGGTGGAAATCCGCACGTCCCAGTTACCTTTAAAATAAGAAACCAGAGGATCCAGTCAGCCTTCTTAAAATATTCCGGGCGGGTCTGGTTTTGTCCATTTGTTGCAAGTTTCCATGCTCGTGCGGTTTAATGTCGTAATATTCTCTTCATTGATATTTCCAATGGTTGTTACGACGCAGAAAGGTCTCTACCATATTGTGACGCATGTTATTTTTCGTTTTTTTGAATTTCCATTTCTCTTCTTTGTCTCTGTGGCGTTCGTAGAAATAACTTCTCTTCTCAGTCAGAGCGATTGCCTTTCCAGTGTGTTCTGGCAATTGTAGTGAATCAAATTATCTGAATACTCAGATAATACTCAGGGTGGTAGGGCTACTTGAAGTTTGTTCAAGATAGTCATGATTATGATTACAATACAGATTAACTGATGATTTTCTAATTTGCCTTCAGACAAGTTCTTCAAAATGCAAAACTAGCGAGAAATTCAGAAACATTAATCATGGCAACTTTGTCTTCAGAGTTTTATTGAATAAGATCAAATGTAAGCCAATGTAATTCAAATTAACTGAACAGAAACTAGTCCAAACAAATAATGCTTGAAAATGCGCATGCAAAGGGAAAATGAAGGCTAAAAGGTGCAATTAATGCAAACTATCGAACAGCATTGCAGAACACGTAACTCGATTAAAATGCAGCATCATTCGGGTGGCACGGTAGCTCATTGGTCAGCACTGCTGCCTCAGTACTCCTGGTACGCCCGGATTCGATTGTAGTCTCGGGGGACTGTCTGTGTGGAGTTTCAGAATTCTTCCCGTGTCTGCTTGGGTTTCCTCCACGTGTTTCTATTTCTTCCCACGGTCCCAAGATGTACAGTTCAGTTAAATTCGCAACGCGAATCGTGTTCAGGGATTTGAAATGCGAGGTGCATTCGTCAGGAGAAAAGTAGATCAACAGTAATAAGACAACGTCAAAAATCATACTACATCAGGTTTTAGTCCAACTGGTTTAATTGGAAGCATTTGCTTTCAGAGCACTGCTCCTCCATCTGGTGACTGTGCAGTGGTAGAGGAATTGGACTGGGTGGGGTACTCTTCAAAGAGTAGGTGTGGACTTGCTGTGAAAAATACCATATTTCCACACTGTAAGGAATCTGTGAAATTTACACAGGTGCTCAGATCTGAAACACCAATACCATGCACATTTATTTTGCAATGCGATTTCAAAATAGAATTGGGCTGTCAAAAGTGGACGTACAAAAATATTTGATTTGACAACCACGTTTCAAAAAATGATGCATAACAAAGCTGAATGTACGCAAGCAGAACTGAAGTGAAACCGATCATAATCATCAACGAGCTCCATGTATATTAAGTAAACTTTCTTTTCTGGCCGAGCGAGGTTGAAAGACCAAGCAGAATATTGATTTGTGATGGCCTTAAATATTCAATAAGTTATTTTCATGGACTTGTGCCAGGTTAAAACATTTGCTGAAGGCCTGGAGAACGGGAAGTTGGCAAGAAAATTTCGATTGCAGGCTTCGTTTCTAACTCGTAAGGCACCCTTCGATCTCTTTCAGTATGCCAGTCTTTCAAGGGAATTTGGGTCTATGTTGTTTGGGTGCTCGTGACACCTTCGAAAACTCATTAGATATATGAATGATTAATGTATGCAAACTGAATAAAACCAATAACAGCCTGACAAGGGTGTCATTGAAAGAAAAGGTCAGCACAAATCAACTTTATTGAGTAGCGTTACAAAGTTGTTCAGATAACATGGAGGAGGCATGTAGATTCTGCATCGCATGCTAGATACCTGTATTTCAATTCTTCTTCAATGAAACTGAATTATATAGGACATTCCAGGATGTCAAACCCCTAAACATTGAAATCAGAACACATGTTTACAATCTCTGTGGAATCATAGAATACTTAATACAAGAGAGGGATGTTGGGCCATCCTGACTCTCCTGATGAAACCTCACAACATACACCAATCCCAGAGTTCAGCATTAGACCAGTAGTCGTGAATGTATTAACATATTAAAAGCGCATTGAAAACCTATTTTAAAGGTTAGAAGGTTAGCCACCTCAAATATCCCCCTGGACATTGCAACTCAGGCACTCCACCCCTGAGCTCACAACACATCAGTTAGATAGAAAATAATCGAATCTCCTCTTCATAAGCCACCAACTTAAAATTACGTCAAGTTACTGACCTTCAACTGGCTGCCTCTAATTTGCAAGGTTATCCCTGTTTTTATTCTTAACAAAAAGAAAGAGCATCAGCCAATCTCCAGTGTGCTGGAACCTTGCCTGCCGTTAATGAGGATGGGAAGTCATCTGCTGATGCTCCAGATATTTCTTCTCTTGACTCTCGCAGTAACCTGGGATAGACCCCATCTGGCCATGGGGTCCTCTCTGTCTCAATGCAATTTTGGATTCCTAAAACATCCTCCTTCTCTCTACTGACGTTCTCTGGATTTTGCACTCATGCATTCCTGTCCTCGACATAAGTCATATTATTATAATGTGTGAAAACCGATGCAAAGAACTCATAACCACTTCCTGTGGTTCCATGCATGACTTCTCTCCTTTGTCCTTGAGCCGGCCTCCTCTTTCCCTTTCCACACTCTTTCTTCTAATGCATGCTTAAAAGGTATTGCGGTTCCACATGGCACTGTGTATTAAAGACATTTTTTGTCCATTTTCAGACTAGCGGATTCCTCATTTAACTTTCTTACTCATATCTGTATATTCATCAAGGGTTTCCTCACTTTGCGGCCGCCCAGACCTATTGTACACTTTAATTTTCATTTCGACGAAGCTTCAAATATCTCTTGTCATCCATGGTTAATCAATCCTGACACTCTTATTGTTCAGTTGTGCAGGTAAGTCTATTCCCTTTACGTTCGTCAGTTAGTCTTCAAATGGCTCACCTAGCATATGTCCATTCGCCCTCAAGGTACTGCTTTAAATGAACACTCCCAAATTCTTGTCTAATTTGCATGCGATTGACCCTTTAATTCAGCACCCTCACCAAATGGCTCCAGGTTTTCTTGAACATCAGTATTCAAAATATCTCAAGGTATCGTCAGGAAGTCCAAAATGCTCTCCTACTGAGACATCGATCATCTTCCCGCATATCCAGTCCAGTTTGAAGTTCTCTGTGCTGAAAACAACTGATATAGATGTTTTGAGCTGTCATACAGCGCACTGTGGCAACAGCAAGGCATCACATATCCTGCCATACCTATCTCAAATTATTCAATTTAGACTTCAGTCTGCAATCCCTGTTCTTTGCACTTCATTCTTATATAAAAAAAAACGAGGTATGCCACTTTCTTTCCTGCAGAACCAAAACACTTAAGTGAATTACTGCAGGCCAAAATGCAAAAAAAAAACAACTCTGGTATGATCTTGAAAAGTGTAAGTGTTTGCGAAAAGGACTGCTTACTGCTCAGTTACTTTCGCTGTTGCGGTTTGTGATGACGCTGCAATATTTGGCATGGAGAATGTTTTATTGTTACAGCAGGAGAAAGATCTGGACACGAAAGATAATCCAGTTGCCATGAATGCTCGCAGCTCAAGAAACTGTTGCAGTTGACATCTCGTTTAAAAGGAGGATTGAGATTCAGATTAATTTGGTATTGACAATTGCAACTAGATACAGTGAAATAGCGTCCCGTCCTGGAACTATTTGGAATACAGAACGAGTAACTGAATAAACTGCATGAATTGTACATTATGAATAATATAATGATAAATTGATATTTCTGAGGTATTAAACAACTTCAAACTTTTATCTTTCCCTCGCTGTATACTTAAAAGAGAAAAATACAGTTCATTCAGTCGAAACTTATTGAGACACGAATCAATTGGAAGCACTTCTACGAGTCAGAATTAACTGGACTTGGAGAGTCAGACATTAAGCAAGGCCATTCAGACTGGTTTTGGTAATTGAGTTCATATATGACCAACTTGATTGTATTTTTCGAAGTGGTAACGTCGGGCTGCAGATGACGTCTGTGTATTTGACGTATATGACGTGGGCATCAACCACGCTTTTAATAATGTTCCAAATGGGGTGTTGACAGAGCAGCTCTTTGCCATGAAATCCAGGCAATTTTTCAAATTAGACCAAGACCTAGCTGAGTGGTACAAGACACAAGACAGTGGCTCACGTCGTCCCTTTAAAATTGGAATTATTTGTCCAATTGGTTTCGGCAGAGAATACTTTTGGAATACTTCGTTGAACTGACAGATTCAGGAAAATATAGACGGCTTGCGCCTGTGGGCGACAGAATGGAAAATATAATTTGATCCAGATAAATGAAACGTGGTGCACGTGGACAGGGCAAAACAGCAGATGGACGATACAATCAACGGTTGATTCTTGAAGCAAACCAGAACAGAGAAATCTACGTTTGCATTCACACCTGTCAATTACGATGTCAGACGACGAAGCTAAAGTGATGCAGAACGCTAATGGGATAAAAACAATCACTATAGAGTAATTGGCTGACGAATATAAAATACAATCATTGAGTTTCTGCTAGAATTGCATAAAGCAGGACATTGTCTCCTGTTCTGGAAGCAGTATTAACTGAAGCATTTAATTGCAGTTGAAAGTGTAATTAAGAGATTTTGTCGCATTTTTCAGGACTTGATAGTTCAACTTATGAGGATAGAAACATTAGTGTTATTTTTCGTGGATTAGAGGAGATTGATGGAGTCGTGATTGAGATGCATAAAAGTCTGAATAGCACAGACACTGCAAAAATGAACGAACTTTTCCTCTTGCTGAAGTGGTCAATTATTTTAATGTCGGAGACAGGAGGTTTAGAAGTCATGTCAGGAAAGTTTCTTTCGCCCAGCGACTAGTGGGGATTTGGAAATCATTGCCAGTAACTGCAGGAGTCATAAATATTCTTCGCCTTAAACATATCATTTGTTTTTTGTGAAATAAAAGCAGTGTATCAAGTTCCTGACGTGACAGTAAAATAGATGTTGTTGTTTTTGACCGGTAATGATGCAATGGGTTGAACGGCATTCTTGTGCGTTGCATGCTCAGCGCAGATTGTTCTCTCCATCTGTGTTTCCTTTTTACCTCGCAAGCTTATGTCTGGAGACTTTGCTGCCTGCATACAAATTATTTTGAAACAGTTTCGTCATCTTCCAACCCATATTTCACATTGATAAACAAATAGTCTCATAAATTCAAAATTTGTGAGAAGATTTGTAGCTCGGGTGCTCGTTGCTGTGATTCTGTTCGCCGAGCTGGAAGTTTTTGTTGCAAACGTTTTGTCCCCTGTCTAGGTGATGCAAAGGTTAGAACAAACAGTCTTGCCACAAATTCAACCCAAATTCTGGGTCAGATACGTTGATGACACCTTTGTAATCATTAAAAACACGGAACTAGAGAAAACACACCGGATCATCAACTCCACACTCTCAGGAATCCGATTCACGAGAGAGGAAGAAAAGGACAACCAACTCCCATTCCTCGATGTGAGGGTACTGAGAACACCAAACGGAGAATTCACCACAAAGGTACAAAGGAAAGCCACACACAGAGACCAGTCCTGAACTATGAAAGCAACTACCCCAATACACACAAACGAAGTTGCATCAAGACAGTATTCAAAAGGGCCACAACACACTGCAGCACACCAGAACTGCAAAAAGAGGAAGAGGAACACCTATACAAGGTATTCGCCAAAAGCGGACATCCTCGCAATTTCATCAACAGATGATTAAGGGAAAGACAACGGAACGAGGACATGCCGTAACCCAAAGGACTAGCCACACTACCATACATCAAGAACATCTCTGAACTGACAGCCAGACTACTGCGACCACTAGGACTTATAACAGCACACAAACCAACAGGCACCCTCAGACAACAACTCACCAGAACGAAGGACCCGATACCCAGCATGAGCAAAACTAATGTAGTGTACAAACTCCCATGCAAGGACTGCACAAAACACCACATAGGACAAACAGGAAGACAGCTAACGATCCGCATCCACGAACATCAACTAGCCACGAAACGACACGACCAGGTATCCCTTGTAGCCACACACACAGACGACAAGCAACATGAATTCGACTGGGACAACACTCCCATTATAGGGCAAGCCAAACAAAGAACAGCCAGGGAATTCCCAGAAGCAAGGCACTCATCCACAAACTCCATCAACAAACACATCGACCTGGACCCAATATACCGGCCACTACAGCGGACAGCTGAAACTGACAACCAGAAGCCGCAGGGACAGGCCACTATAAATGCCGGAGGAAACACCACAGAAGCGTTTCACAGGAGGCTCCCAAGCACTGAGGATGCCACCTAGACAGGGGACGAAACATTTGCAACAAAAACTTCCAGCTCGGCGAACAGAACCACAGCAGTCTCATAAATGCATTCTGCACTTATCTCAGGACTGGAACAAACTTGCAATCTGATAAACGAGACAAGATTAACACAAATGAGAAAAGTGCAAACTTATAAAAGCTTATGCAAATGTGGATTTAAATCAGGACATTGGAAGGTCATGATGATGTTGTAAACATGATCTCAGTAAATCAATATAGAAAGTACAAAGCCAGCTCACAACGAATACATCAGCTTCTAACTACACCTCTTCAAAACCAAGACAATATTTCTGAAGTGCTGAAATAAACACTGCAATAGTCACTGATCCACAATGATAGTGAAAGCCATCTGTTTTAAATCTGACGTTTGTGGCAGCAGTCAACCCCTGAGAACGAAGCTCAGCTATGCATGGGCTCATGCGGTGCATGTGGCCTGACTCACACAGCTTGTCAATGTCGTTCTCGTTTCGTAGCTCGGTATCATTTATGCTTTGGAGAACCTAGGGCCTAATCCTGCACGATTCTGGGTTCACGTGTATCGCCAACCCCATTCCATCTTCGGTGGTGGCCTCAGAACTGGATGAGAGGAGATGCTCGACCCGTGCATTGTGACTGTCTCCAGCTCGGAGGCAGCACGGTTGGAATGGACTGCATCGATGTCACTACAGAAGGAGAAAATGGCAAGGATTCCAGCGATGATGTGGAATGGCGATGATTGGACGATCAGTGAGCGCAACGCCTCTTGAAAGAGCAGTATGATTTGTCGACACTGTTCCAGTAATATCAATTTTTAGATCAATTAATTATGTTTTTTTACAATTTACGCAAAATACTTTGATTTTTTGCAATCGAAGGTAGCACCACAGTGTAGCGGCATTGTAGAGTTTTCAATATACCTAGGTGCCACTGACACTATAACATTAATTTTAATCCATATGTAGATACCAATGACCAACTTCAAATGAAGTTCTGAAGTTCATTGAGAAAGAAACAAAGTTGCTTTAAGGATGCAGAACGCATTTCTGTTCAACGGTAACTGCCACACTGAATAAATATAATTATATGCAAGTTAATGTACAGTTTCAAAATAATGTGGAACCAACTTCCTCGTGAGCTATGATCACATGGTTGAAGAATAGTGAGAGTTGATAACTTGACAGGACGTGATGGTATTTGTGGCCGGACTGCAAATTTCTCGTCCGTAACATGATGTACTAAAGCTACTGTTAACCTTGACAATAATTTGTGTGCTGCGGCCATTTTCAACATTGAAACCGTTGATTTTATTTTTCCTTTGCATTGCAGAAGCAAACCTCATTTCTATCATTCTGACGATTCTTGGATTGCACTTCACACACGAATTTGGTGCTGTGAAAAATAAATTATATTCATTGAAAAAAGAAACAAAATTTTCTATGTTTACCAGGTTGCATCAATTCATGGATTTTAATTTAAAAATAAACAAATGAGCTAACTATCTCACGGGAGACTGCCATTATGCATAAGTGTGACAGTCATTTATTTACGTATCAGAATGGCAAAAGTGTTCCTCATGAAAAATGTACGGGACACCAAAAGGTCTGATCTTTGCCATTTACTACCCTGTCATTGCAGCTATCGGGATTTCAGGTAGGGAATTCAGTTCTGTTGAATGGAGTAATTGTGAGATACATCAGTGCTAAAAGTGTCTTTACGTCAATGGCATTAAATCTTGCGAGTTCACTATAGTGTAATATTCCCCATTTTCATTTTCAGAATGTCTCGTTGTAAAGACAAATATAACTCTCTTTGAACAGAATTTATTTTTGAATTTAAGAACAAATGTTAACACTTCAACAAACGGATCTGCAATTTTGGCACAGATTCACTTCTTGGAAAGTGCCATGAAGAAGTTACAATGTCTTTAATTCTCTATTGTATCCGAAGCACGTACCTTTTCCATACATTTAACATCATTTTTGATACAGTGAACCTTCTTTTCGTTCCGAAGAACCCAACACGTTAATGCTGCTTTCTCTCCCCAGAGATTACGATGCTAGGGGCAAAACGGAGACATGGATTTCACAGGGGGAGGCGTGGTTACTGGAAATTCCAGAGTTTCGTTATTTTATGAATGACAGTAATGGTGTAAGAGAGAAGGGGGATTAACATTGTTAATTGGAGAGTGCATCACAACTGCAGAAAAAAAAATTGTTAAGGAATGTTTGTCGACAGAATCTGTGAGGGTGGAAATCAGTAAAAAGAAAGTAGCAGTCAATTTATCGTGCATTTTGTATAGAACGTCCCAACACCCCGCCCACATTTTCAGCAGAATTAAGAAAGAATAGATTAGGCAGAAGATCTCGCAAAGGTGCAAACGCAACAGAGTTTGTATTAAGAGTGACCTTCAGTTCCCAATATTGATTAAAGCCTCCTTCACGCAGATTGTCTGGATGGTGTCATTTGTGTTACGTGTATCCAGGAAGTATTTCTGACTCAATATGTCGTTCTGCGCACTGTGGAGGAGGGGTGTGGTGTGTGGTACATATTAGCTTTGGTACTGGACAACGAACCAAGCCAGTGATAGATCTCACAGTGGGAAATAATTTGATGACAGTAACCACAACTGCCTCGCATTTACCACAACCATGGCGGGAGATAGGTTCCGACATTACACGACAGTATTTCATTGGGGGAGGGAAAATTACATTGCTATTTGTCAATGGTTGTGGATAATCATTTGGGAACAATTGTTCTACGGGAAATGCACGAAAGAAGTGTGGAGGCTGTTGTGGAGTATTTGTTGCGAGTGTTGAATACATTTGTCCCACTGAGACTAGCAAGGAATGGTAAAATGAAGTAACCTTCGACGACAAGAGCACAGGAACTTCTTTACAAAAGAAAGAAGGTAGTGTACTTAAGGTCGAGGAAGGCAGATTCTGACACAAATTTAGACGATTATAAGGTAGACAGGAATGACCTCTAAAATTGAGTGAGAATAGCAAGGACAGGGCACGAATAATCCTAGGCAAGAATGATTAAGGAAATCCCAAAGGTGTTCTCCATGTGCGTGAGGAGTAAAATAATTTTAAGAGAGACCGTTGGGACAATCACGGATAGTGGAGCGAACATGCGCCTGGAGTCAGAAGAGGTAGGAGAGGACAGAAATGTGATTTTTGCTTCTGTATTCACTCGAGTGATGGGCCTTAGTGATGATTTGAACACCGTATATCAGGTAGATAGGCTTGAACAACTCTAAATTAAGGAAGTGGATGCGCTGGAAATTCTGGGAAGCATTTTCATCGATAAGTCCCCTGTGTCGGAACAGACTCATCCAAGGTTACTATGGAAGCGAGGCATAAGTTTCCCGCGCCATTGGTGATGAGGTCTCCATCTTCACTTTCAACGTGGGAAGTGCAGGCTGAGTGGAGGAAGGGAAGTGTTGTTCCTCCGCTCAAGAAAATAAATGTGGAAATCCCTGGGGTTTTTTTCGCACCGGTAAAAAATAAAGTATAGAAATTATTTGTTAGAGATGGATAAGACAATGAGTGGCAGAGATAGAATAGATAGGAAAATATATTTCCCCGGTGCAGAAATAGCTGTCACAACTGGTCATAACTTTAATGTGATTGAAGGAAGGTATGGTGGACATGTCAGAGTTAAATTCTTTGTGCGGAGAGTAGTTGGTGCGTGAAAATAACTGCCATGGTGGTAGCAGAGTCTGTGGCATTAAGGTTATTAAAGCAACTGTTGCGCCAGCACATGAACGGCAGTAAATTGAGGGGTGTGTACGATACGTTGAAGTCCGATGAATATAAAAGCTCGTCACAACATCGTCGACCGAAGGGCCTGTGATCTGCTCCAAAGTTTTCTGCCCTGTGTTCTATGCTGTAAGAACTGCTGAGTGATTCCAGCAATTCCTGATTTTATTACATTCTTTTATTTTGTTGTGATTGCAAATCACAGCCCGCAACCATCAAGAGAGAGATTTTATTCTATTTTGTCATTTGCACGTTTTCTTCGAGAGAAGGTATGGCAATCATCTCATGCTGCAATGGTATTTATTTTTTCTCTGCGAATGAAGCTGTACACTTTTATTGAAGTTTATTGATGTTTACATTATCAGTATAATACCTGACTAACTAATAACTGGTTAAAAGAAGAAGTTGAAAACTATCCAAATACTATAACAAAACAATTATTTAATTGAACATTAATCAAAGAAAGAACACGTCACAAATGATAGGCGCAATAATCAGATCTGCTCTTGAATAGATTATGTTTTCCTTCTAAACGGAGTAAAAATCGCTTTTGCTTTCAATCGCTGAAATGGCTTGTTCTCCTGTTTTCCCTTCCTCAAAAAAACTTACCTGGGATTGATCTGCAGTAACGTTTGCTGTGTAATTATGTCCTTCCTTGTTCTACTCTCCGAAAATGCCCTGAACTCTCCCTTTATTCTTGCATTTTTTAATTGAGAAAGATAGATATCGTCAAAGTATTCTTTTCAAAATTCGCATATATCAGGGCAATTAGCGAGAATTGACATCATAAATTGTGAGCATTAAGACTGCACGAAAAGTGAATTCGTTTGTGTGGCCAATTAATTGCAATTAGGAATTGTCTTTCACAAACAATCAAATTCTGTACTCCAAAATAACGATCCAGTGCCTTCACTGTTTTCAACAGATGCCGGGTGACATCATAGTGACTCTATCTAGCATAATTTCAGGAACCAGCATTTATAATGCCGATGACAATTATCATTTATACCATCAATGCAGATAAGGTTTGAGGAGGTTTTGCATGGCAGGACCTCGATAGGTTTTTCTTTCTAAATGAGAAGCAACATTCGAGAGTTGAAATCTATCGTTTTTGATGACCTACGTGTTCTCTAATCATTCCTTTTGCAATCAAATGTCCTGAGAGCTGAATCGTCCCTTAGGCAAAGTCATCTCCAAAAAAAGTAACAAGCAAAGTTTCTCTTCTTTTCCACGCAAGAAATTTGTTTGGTCGATTCCAAAAACAAAATCACCATCTCTCACTGGATTTGGACATTTTTCGGCCATTAAGTTTTTTTGAAAATTTTCGACATTTATTGTTGCTGCATTAACTGTTTTCTCCCTTCGATTTTCTCAGCTATTTGATTATTATACCAGGCATATAAATTACCAAGTGACAACAAAACCTTCCTACTTCATGTGTTGTCACAAAACTGGAAATCCAAATCAGTTCCTGTTCCATTGATCATTTAGTGATAGCTAGCGAAGCTTCTTTTTTATACTCACTCTCTTTGTCAGTCTCTATCTTTCCCGTTCATACACCCGTGAAAACAAACCACCTCCCAAAACCTATGTTTTAGCCATTTGGCACCACATCCCCCTTTCAATCTGAATGTCATTTTTGCAGCGAACATTGCAGTTATTCTAAACTTTTCTCCAGGAAAGTGTGGTTACTCCAGTTGTATCACTGCATAACTGGTGTCCATGGCAGTGACGGATCTACTGGTCATCATCACTGCTGTATTACTCAACCGAATCACTGGCATTTATTTCCCGTTCAGTTTCATGTCCGTTACACCTGTCTGCAGCCTGCGGATTGCTTTAATATGTGGATCCATAGACTGTTCTGCTTGGTTGACAGTTGCTTTCACATTCGATCGATTTGTGTCCATTTGTTGCCAGAAATTGAAAATGAATTACTGCACGGATAAAACAGCCCGGTGGATCATAGGAATAGTCTGCACACTGAGTTACCTAAGGAATATCTTCTGGTATTTCATATTTGTACCTCTGTACATAATCGACAATGTTCCCTGGTTCTGTGTTATCAAAATGATATTTTATAAGTCACTAGCATGGGCTGCATATGACTTGATCCTCGTGATTTTTAGTCCTTGCCTGCCATTCTTAGTCATTTTACTGCTCAATGCTCTTACCGTTAGGCATATTATTATGGCAAATCGAGCTCACAGCCGACTCCGAATGCAAATAAGTGGAGACAATGAGAAGGATCCAGAGATGGAAAAGCGGAGAAAGTCCATTATTTTATTCTTTGCCATTTCCACGAGCTTCATAGTGTTGTATATTTTATGTTTTCTGACCGTAGTCTACGTCCGGATTGCAAACGTTACTTATTTCACGGATTCTGATTTCAGTGACTCAACATTTATTATCGAAGAAAATGCGTACATGCTTCAATTTTTGTGTTTAAGCATTAATCCGTTCATTTATGCGGGAACCCAGAATAAGTTCAGAGATGAGTTAAAGAGGGGAGTATTGCGTCCATTCTCTATGATTCCAAAATTTAGCACTTCACGAGTCCAATAAAGAAACACATGAATTCCATACTATGTTGTTATTTCTTGATACACTTACTAGATTCACACATGATATCGAAGTGAAGATCTATCATGGTTTGCTTTGAAATCAGTAGCACTCTGCAAATTGCATAATTTACTACGTTAACTACGTGTATCCACATCATAATTATAGAACGTGTTCGCCATTAATTTCCAGTCCATTCCCTGGAGATGACTGCACCTCAATGAGGAAACACAAGTCTCAAGTTATCATTTCATTGAAAAATCAAAACACCTTAACTCTGATCTGCAATTGATTACCAATTTTAACTATAGCTATGGAAATTCATTATTTATCCACCGCAACAGATATTGATTATATTTTGCTCTCATATGCTCTGAAATGAAAAGACATGTTTTACACTCACGTTTCTCGCTGGTCACTGTGAACCAACCTGCAGCTAGTTATGCAAGCTTGCAAATATGGTATCACAAGACGTAAAAACACAAACAATGATTAAATAAGAGCAATAAATCACCTTATCTTACTATTGCAAAACTATGTTGTCAACCCCAAGGATCAAAAGATTGTTTCAATAAAATAAGCAATTGTAAGCGCTACAAATGAGAAGGAATGGGAGTTAATTAATTATGTTCAAGTTGATTCATTTGACCATATCATCTTTTAACTTTGCATTGATTTGTGATTCGCAAGTTGTCAAACTGACAAAATGGCAATTGAGACATACATTTACCATCACAATCGAATGTTACACATTGTTTCAAAACCAAATAAATAATTAACATTCTATTCCTGTATGGACGAAGACCTCCATATATCTGAACAGTTCAACATATTCTGACCGGAACTGTACAGTTGTCAGCTTCGGCCAAACTGATGTCTCAGCCAATGTTTTTTGCTCCTGCTCTCTCTCTGACTGTTCATCTCTTATTCGCATATTCTCTTTCTCTCTCTCTCTCCCTTTTTCAGACTGTCCCATCCAACATTTTTTCGTATTTTTCGCAAGTATTGTGCAAACAATAAAAGGGTTCTAAGAGATGCGATTTTTGATAACATGTGTTGCAGAATTAAAGACAACTGTGGCGTGAGTCCTCTCATTGTCAAGATAATCTCCCTTGTACTTTTATGCTTCCCACAAACAGTGGGGTGACATTCTCGCGCAGATGTTAAGTGAAATATTGAAATTGATTAATGAAGGAATGAAGTAAAGGTCAAGTCTCTACAGTCATATCAGGCCATAGGGATGCTCTCTCATTCGAGAGGAAAGAATGGTGTTGGTTTAGCCTGAGAAGAAGAGTGCTTCATAATAGCCTTAGACGATGTAGGAGTTGGAACCATGCTGTGAGCATCAGTGTGCATGGCAAAGTGGCCATCGAGCTGACTGACTGAACTTAATACAAGACGGGTAATATTTTCGCAGCCCTTCACGTCACTGCTGAGACTGCTTTGAAAGTATTGCGTAGGGAATTGCCTCCCCTTACTTGAGGAAGGTCATAGCTTAATTGCAATGGAACCATAACAAAGTCTGATCAGACAAAGTCTGATTGGCTGCAAAGGAAATTCTTGTCTTGTGAGGGGATATTGAGTAGTTTGGATCGATACTCATGAGAGTTCAGAACAATGAGGGGAAATCTACGTAAGGTACATAATTTGCTGAATTGAATTGGCAAAGTAAATGGAGAGCTTTTCATCTTGGTGAACTTTATATCATCTAAAACCATGGGTTCTCAAAACATACCAGACAACACACGGGCTTTTCAGGATGACAGAATCTCGTTTTGGGCTAGGTGAATAATGAAACTTGAAACAAAACATTACACTCTTTGGGTTGTCTTAAGATTAGTTGGCAAACAGTATTTCAAAACGTGTCTATTTTATATTGATGGAAATCCAAGTATAACTATTGTCCTTGGTTATTTCATTTGTCTCATATTATTTTATTCAATTCGTTCCAGAATCAACAAAACTGGCTGAAGACAATAACGAATTTCTAATAGAGCACATTCATGTAATTATGTTGTCCAAGATCTTTTTGAAGTCCATTTTTGAACGTCGCCAATTGTTTTCAACGTTGACTTTTGACTGCCTTATGATTATCAGTGTTCCATTTGGCGAAGTACATTACCTAAAGTCCTGCCATCAGCAGTTTTGCATTCTGCTGCTGTAAAATTCATGCATACAGCGCCTCTGCCTTGGCCCACCCCGCCCAAAAGAAAAATCACGTCGACCCTTGGTATTTTCACGGAAGGGCCAATTTGATGTTGAGAATACTGATCCAAATACTTCTGATAGCCAACTATTCAGATGCTGATAGGTGCCCCTAACTAAACTAAATAAATAACAACTTCCATTATCTTCTGCCTTTACCCTTTTAAAATAGCGATGTATAGAACATAGAACAGTACAGCACAAAACAGGCCCTTCAGCCCACGATGTTGTGCCGACCACTGATCCTCATGCATGCACCCTCAAATTTCT
Organism: Chiloscyllium plagiosum; assembly: GCF_037043375.1. Taxonomy (NCBI): domain Eukaryota; kingdom Metazoa; phylum Chordata; class Chondrichthyes; order Orectolobiformes; family Hemiscylliidae; genus Chiloscyllium; species Chiloscyllium plagiosum. The sequence continues at coordinate 10,785,819 of NW_028270188.1, forward strand.
GTGACCATATGCATGTCCACTAGTCTCTTAAATGTCCCCAATGACCTTGCTTCCACAACTGCTACTCGCAATGCATTCCATGCTCGCACAACTCTCTGAATAAAGAACCCGCCTCTGTCATCTCCTCTATACTTTCCTCCAACCAGCTTAAAACTATGACCCCTCATGTTAGTCATTTCTGCACTGGGAAATAGTCTCTGGCTATCGACTCTATCTATGCCTCTCATTATCTTGTATACCTCAATCAGGTCCCCTCTCCTCCTCCTTTTCTCCAATGAAAAAAGTCCGAGCTCAGTCAACCTCTCCTCATCAGATCAGCCCTCCAGTCCAGGCAGCAACCTGGTAAACCTCCTCTGAACCCTCTTCTAAGCATCCACGTCTTTCCGATAATAGGGCAGTACTCCAGGTGCGGTCGAAACAAAGTTTTATAGATCTGCAACAAGATCTCACGAATCTTAAACTCAACCCCCCTGTTAATGAAAGCCAAAACACCATATGCTTTTTGAACAAACCTGTCCACTTGGTTGGCCATTTTAAGCGATCTATGTACCTGCACACCAAGATCCCTCTGTTCCTCCAAGAACTGCCAAGAATCCTATCGTTAATCCTGTACTCAGCTTTCAAATTCGACCTTCCAAAATGCATCACCTTGCATTTATCCAGGTCGAACTCCATCTGCCACCTCTTAGCCCATCTCTGCATCCTGTCAATGTCCCGCTTCAGCCTACAACAGCCCTCTATACTGTCAACGGCACCTCCAACCTTTGTGCCATCTGCAAACTTGCTGACCCATCCTTCAATCCCCTCAACCAAGTCATTAATAAAAATTACAAAGATTAGAGGCCCAAGGACAGAGCCCTGTGGAACACCACTCACCACAGACTTCCAGGCAGAGTATTTACCTTCGACTACCACTCGCTGTCTTCTGTTGGCCAGCCAATTCTGTATCCAGACAGCTTAGTTCCACTGTATCCCATTCCTCCTGACCTTCTGAACGAGCCTACCATGGGGAACTTTATCAAATGCCTTGTTGAAGTCCATATACACCACATCCACAGCTCGATCCTCAAAGAGCTCGATAAGGTTTATGAGGCATGACCTGCCCCTCACTAAGCCGTGTTTACTGCATTTATTCAAGCCATGCTTTTCCAGATGGTCATAAATCCTATCCCTCAGAATCCTTTCTAACACCTTGCAGACGACAGACGTGAGACTTACTGGTCTGTAATTGCCGGGGATTTCCCCATTTTCTTTCTTGAAGAGAAGAATTACATTTGCCACTCTCCAGTCCTCAGGTACGATTCCAGTGGAGAGCGAGGATGCAAAGATCTTCGCAAGTGGCGAAGCAATTGCATTTCTCGTTTCCCAAAGCAGCCGAGGACAAATCTGGTCCTGGCCTGGCGACTTGTCAATCTTAATGTTTGACAACATTTTCAGCACATCAGCTTCGTCTATCTCTATCCATCTCTAGCATGCACACCTGCTCTTCAAAGGTTTCATTCACTACAAAGTTCGTTTCTTTCGTAAAGACAGAAGCAAAAAACTCATTTAGGGCTTCCTCTACCTCCCCACACTCCACACACAACTTCCCTATGCTATCCCTGATCGTCCCTACTCTTTCTTTGACCATTCTCTTATTCCTCACATAAGTGTAAAATGCCTTTGTGTTCTCCCTAATCCGTTCTGCCAATCCTTTCTCGTCTCCCCTCCTGGCTCTCCTCAGACCATTCTTGAGCTCCTTCCTCGCTTGCCTGTCATCCTCCAGAGCTGAGCTTGACCCGAGCTTCCTCCACCTTATGTAAGCTACCTTTTTTCCTTTTGAAGAGAAGCTCCACCGCTCTCGTCATCCAAGGTTCCTTTATCTTACCACTTCTTGCCTGTCTCAGAGGGACCGAAGGGCTTTTGCCCGAAACGTCGATTTCTCTGCTCCTTGGATGCTGCCTGAACTGCTGTGCTCTTCCAGCACCACTAATCCAGAATCTGGTTTCCAGCATCTGCAGTCATTGTTTTTACCTCATACATGTGGGTGGCACGGTGGCACAGTGGTTAGCACTCCTGCCTCACAGCGCCAGAGACCGGGTTCAATTCCCGCCTCAGGCGACTGACTGTGTGGAGTTTGCACGTTCTCCCCGTGTCTGCGTGGGCCCCCTCCGGGTGCTCCGGTTTCCTCCCACCATCCAAAGATGTGCAGAGTCAGGTGAATTGGCCATACTAAATTGCCTATAGTGTTAGGTAAGGGGTAAATGTAGGGGTATGGGTGGGTTTCGCTTCGGCGGGTCGGTGTGGACTTGTTGGGCCGAAGGGCCTGTTTGCACACTGTAATCGAATCTAAATCTAAATCGAAATTTCACGAGTGTCCTTTAGGGACGGAAACCATCATTCTTACCTGGTCTCACCTATGTATGACTTCAAGCCCACACAAATTTGGTTGATTCCTAACTGCCTTCCAGGGATGGGCAATAAGTGCTGCCTAACCGAGCGACGCACTCATCCTATGAATAATTTAAAGAAAAACGCTTTAAATGCCAGCAAACCGTTACTAAAACCAACATCAAAATGGCTATGAAGCAAAATGAGTAGAAAGCATAAGAATTGATAAATAACATTTCTCCCAGAAGACAAAAAATAATAGAATGTTAAAATTAAACATTGGCGTCTGAGATGATGACAACAGCGAGATAATAATGGTAAACTCAGAAATGGCATAGGCAAAACCAACACTTCCTGTTTTCACATGGTTTTAAAGGTTTCTTTTTTAATGCTGCGAAAGTTTGTTTTTGTTTCGAAAAATTAAACATCTTTTTAAGTAAGTAGTTGTGCCTTCATTCGGTAAAGTCCTGTCTGTTTTCAGCTCAGGAGAAGACTTTTCTTCTAGGAATATATTGGAGATGAGTATTTATATTGAGTTAATTAGCTAAAGGGTTGATTTTATCTAATTTTTATATGTTTGATGTGTGTATGTTTTTCTTCCATTTTAACAGTTGCTTTTAGGCATAATGTTATTTATGCCACAGAGAGGATGGTTAGAAGATTTAGAAAAAAAAAGTACTACTCACCAAAGCAGTCAGGTGACTGTCAGGAAAGATGAGAAGGTACTTCAAACGTCTCCGGCGACGATTCCTCTATCAAAAAGATTTTCACTTTTTGGAACTAGTGAAGAAGGTAATCTTTCTGAGGAAAATGGAAGAGCCGTCAGTTATTGGACTATTGGAACGATTTTTATATTCGGCAGCGTTAGAGAAGATTTAGTACAATTATTGTTACAGTGGGCTTTTCAGTCAGAGGTATTATCAGGAGATTCTGTGGCAGTGAGCAGGAGTTTAGGATGGTTTCTGCAAGGTGTAAGAATGACTCTAAATGTTTCAAGCACATTGTTAAAGGTGAGACTGAGTAGTCATAGATTGTTGTACATATTGAAGGAATGACATTTTAGGGAAAAGATTAAAGCAGTACAGAGTCAATTTAAGAGGTGAGGTAGATTAAAAATAAAACTTTAAAAGTAGTAATTTGTGGTTTACTGCCAATGCCAACCCCAACCGGTGGAGGAACGAAAGGTTAAAGGAGAAAAATCAATGGCTGAAGAGCTGGGTTGTGGTTGAGGGATTTAGATTTTTGGGAAATTGGAATGTGTTTTGGAACAGAAAACACATGTTCAAGAAGGATTGGTCTAATCTAAACTGGAAATCAACAAATATCTTAGCAGGGAGATTTGCTCACTCTATATAGGGAGACATTATATTGATAGAGAAGGCAAGGGGGTTATTCTAATTGGCAATGTTAATGAACGGATGGATGGAGAAGGTTATGAATGTGAGTAGATCACGTCCATTAGAAACGAAAGATGAGAGAGTCAGAGTATAAAGTAATTCTGAAGCACTAAGTTGTATTTATTTCAATGGAAGGAGTCTTATGGGGAAGGTTGATGAACTCAGGGCATGTTTAAGAACATAGGATTGGGGTATCATATTTATGACTGAAAGTTGGTGCAGAGGTGTTCAAGTCGAGAGTGTGGTGCTGGAAAAACACAGCAGGTCAGGCAGCACCCAAGGAGCAGGAAAATCGACGCTTCAGGCAAAATTCCCCATCAGGAAAGGGCTGTTAAAGGCGTTTTGCACAAAACATTGATTTCCCTGCTCCTCGGGTGCTGCCTGGCCTGCTGTGCTTTTCCAGCACCACACTCTCCACTCTAATCTCCACATCTGCAGTCCTCACTTTCGCCTGAGAGATGTTCAAGACTGTCAATTCAATGTTCCAGGTGATAGGTGTCATAGAATGAATAGAAAAAGTGGTATACTGTGGGTGGAGAGGGGGACGCCTGCCGTTTTAGATTAAGGGATAAATTATTGGAGTAACTGGAGAAGTTATTTCTCAAAATTCATCAGGTAAAATACATCAGTTACAAATAAGAAAGTAAAGATCACTTTGAAGAGATTGCACTATATGCTCATTTGTGACAAATCGGCCAATGCAAATATATTGATAGAAATTAAAAATCATAAAGGAAGGAGTACGTTGACGTTATTGCACCTTTTGTACTCCAACAGTAAGAACGAAATTGAGAAACAGACTTGTAGGGAGATCTCGGATATATGTAAGCTTAATAAGGTTGTAGTAATGGGGATTGTAATTTTCTAAAAAAAAACTGATTGGGACTACCATATTTTTAAAGGGTTTAATCATGAAGAATTTGTCAAATGTATCCAAGAAAACTTTCTTCATCAGTACGCGGATCATCCTAATAGAGAAGGAGCAAAACGAGACCTGGTTTTGTGAAATAGGCAGGACAAGCGACTGAAGTAACCATGGGGGAATACTTTTGAGTCTTGCAATCATAACGATTAGTGGAAAATAATACGCCTTCCATTAATATTATCTTTTGCATTGGAGTAAAATAAATTTTAATGGCATGGGACAAGGACTGTCCAAGTTTGATGGGAGTAGACTTTTCGCAGGTAAAATAATGTCTGACAAGGGGGAGGCATTCAACAGTCTGACAACGTGAGTTGAGAGGCATTATGTTCCTGTCAGAGTGAAGGGTAAAGCTGGTAAGGTTAAGGAACCATGGATGACTAAAGTTATGGTGGTTCCACTCAAAAATAAAAGACATACTTACTTTAGATACCGACAACTTTATTGAATTGAATCTCTTAATCAATATAAAGACTGTGGGGCACCATTTTGAAAGAAATAAGGAAAGCCAAAAAGAGATATGAGGTAGCATGGGCAGATAAGGTTAATGATAATTCAAAGATATTCTGCAACTATATTAACAGCAAGACTTAACTAGTAGAGAGTAAGGTCTCTCAAAGATTAGGAAGGACATCAATGTGCTGAACACAGGAGATGGGGAATAAAATCATCTCATTCCTGGTGCAGAAGACAGCAGCAAACACACACTACTGCCTGCACCTCGCATCCATCCAGATTGAACTCTGTCTGCTATTTGTCAGCCGATTTACCCATTTGATCAAGATCTTTTTGTAATCTGAGGGGGTCTCCTCAATTGTTGGCCCCAATCCTTTCTGTGTTATATCCAATATGATATTCATTCCTTCCCTTACTCGTTAAATCATAACTTTTGATGAACAAGATTATTGTATATTTTTATGGACCAGGCCCGACTCCTCTAAACATTTTAAGCAGGTCGCCCAGACCGTAGATTTACTAATTGTTGAAGGTACGTGTATAGTGGATATCCCCAGAGTGAACTTTCTGGTCAGACTGCCGAGTTTTAAACAAACAGAATTTATTTAAAACATTAAGTAATGAAACACAAGCAACCGAATATAGAATACCCGAATAACTCATCGGATCCGAACCTAACAGGCGTTCCCGACTTAATGATGCTGTTTCAAATTGCTTTCAACATTCCCAATAAACAAACCCATTGGCATAAAGAGTAAAAATTACAAAAACAAAGCTTACAGGTTACGAATTCAGAGGACAGAAGAACGGGGAGAGCGTCCAGTTTCAACAGTGATCCTGACTAAAATAACCTTCGAACTGACTGAACTGCGCAGGTAGAGAGCTGGTCACGTCCCCTTGATTATACCAATTTTTTTAAGACATGAAAGCCTTCTTCTTGAGGTATTACCAGTTTAGTATAAAGCAAAGGACCCCAATGAGCCTTTCAAATTTGAGATATGTTGGAACCTTGGGTCGGTTAGAACCATTCTGAAAAAAGATCAAGCACAACATAAACTTGTGAAGGGACCATATAAAACTGAATAATTAATATCCAAAGATGTCTTCAGTTCTCAAAATCACCAAAAGTAGTGGTTAATACACTAAAACACACATATGCATTCACTTAGTATAAAAATGCAAACCTGCAGAATTACATCCAAATTCAGTGTGTGATACACCTACCACTGAGTGTGCCGATCTGTCATTCAAGTTTGGACAATGCTTTGGCAATCATGTTTTCAAGACCTGCCACATGCACAATTTTCAAATTGTGTGACTGAAATTACAGGCTCGAGCTAAACAGACTCGCATTTTTGTCCTTAAATTTCTCCAAAAGCTTCAATGGGTTATGATCAGTACTTACACTTGTCTCAGATGCGTTGCTGATAATATAAAAACTGAAATGTTGTCATGCCAACACGAATCTTAAAGTCTCTTTCTTAGCTGTTGAATATTTCTACCAATAACCGTTTAACTTGCTGGATAAATACCAATAAGTCTTTCTATCTTCTCGTCGTCTTCTTGCAGGTGTGCAGCACCGACACCCATATCACTCGCATTTATAGCCACCTTGAAAGGCTTTGCTTAATCAGATGTAGCTGATACTTGGGCAGTGGTTAACACATTTTGCATGCTGTCAAATATCTTTTCTCAGACCGTTGCCCCCGAAGTTTCTTGCCTTTCTTGAGCAATTCAGTGAATGGAGCAGCCATACTGCTAAAATTAGGCACAAACTTTCGATAAATTCCACTCAATCCCAGGAACCATAATATAGCTCATTTTGTCAACTGTGTGGGAAGTTCCCCAATTTCCTTCACTTTTACATCTCATGGCACCATTGACTTGGGCTTTGGCAAATTGATTTTTCGCTTGGTTTACCACCAAGCCTGCCTTCCAAATCGATTAAACAAGTCTGATAAATGCTTCCATGAGTGACTAAAAATCACCAGCTCATCAATGTACAGCACATATTGGATAATCTGGCAATTTATTGGTTAGTCTCTGGAACGTGACCGGCACGTTTTTCAAACCAAATCTAAGTTGCTTGTCCCACCTTCCCACTAAAGCCTTCCAACTGCGGAAGTCGATATGTATCCTTTTTTTTAAACTGCATTGACTTTGCGATAGTCCACACATAATCGTTGGGTACCATCTGGCTTCAGTACAATGACTTTGGGTGAGTTCCAGTCACTGTAACTCAGGTCGATTATGTCATCTTGGAGCATGTATTCAATCCCCTTCCGATACTATGCCAACTTTAGAGTATTATGCCTATAAGGATGCTGATTATTCGGAACAACATGTCCTTTCTCTACATTGTGCACAATTAGGTAGTTTTTCCCATTTAATTTCTTCATATCTCCCCATGTCGTACTAACAACTCTTTCAGTTCATTTCATTTTTTTTTCCTCAGTAAGGTTACTCAATAATTTATCCCAATTTTAGGCAACTTCCTCATTGTCCACTTCAATTTGAGGAACGTCCAGTTCAGAATCCTCTGAATCCTCTTTCTGTACTGTAATCATTAAAACCTTCTCCTGTTGCTCTCCTTCCCTGTCGATATATCTTTTGAGCATATTCACAAGACATACTCTGTGAGATTTCTTTCTGTCTGTAGTCCCTATCAAGTAGTGACCCCCACTCAATATTCTTTCTATTTGATAAGGTTCACCAGTCCTTGCTTTTCAAGATTCAAGATTCACCAATCACTGGAAGTAACATACATACCTTATCCCCGGTAATAAAACTGTAAATTTTTCATTTCTTGTCCACTTCTTGTTTACTTGTATTCTTCAATACTTTTAAATGCCATCTAACCAACTCCCCAGCGCTTTTTAATCGTACCGGAAAATTTGAGACATAGTCCAATCCTGTGGCCTTTTAATTCTGATTTGCTAATTACTCCTTAATCGATTTTAACGATCCTAGCTCTTAATAACCTAATTAAAATGCACAGAATTAGGTGGATTCATTTCGTGCATCTCTGATCACAAAAGGCACAAATAGAATTCCCTTACCACAATCGGCTGAATAATCCTTTTAAAAAATCAGACATATTAGAATCTTGGGTCATTTAGAACCTCTCTGACAAAAAAGATCAAGAACAACATTACCCTGTAAAGGGACCAGCTTTGTGACAACATACGAGGAACAGCTGAGGATCCTGGGATTGTATTCATTGGAGTTTAGAAGATTAAGGGGAGATCTAATAGAAACTTACAAGATGATACATGGCTTGGAAAGGGTGGACGCTAGGAAATTGTTTCCGTTAGGCGAGTAGACTAGGACCCATGGACACAGCCTTAGAATTCGAGGGGCTAAATTCAGAACAGAAATGCGGAGACATTTCTTCAGCCAGAGAGTGGTGGTTATTTGGAATTCATTGCCGTGGAGCGCAGTGGAGGTCAGGACGCTAAATGTCTTCAAGGCAGAGATTGATAAATTCTTGATGTCACAAGGAATTAAGGGCTACGGGAAGAATGCGGGTAAGTGGAGTTGAAATACCCATCAGCCATGACTGAATGGCGGAGTGGACCCGATGGGCCGAATGGCCTTAATTCCACTCCTATGTCATGTGGTCTTATGGTCTTATGGTCTTATTTGGTTTTGAACTGAATTTTAAAAAATGACAGTGTTTGTGAGTTTATATAAAACAGTGCTGAAGGGCATTGTGTATTGAAGATAAAAGATTGTCTTATTAGAACAATTAGAGGAATGTCCAAACAGATTCACACTTCCTGTGTATGGTCAGGGCAAATATGCCGACTGTAAATCTATTGGCTGGCGCCTTTTCTCGTGGAGGATACATCAGTACGGTAACTACAGCTAGATTGTGTATTTTGGGGGTGGAGGTTCAGGTGGTTATAACATTGCAAACGGACAACACAGCAGAATCATCTAACTTGTGATAGGGAAACATCCTCATTGTCCCTCACAACTAACGTCACGACAGCAATTGGTGATGGGAGATGTGACTAATAGCCAGTGATGCCAATATTCAATGCAGTCCAGTTCTTATTGTGAACAGAAGGTACCACACTGAAAAGAGTGAAATGAATCTGTTTGTTCAGTGACTGTGATTGACGTCAGTCTCCATGAATCCTAACTGTGGCACTGGATGTTTTCCCTCTTCTAATAGTAAGGGCTTCTTGCAATGCTTTATCCCATTTTAGCAGCAGATGCATCACCTCAAACACTCACAGGGATCAGCAGCTGCAGTGACAGGGAGAGGAGAGATAATCATCTGAGAATAGTCTGGAATGTTCTATTAATGGATCAGATTTTGAGAACTTCAGACTGGAATGCTGCAACAATGGACAGGAGTTTATCATGGGGTCTTTCCAATATTTCCTGGTCTGGGTTCAGATTATCAGATCGGATATATGGGTGCACTGATGATTATTCAGGCGGGCTACTATCTCATGCTCGCTATTGTTGGTGTTCCTGGTAAGTCTCTTCATCTCTATCCATTTGTTAATCCATAAAGCATGGTGAACCTCATTGCTATTTCTGTTATCTATATTTGGCAAAGACAGAATCTATTGCCTTCCGTTTCAAATACAAATTCCATTCATTACCATAAGTTCTGAACCGCCCAGAAAGCCCGTCCTCACAAACATCTGAGAACAAGACGGTTAACAGTCCTGAAGTATCTTTTGGACCCGAATTGATTTATTTCTCGGTATTCTCTCCATCACCAAACCTACCCACTACCAGCTCCGTAATATCAGCAGTCCCCACCTTGACATCAGTGCGGGTACTAAATAAACCATTATCCATGCCTTGATAAAATTCAGACTTTATGGTTCCAGTTCTCTTTCAAGCACTCTTTCCGTTACAAGTATGTCCATCACAACCTTGTTTTTGTCTCTAAAGTAAATTCATGACAGGGATAGTGTGTCAGAGAAGTGATGTCGGTGGATATATAATTCAGAGGCCCAGGTTACTGCACAAAATACGCTGTTTTAAATCTTACCGCAGATATGTCAGAACTTAAAGTCAAATGACAGGAATTGTAAATAAAAGATAATTTCACTAATATTACAATAACAGCACCAGCATTTTGTCAATACGTTTATCAACAGCACTGATGTCCTCTGGAAAAGAAATCTAGCATTATTACTGGACTGTCTTAAGACTGACGTCAGACCCACAACAATGTGCTTGGCTCTGTACTGTCTGAAGGAATGACCTCACAGTAAAGGACATTTAGTGAGGTCAATAAATGCTGCCCTTACCAGCAATGCAGGCATCCCATGTCATAACAATATTGAAGTTTAAATAAAACAAAGAATGGTGCAAGAGATCAGAAACAAAAAAAAACCGAGAAGCTGCTGCAGCAACTGATCAGATTTGTCACCCTTGGGTGGAGGGGAAAATAGAATTAGTATTTCGAGTCCGCTGACCTACCTTCGTAACTGAACACAGCTAGAAAATATTGTAATTGATGTTGTTGACAGAGATGTCTATTATGAAGGGGACAAGGAGTGAGTTGAATAGACAGAGAAAGAGAGGGATAAAAGAAAATAAGCAAACAAAGGGATTGAAGATGATCAGCTGGAATGGAAATAAAAAAACGAGATTAATCTAATTTATTTTTTCTCCTGTTCCCATATTACTGAAAATCATGCCCATGTAGGGTAGTCCAAGTTTAAACTGAGTTATGTCCCTTTATCTGTCTTCCCTGAGTGTGATCATGTTCCTTTATTTATTAATGGAATGCTGGGCCAGTATGCAATTCCCTTTCCTCATTGTCCTTGAGAAAGTGTTGGTGGGCTGCCTTCCTGACCCACTGCTGTCTGTGGGCTGTAAGTAGTCAGTGCTGAGGTCCACCCGGTTTCATTTCTTTGATGTTTGTAGTGAGTAATATAACTGAGCGGCTGGTTTGGCTATTTCAAAGGGCAATTCAGAGTCAAATGCGTTGCGGGACTCACATGTCAGCCCGACCAGCTGAAGGTGGTAAATTTCATTCCCTGAAGAACATTAGAGTATCAGGTAGGATTTTCTGATAATCGGCAATGTTTTCATAGCTTCATTTGATTTTATTGAATTGAAATGCCACCATTTGTCACGGTGGAATTCGAATCCAGGGTGGGGATCAGCATCCGGGTCCCTGGATTAAAGAGTAGGAGATAATACTGAGAGGACATCGCCTTCCCGGTATCTCCAAGCATCTCAACTAGCAATAGTGGTGTTGCTGTTTGTGTGGTTGTGCTTGAGGCACACTTAGCCGCAAGGCTAAGGAATCATTTGGCAAAACATACCATCCTTCGTAATTTTTGAAATTATTAGAATGTTAGAGGATCAGAAGGGCCTTTGGCGAAAATGAGCTGGGTTCCTTGGCTAGGAGTCACAATCAGAATTCATACCAGACAGCAAGTAATCAACACAGTAAATTGTATACTGTCCTTCATTGCAAAATGATTCAAGAATAGGAGTAAAACAACTTCCTGCAGTACAAGAGTGTTGTTCAGAAGGTACCTGGGGCACCGTTTACAGATTATCTCTCCTTTGTAAGGAATTATCACCTTGCCACACAGAGCCAGTGTAACGGAGTTTCACTAGACTAATCCGTGTGGTGATGATATCATGAGGAGACTGTGAAGGAAATAATCTGCATCACTACAAAAGAAAAAAAGGTGATTGCATTAAAACTTGAGAGTTATGGACCAACATTCATTATTTTCAAAACAAAACATTGACAGTGTTAACTAAAACATGTGTTTTTGCATGATACATGTTTTCACATGGGCAAATATACAGGAAGAAAACGATTAGAAGAATGTGAGAGAAGTGTAGGGAAATGGGGTTAGCATGGATGGACATCTTGGTCATCATGGACGAGTTTGGGCTGAATGGCCTGTCTCCGTTCTGTCAGATTCTACGATACTATGACATTATACTTACCTGAGTAGTACTTTATGTTGGTAAGCGAGAGCTCCAGGCTCTAAATGAACTGTCACTGCCTCAATGTACAGTTGGTGTGTGATCCTGCACTGAACTTCATGTTGTTCACAAACCTGTCAGCAGCCACACTCTGATAGAGTTCGCCATTCCCACCAACGTCTGACCTCCATACAGAACACTAGCCTGCCTTCTGGGAGATGCCTCCTTGAGACATGGCACAAACCGTCCGCTGTTCCTCCTCACTGTTAGCAAACCATGGTATCGTTAACATAACATGTGTGCACCATTGGCAATCGAGCCAGGAGGAACAACATGGACCAGTCTGTCTGAGCAGTCTGTGCTTCATTGGTTTGCCATGATGGAGCATCAGTGACATCCTACTTTGTGTTACAGTTTGGAGGGGCTGAATAGCTTCTTCTCTGCATTCGTTAGTGTTTCGAGGTGCTGAAAGTCCTCCTCCTGGTCCCAGGGAAAAGGTTCACGGACATTATTGGGCGACCCTTGGTTCCTGCTTACCAGCGTGATGTACTGACTGAGCTCATTATCATCCTGTGAAAAAGCAGGCAGACAGTGGCATGGAAGAACACAGCTGAAACTTTATTGCTGGAACAGCACAGCAAGTCAGGCAACATTGAGTTCTCCAATTTCAAATAACCTGTCTTCCCATTCCCCAACTCCTTTCCCACCCACTTTTCCTCCCTTCCAGACTCGCTACCCTACTTTCAGATTCAACTGAATTCCGTCCTCCCATCGTCCAACCCAGTATTCATCTATCCCCACGCTGCTTCCTCCTCTCTCGTCCTGCCTCTTTATCTGTAGCTTCCTTCCCCCACCCCAGTCCTGAAGAATATTTATCCGCAAGCAGTTGACTTCTCCACCTCCTGCGTTATTCCAGTCTTCTGCCTGTCTACCTTTCACCCTCACAGGAACATATAGATCTTGAACTCTAGCTGTCTCACTTTTAAAGGCTTCTCAATTGCCAGAGGTCCCTTTGCCTGCAAACAAACTACTGCAATCAAACCCCAGCAAGCTCCTAATTCCGTCAATATTCACCTTGCCCCAATTTAGAACTTGAATCTTTGGACCAGTTTTTTCTTCCCTTCTTCGTAACTACTTTAAAATTTATAGAACTATGGTCACAGGTCCCAAACTGCGCATCCACTGTCACGTCACTCACCTCTCCTGCCCTATTTCCTAAGGATAGGTCAAATTTTGCCTCTTCCCGATGAGGACCATCTACATTCTGCTTGAAGAAACTTTCTTGACGCACTTAATGAATTCCATCTCATCAAATCCCTTAATGTTCAGGCAATCCCAGTCTGGGTTATAAAAAGTAAAACTCCGGTTCCTGCAAGTCTCCCCTATCTCTTCACATATTTTTGTTCCTGTAATTACTATTGAATATTTGAGGGCCCATAGAACAACCCCAATAATGCCACCATCCCCTTCTTATTTCTTAGTTACACCCACAAATCCACCCTGATTGATCCTTTAGTTATTTCATGTCTGATGTTTTGTGATACTCCCGTTAATCAGAAATGCAAGTTCCCCTCCCCTCTTTCCATTTCTGTCCTTCCTAATGCACTTTACCCTGGTACATTAAGCTGTCAATCCTATCCGACCCTTAGTAATATTTCCGTAATAGCTACACTATCTCAGTCCCACGTACCTATCCACACCCGGAGTTCATCGATCTTTCCTATCACCCCTTTTGCATTGAAATAAATGCAATTTAATCCAACAGGGATTCCTTGTTTCCCGTTTTGTTCCAGCCTGACCTGTCTTTTCACATTACAAATCCTGATTACTCTATCTCTCCAGCCTCGTACTTGCCTTGAGGATACCACCCCCTGCCAATCTCCTTTCAACTCTCTCTTGCAGCACTAGCAAAACTGGCTGCGAAGATATTTGTGCCCTCTCCAGTGCATGTGCAACCTATCCCTCTTGAACGGGTCACCTTTGTCACAGAAAAGATCCCAATGATCTAAAAACCTGAATCCCTGCCCCCACACCAATTATTTAGTCACATATTTATTCGCCATGTTCTCCTATTTTTAAATTCACTGGCTCATGACACTGGAAGTAATCAAGAGATTACCACGGTCGAGGTCCTGGTTTTTAACTTTCCTCCTCGCTCTGTGTAATCACTCTGTAGGACCTCATTCCTAAGTCTAACGCTGCCATTTGTGCCAACGTGCACAATGACTTCTGGCTGCTCAGTCTCCTTCATGAGAACGTTCTGCAGCCGCTCGGAGACATCCTGGCCTCTGACACCTGAGAGGTAACACACCATCCAGGATTCCCGTTTGAGGCCACAGAATGTCCGATCTGTCCCCCTAACAATCGACTCTCCTACCTCTAAGACCCTGTTTATCTTTACCCTTTCCCGCTGTGCCCCAGAATCAGTTGTACTGCAACCAACCTGGCTACTATTGCTTTCCCTTGCACGGTCATTTCCCGACACCCACCCACTCCCTCACCCCCACAATCAGTGTCCAGAATGGTATATTTGTTTTCAAGGGGAATGGCCATAGGGGATTCCTACACTCTCTGCCTACTCCCTTTGCCATTCCAAGTGGTCGCCCAGCTACTCTCTCATGGAACACGACAGGAAGCAAGGAATGCCTGTTGGATTAAATAGCGTTTATGTAAAGGCAACACGGCTGACAAGTAAGGCAGGTGAAGTCAGGGTATGGATCTTTGCATGGGACTGGGATATAACAGTCATTGCAGAAACAGGCTAAGGGAGGGACTTGGGTGTGACCACCTCACTAAAGCTCTTAGTTATGAAGTTCTCAGTATCTCGGATGACCCTGAGAGCAGCCAGCTCCAGCTCCCGAACACTTCACATACACGTGTAGTCATCAGGGACAGTGGAAGTCTCCCTGAGCTCCCACATCCCGCAGGAAGAACATGCGACTGCCCTAATTGCCATCTCGACAGCATTAAAGGGACTTTATGTGAGTTTACCTGCACATTTTGCTGAGCTGCTGCTTACTGAAGCTTCTCGAACCAAAGCATTACTACCTACTCTGCCAATTACAGCTTGTCAATCGACAACTCCACAGATAGTTTTGGTTAGGGAAGGAGGGAAACACTTTTTTTATTTCAAAAATATGCTTTATTCATAAAATATTTTGATGATCTGTACAATTGATGATGCAATTCATATGTGCACATTGCATTTCTTTTGATACACAGATTAGAATTAATCCTTCGTATATACAAGTCTGTATGTTTACCATCCATATATTTAGCTGAGCTGTCAGTGGAGCCCACTTACTGAGTGGGCCCTCTGTTCTCCTTTGATGGACAGACATTACCGCGCCTTAGCGGAAGCTGCCCCAAGATTCAGTGCGTCCCTCAACACGGAGTCCTGGACATTGGAATGTGCCAGTCTGCAACACTCAGTCGGGGTCAACTCCTTCAGCTGGAAGATCAACAGGTTTCAGACAGACCAAAGAGCGTCTTTGACCGATTTGATGATCCTCCAGGCACAGTTGATGTTCGTCTCGGTGTGCGTCCCGGGGAACAGACCATAGACCATGGAGTCCTGCATCACGGATCTGCTCAGAACGAAGCTCAACAAACGCCACTGCATTCTTCTCCAGAGTTCCTTTTCATAGGCACATTCCAGAAGGAGGTGTGTAACAGTCTCGTCCCCTCCACAATCGCTTCAATGCTGCATGCAGTGCGGCAGAGAGTCAGGGCGTGCATAAAGCATCTCACAGGCAGAGCCCTTCTCAAGAACAGACAAGCCATATCTTGGTGCTTGTTGGAAAGTTCTGGTGATGAGGCATTCTGCCAAATGGTTTTGACAGCCTGCCCAGGGAGCCGATCAACAGGATCCGCCCTCTCCTTTTCCCGAAGGGTCTCAAGGACACTATGTGCTGACAAGTTCCTGATGGACGTGTGGTCAAAGGTGTTATTCTTCAGAAATTTCTCCACGAAGGTCAGGTGATATGAAACGATCCAACAACTTGGAGCGTTCCATTGCTGCGAGGCCAGGCCCATCCTTTGCAACACCGGGGACAGGTAGTATCACATTACGTATGACACTTGGTGTTTGCGTACTGAGGTTCCACGCACAGCCGCGCACAAAGGTTGCCATTAGGATGAGGGTGGCATTGGGAGTGTTTTCTCCCCCGATGCCCAGATCTTTACACATCGAGTCCATCTTTGATCTCCATATAAAATGGAAGATGACCCGGGTGACTGCGATGGCACAGGTTCTCGGAATAGGCTGGACCTGTGCCACATATAACAGCAATGCAGTGCCTCACACCTGATGACCAGGTTTTTCCCGCAATGGGGAGCGACCGTTGCTTCCATCTGCCCAGTTTCTGCCTCCGTTTTCTGATACGCTCCTCCCAAGATTGGCACACGCCCCAGCCCCGATGAAACAAATAACCAGCACCTTCAGTTGCTCAGTCCTGACGGTGATGGGGATGGAGGATTGGTCGGCCCAGTTCCTGAAGAGCATGGCCTCACTTTTGCCTTGGTTTACCTTGGCCCCCAAGGCCCATTTGAACTGGTCACATATGCACATGTGTCTTTGCACAGACAGCGGATCCGAACAGAAAACAGCGACGTCATCCATGTAGAGGGAGGCCTTAACCTGTCGGCCCCCGCTGCCAGGAATAGTCGCCCCTCTCAGGCTCGCATCCTTCCTGATGGACTCCGCAAATGGCTCTATGCAGCACACAAACAAGGCAGGAGAGAGATAATAGCCCTGTCTGACTCCAGATCTTACTGGGAAGCTAACTGATTCCCACACATTGATTGAGACTGCACTGACAGTGTTGGTGTCGAGCAGTCTGATCAAATGGCAGATTCCATCCTCAAAGCCCATTTTGGAGAAAACATCTCTGATATACGTATGCAATATCCAGTCAAAGGATTTCTCCTGGTCCAGTCTGATGAGACAGGTGTCCAACCTCCTGTCCTGCACATAGGCGATCGTATCCCTAAGGAGTGCGATACTCTCAATGATCTTCCTGCCCGGTACAGCACAGGTTTGGTCAGGATGAATCACTGATCCCCGAGCAGACCTGACCTGGTTGGCGATGAACTTTGACAAGATTTTGTAATCCGCATTCAATGGTGAGATCGGTCTCCAATTTCTGATTTCCTTCCTTTCCCCCTTCCGCTTGTAGATGAGGGTGATGATGCCTTTCCCCGTGGATTCACTTATAGTACCTGCCAGAAGCATAATGACATATACCTTCAGCAAGTCCTGGCCAATCAAGTCCCATAGAGCAGAGAAAAGCTCAACCAGTAAGCCGTCACCTCTGGGAGTTTTATTCTTTTCAAAGGTCTCGAGTTCCTTGGTCAGCTCGTCCACAAATAACGGCTGGTCCAGTCTCTTCCGTGTTCTCTTATCTATGACCTCCGTGATAGAGGACAGATACGACTGGGAGGCCGTGCTGTTGGTTTGTTTCGAGTCATACAGGCTGGTATAGAAGGATTTGTTGATCCTCATGGAGTCAGCCTGAGATGACGTTAGTGAGCCATCTTCTTCCTTCTTTGTGCACCTTCTGGAAGAAGAAAATTGAGCACGTGTTGTCCTGCTCCACGGAGCGAACCTTGCACCGGAAGATTATCTTGGAGGCCTCCGTGGTAAAGAGTGAGTCTTGCTGGCCCTTCACCTCCTGGAGATACTCCATGACATTGACCACCATCGTCTGCAGCAGGAGCAGGTTCTGCATACTTTCCTGGAGTTGGGACAGTTTCCCCCGCCTCTCTCTCGTCTCCTGAACACCTTTGAGAATGAAGAACCTCTTGATATTCCCTATTACTGTTTCCCACCAGTTTGCTGGAGACTCAAAGAGAGGCTTCATGTTCCTCCAACCTGCATAATTCCTCTTGAGTTCCTCAATGTTTCCAGGGGTCAACAGATTTGTGTTCAGCTTTCACGGTCCCTTACCAGCCTGCTTCTCGTTTTGTAGGTGACAGTCGGCCAGCAGGAGGCAGTGGTAAGAGAGTAACACCGGCTTGACGTCGGTGGATCTGATGGAGAATGTTTGGGATACAAACAAGTAATCTATCTTTGAGCGCATAGGCACGTCTGCCCGTGACAAGTATATCTACACTGTGCTCAGTCTGCAGGGGTGCTGAAGACATCGTGCAGCTGCACATCTTTTACCATTGCCATCAGGGCTCCGGAGGTGGCGTCCAGTTTACTGCCAGTGGAAGCTGTTGCAGGACGGCCAACCGTTCACTCTTACCCACTGGGGCATACACATTGATCATTCTCAGGGGAGCATTCCTGTACATGACGTCGGTGACGAGGAGGCGCCCGCCCACCACCCTCTTAACCTCAGAGATGGTGAAATTGCCTCCTCGCAACAGGATAACCAGGCCGGAGGCCCGGTTATGGTTGCCCCCCGACCAAACCGACGGCCCATGGGCCCACAAGCTCTACGATCTCCTGTAGCTAGTGAGGTGCGGTTTCCCACAATCCTGCAGAAACAGGATATCGGCTTTAACATTGGCCAAAGAGACCAATGTAGAAACGCATCGCATAGCAGATTTAATGCTATGCACATTAATGCTGGCAATGTTACACCCATTTTAACAGTTTATGAGGTTACCAGTGTCTATTTGCTGTTGGTCTTGCCTCTCTGGGGTAGCTGTCTGCATCCCTGTTGTGTAAGCGAACTACTGGGCCCTTGCAGGGCTGAGGTAGCTGTCCGACTCCACGCTGTGGACATTTCCCCGCTCAGGTGTCATCAGGCTGGGACCAAGATCCGCACAGTCCAGGTCTCTGTCTGACCACAGGGCTGTCAGAGGATCGTGGCTCCCAGTTACCTGGAGCTGTGGGGCGGTGTGCACCTACTGATTCTCACTGAGTTGGGGTTGGTCTTTACCAGTCCCCTCAGAGGTTTTGTCTTTTCCTGTTTCTTCCCATGGCACTTTGTCTCTTCTTCTGGTGAGGGCCCTCCTTACATCCGTCCTCACCATGTGAAGAGCTGCCCATGTCCTCCTCATGCAGGTGTCGTTTCCCCATTTATTCTGTGTTTTTGGGGACCTGGTGGGTGTCCAACTTCCTGTTTTTTACAGGAATCCACTCCTCGTTCCCCTCGGTTCCCTCGTCTTCCATTACCTTTGTCTCTCCTGTAGGAGCTTGGATTGGGTGCTACACCTCCCCGCTGGCTGCCTCCTGCTCCGCTCCAGCCTGTCCTTCCTTCAGACCAGACACCATTCCTTTGCTGGTTTGTGGTGCTTTGCTGATCTTTTGCCGTCCACCTCTGGCCATCTGTGCATAGGTGGCGGCCACTCGTCTTGGGCAGGCCTTGTAACATATGTTCCCCCTCTCGGCACAATTACAGTTCTTGTCCTCTTTGCATTCCTTGGTTGGGTGACCCTCCTGCTTACAGTTTCGACAAATAGTCGCCTTAGACTCCGCCGCCATGTTTCCTGACCTTCTGCAAGTTTGGCACACTTTCGGCTGCCCTGCATACATCATGTAACCTCGGCTACCTCTGATTGCAAAGCTGGAGGGTGGGTGAAGGATGTTCCCACTGGCATCGATCCTCAGGGTTAATCTGACCTGCCGCTTTCTGGTCAAGATTCAGAAAGGGTCGACCACATCAGTGCTTTCTCCCTCGACCTGGATATATCTTCTCAAGAAGGTTAGAACATCAGCTGCTGTGACGTGGGGGTTGCACATATGAATTGTAACAACCCTACTCCTCTGTGCAGGAAGCACATACAACGGGACCGCCGACCACATGTAGAACAGAGGCCCTTCTTCCTTCTCTTTGAACACCTTCAGGAGCTGCTCGCACTGCTTCACGCTCCCGAAGGTCACATCGAAATAGCCTGCCCCAGGGTAGTCCTGCAGGAAGTACACGTTTGCTGCGTCAAACCCCCAGCCCTCGAGCAGAATCTTCTTGAGGGACACAGTCCTATCGACTGGTGCATATTCCTCCACCGTCTTTACAGTAACCCTGACTTTGTTGCGAATGCCCTGGCCTGGGCTGTGAGCGGATGCTGAGGCCATAGCTCCTAGGTTGTCAGGTCCCTGATATGGCGTTAGGCTGAAACCAGCATGAGGATCCACCAAGAGCAGGTCAGTACAACCAAACCGTCATCCAATCACAATCCAGCGATGATCTCAACTAGCTCTGACGATTCTCAACTCGACACGTATTCTAATAAGAACAGACACTTGATCCTAGACTCGTCTTGGGAAGAGCCACCTTATTGATCATGTCATCTCCCCTGCCCGAGAAGGAGGGAAACACTACCGTGATGGAATATTTAGTCCTTAAGCACTCCTTGACACGAGATTCATGAGTGCCCATGGAGGATGTGTTGCTGAGGTCTTCTTTCTGGTAGTGTTGACTACGCTGATGCAAATCTTTACTCTGACAGCCAATCGGCATTGTCACAGTCGTCTGTTCTTTGCTGTTGTTCTAATAAGAACAGACGTCACCCTTGTTTAAACATCCGTCCATCTCAGCCTTGAAGATATTTAGTGATCCAGCCTCAACAGCCTTCACAATTTTCTGCGATGGTTTCCCTCCCATTGATGTGAGACTTGGTGATCTTTAGTCCCCATGGCTTTTTTTCTAGCACTCTGCAAAGAAGTTGAACTTTCATTAGATTTTGTCCTGTTCAATCACATCTTCTCTGTTGCCAGAGGCAAAACAAAAAAAAACACAAAGTTTAAGAGCCTGTAATCTCCTCCCTCATCTTCCACATCAGTCAAATTTGCAGTTCATCCGGATGTAGGGATTATCTCACTCTTAGTCCTGCATCAACTTCAAATTCTTCCTCAGCATCTGTGTCAATTTGCTCAAAGACACTGTCAGGAACTGACAGTGAATCCAGGAACTGCTTCTCCAAAGCAAAGACCGATATGTCGTACGTGTTTAACATATTCTCTGGCTCTGTGCACAGGTTGCTTCCTCGGTCCCTAATACTCCCCATTCTTTGTCTTGTTACCTTCTTACCCTGAAAACACCGATAATATGTCGTTGAATTCTTGAAAATATTTCCAGCTAATGATTTATCATTCCGCTTTTTGTTCTTCTACTTATTTTCTTGAGTTTATCCCCAGACGTTCGCTACTCTTCTGAGACCTCCATTGACCTACTCACGTTAGACCTGTTTTAAGCATCTCTATCATTTTTAATTCCATTCTGAATATTTGTAGATATCCAAGGTTCTCCTGTCTTATTTTCCTAAATTTCATTTTCAGTGTAACATGTTGTGGTGACACTGGCATCGATTCCACTTTGAGAATGTGACCCCCACCCCCACGTTCTTCTGCTACAGTTTCACCCAGAAGTAACTGTACTATGGCCAGATCCTGACTTATTTTTAATACAATCTGCCTCAACAGTCCAAAAATCTTTTATTTTTCGGAGTTTTATCTTTTGGACTTTTCCTTTACAAGCTAAAAATGCATGAGCAACAGTCACTGGTGCGACGATGCTTTCCCAATCCTGCCTGCAATAACTAACTGGCTTCTTTCCCCACAGTGGTGCCCAGCACTATACCGCCCATTGTTGTATCTGCTCCCTCTTGTTATAAGAAGCTGTCTGGATTAAATTTCAAGACATCTTCCCCGCCTTAAAAAGTTATCACTGCCCTAATGAATATTTGGAGTTGAAATACCTGAATATAATGATCCTACTATTGTCGTTACACACCTCAGAAAATTGGTTTTATATCTGCTTCTGTATTCTCTTTTATGTGGGGTTCTATAATATATCCCCAACAATGTATCTGTAATGGTTTTGATCCTGAGCTCTCCACGTAAAGCGTCATTAGAAGATCCTTCCAATATATCGTCCATTCTTCCTGCAGTAATTGACTCCATAAGTAACAATGCAATCCTACCTCCTCTTTTTCCCCTCTCTTGCCCTGCCTCCCGTTCTTGTACCACAGAATATTGAGTTGTCAGCCTTGACCTCCTTAAGACACGTCTCTGTGATGGCAAAAATGTAACACTTCCACATGTCACCTTGTTTCATTATCACATCTGTCTATCTGATAATATTCCCAGCATTAATGCAAAGAACATCCAGCCTGAAATATTACACGTGGAATACTCTGTAACTCGGAGTTCATCAGTCGTTTACTGTTTGTTATCATAAGCTGCATAATCCATGAAACAAAACTGTAACTCTAGAACTGTTGAATTGTAATTTCTTTTTTAATTAATGTATTCATCAATTGCAAGATTCTAGAACTGAACAGTCAGCTCCACATACAATGAATCCCTGGTGATTAATTCCCTGTTCAGTGTGCAGAGGAGTCAGCCCTCAATAACGGAGAAATGAGGGCTGCAGTTGCTGGAGATCAGAGTCTAAAAGTGTGGCGTTGGTAAAGCACAGCAAGTCAGGAAACATCCCGAGGAGCAGGAGAGTGAAAACTGTGGGCAGAAGTCCTTCATCAGGAAGTCATTGCTGCCTTCACATTTTTTCCATTCCGTGATTCACATGATATTGTGAACTGTATTTGCTCGGGAGGGCAGCCCTGAAATGGATATCAGTCAAACAGTCAATTGGTTGGCAGGGATTAGACAATGTCAGGTGAAGTGCAGATTGGTTGAAATGCAAATATAAGGCTAGATAAAACAGCTGGGCCAGACAGGAAACACCCGAGGTTATCACAGGAAGTGATGCCTTCGGCGATAATCTTTGCATCCTCACTGTCCACTGAAGTACTGCCAGATGATTGGGGGCGACAAATGTTAATCCCTTGTTCAGGAAAGGGAATAGGAATAATCCTGGGAATTATAGTTTTGGGCAAAGTATTGGAGAGGGTTCTGAGAGACAGAATTTATGATTATTTAGCAAATCATAGTTTGATTAGAGATAGCATGGCTTTATGAGTGAACATATGGTGTATTAGCGTTCATTAGCAGAGGGATTGAATTCAAGAGTCGAGAAGTGATGTTGCAGCTGTACAGGACCTTGGTTAGGCCTCATTTGGAGTACTGTGTGCAGTTCTGGTCGCCTCACTTCAGGAAAGATGTGGAAGCTTTGGAGAGGGTGCAGAGAAGATTTACCAGGATGTTGCCTGGAATGGAGAATAGGTCGTACGAGGATAGGTTGAGAGTGCTAGGCCTTTTCTCATTGGAATGGCGAAGGATGAGGGGTGACTTGATAGAAGTTTATAAGATGATCAGAGGAATAGATAGAGTAGACAGTCAGAATTTTTTTCCCCGGGTACAACAGAGTGTTACAAGGGGACATAAATTTAAGGTGAAGGGTGGAAGGTATGTGGGGATGCAAGGGTTGGTTCTTTACCCATAGAGTGGTGGGGGCATGGAATGCGCTGCCTGTGGGAGTTGCAGAGTCAGAATCATTGGCGACCTTTAAGCGGCAATTGGATAGGTACATGGATGGGTGCTTAAGCTAGGACAAATGTTCGGCACAACATCATGGGCCGAAGGGCCTGTTCTGTGCTGTATTGTTCAATGTTCTATGTTCTCTGTTCTATTTTTTATCATGCCTCACACATCTTATTGAATTATTTCAACATGGAACAAAATACATTGATGAATTTAGAGCAGTGGATGTGATGTTTCTGGATTTTAGCAAGTGTTTGATAAGACTCACCCAGGTAGGTTCATTCAGAAAGTAAGGAGGCATTTGATACAGGGAAATCTGTCTGTGCGGATATTGAATTGTCTGGCCAATAGAAGACCGAGTGTGGTAGTAAATGGAAATTTGTCAACCTGGAGTTCGGTGACCAGTGGTGTTTTGCTGGGATCGGTTCTGGTACATCTGCTACTGTTTGTGATTTTTATAAATGACATGGATGGTAAAGTGTAAGGGTGCTTTAGTAAGTTTTATGATGTAACAACGATTGTTGGAGTTGTGGATAGTGTGGAGGCCTGCTGTAGGTTGTAATGAGATATTGACAGGATGCAGAGCTGGGCTGATAAATTGGAGCTCAACCAGGATAAGTGTGGAGTGATTCATTTTGGAAGGTCGACTTTGAATGCAGAATACAGGATTGAAGGCAGGATTCTTGGCAGTGTGGAGGACCAGAGGGATCTTGTGGTCCATGTCATAGCATCCTCAAAGTTGCCACCAAAGTTGATAAGATTGGTTAGTCGGATGGTGTTCTGATTAGCCGGGGGGTTGAGTCGAACAGCCACGAGGTTGTGCTGCAACTCAAAAAACTCTACTGAGACTAGATGTAGAATATTTGTTCAGTTCTAGTTGCTTCATTCCTGGAAAGACGATGCTTTGGAGAGGGTGCTGAGGAAATTGACCAAGATGCTGTCTGAACAGGAGTTCATGTCTTACAAAGAAAAGTTGAGTGAGCTAGAGCTTTTCTCGTTGGAGCAAAGAAGAATGGGAGGTGACATGATAGATGTGTTCAAGATGATGCGAGCCATAGATAGAGTGGATAGCCAGAGACTTTTCCCATGGTGGAACTGTCTATCTCGAGGGGGCATAATCTTTTGATGAATGGAGGAAGGTTTCGGTGAGTTGTGAGAGGTAGGTTATTTACACAGAGAGTGGTGAGTACTGCCAGCAGCAGTAGAGCCAGCAGCATTAGGGATATTTAAGCGACGATTGAACCGGCACATGAATGATAGTACAATGAAGGTTATGCAAGTTAGTCGGATCTTCGAGTAGGATAAAAGTTTGGCAGGACGTCAAGGGCCGAAGGGCCTGTATTGTGCTGCACTCTTCCATGTTTCCTGTTTCACCCATCTTGTGGAATCTCATCAATTGTTTTACGTGTGAGGGAGTGATGTATATGAGATCAGGAAGCTGGGTGGGGCATTAGCCCAAAACATCCAGTATTGGAGCGTACTGTTACCTGAGAGCCAGTACAATGTGTGTGTGTGTGATGACATACACCAGCCAGAATCCGCCAAGTTCAGTTATTAACGTGATCTTGACTTGCTATTTGCTGGTGTTTTCTTCAGATACAATCTGTTGGGTGACCCTTGTAATAATCAGATGTTTGTTACTTTTCGTAAATTGGTCAAAAATAAGATGTGAGCTATGATTATTCAACTGGACTATAATCCCTGAAAACAATTAAGTTGGTTCTATGTTTATGGAACTAAAATATATACTCCTGTCATGATTTTCTAACACAGAAATAAAGAACGTACATTTTATTTTATATCGAAAAAAACACATGGTTTCTAACTATGTTGGTGACCAAAATTACATATTCAATGTCAGGATTCAAAACAATGCAATTTCACTCCAATTGTTTGAAACTGGTTGGCTTCTGAATGATTACATGTTCAGCACGAGCAAACGATTGAACAAAATAATACAATTAGCGTTCTTATACATTTACATATAATCAATCAGTTTAATTTCTCACTGAAATATACAAGCTTCAGCTATTTGCCAGCAGTTTAGAAATGGTATTAATTCAGCATGCACTGTGAAAATTAAAATAAATAAATTATCAGTTTAACAGTGTATCCCTTTGTTTTCGATTCTTCAAGTTAGGCAAACAGCTGCTGTCTGTTCATCATCTCCATACCCCTTATGCTTTTGTACACCTGTACCAGATTCCCTCGTCAACCTTCCCTGCTGCAAAGAAAACGCGAGCAAATTGAGCCTTCCCCACTCATAGTTTGAGTACTCACTTGTCTAATTATGTGCATCATCCAACATTTATCAGTGTTAAATTTCATCAGCCATTTATCTGTCTATCTGAATAATCTGTTTAATCTTCCTGTAGTCTAGCACTTTCCTCCTCACTGTGAACCACACCGCTCATCTTTGTGTTATCCACATGTTTTATAATTACACTGCCCCATATCTTCCATATTCTCACCATCGTCATTTATGAATATCATATACAAACCCTAATTTCCGTCCTGTTCTCCAGGTGTTATTTATAGGAAGATTTGAGAATTCCAGTCTCTTGCTTTTTCCTATTTTGGTGAACTTACGAGTGATGTAGTTCAAATCTTTTATGAGGGTGCCACAAATAGCATTTTCGACGCAGAGTTGAATTCACATTTTACACTCTGTCCCTCTACAGCGTTTTTCATAAAGCGTTAACTAATTTAGGATGAAGTAGGGTTTGGCACCTTGCGCTGGAAGATTAGCATTTTGCGTGGCACTGTGCTTTGTAACATTCCCTGCAATTGCCAGAGCTGAAGAAATTTTTCATCTGCAGGATGGACATGGACTCATTCATTGTTTGGTTAAATCAGTTAGCGTGATGAGGATAAATATTCAATTAAATGTTATGCTATGACAAACTGAAAGTAAGCAAATCATATTCTCATGTCTACCTTGAATTGGAAGCAAATACATACTGTAAAAATATTCAAAAATGTTGAAGCACCACACTAGAGGAGACAAAAAAAAAACATGTCTGCTCTTGGTGGAGATACCGAAATATAGATTACATGTACAATGTAAACAAGAATCAAATGATAGAAAACAAAGTACAAGAAATCTTTTCTTAATTTTCAATGGAAACCAAATCTCGATTTTCCTGAACAGTGATGTTTTCTCACCCAATATCACTTCCCCCAAAATAAGCTTTTCCCTGTTATTAAAACTTCATCTGCCATTCGTCCTTCTTCTTCCTACTCTTTCCTTACAAGCCTACATCCCCTGCATTATTTCTTCTGCCGGTACATTCTCTCCCACTGACGGTATCCCTTCACACCCTTCTGCCGCTCCTACTGTAAGTTACACCAGTTACTCCAACTTCTTCTGGCCATCCCTTTCCCTTTTTGCCTACCAACTGGGATAATTGGAGCTGCTGGCGTCTGTGCTGCTATTGGTCATCAGTGAATAAGGAGATTGAGATGATCAATGTCCAGTAGGAACAGACAATAGTGTGTGTCTGTCACTGTCTGATGCACCGTAAACATGGTCGTTTTGTTCCCCATAGCACAGAGTGGAGTGTCACAGGGCTTAAACAAACAGCCTCATCACAAATTGGACAAACCTATCCTCAGAATCAGAAGTCCATGTATCAGTTTTCCTTTAAACATTGTGAGGAGAGTGAACACATTGTTCAAACAAGCCGTGTTCGATCCTTTTGCTCTTTATTATTTTAACTGAATTTCCAATGTCATTTGAGTGAGATCAGAGTAACTTCCCTTTCATCAATGTAGTATTTAGCTCATGTGGCATCAGTGACACTCAGTAAACTGGTCAATGTGAACCGAAGGAAATTCTGTGCTGGTAATTTCCTCACTGTACAATGACACCTTCCCCAGAGCTATTGGGAATGACAAATAAACTCTGTCCTTGCTAGTGTCTTCCAAAACCATGGATAAATTTGTCCTGTTCATAACATCAAGACATATTATGTTTTTACAGTTTGGTCAAAACTCTCAGAAAGATTAGAGCTTGCAGGTTGAGTGCCACCCCAAAGAAATCAGTACGTTTCAATAAGATTATGAACCCGATTATTTTCAATTAGTTACTTTCTGTGGACTGATCGTGCAATGTCAGTGCCACTGAGAGCAGCATTTTCTCTGTCCAACAACATCGTATCACATTGGGTCAAGGCTGCAGAACTCAACTATTCTAATTTATTCCCTAGCTCATTCGCCATGCTCACCAGATGTAGAAGGCCCCCGAATTTGCAACAATGTAGAGATACCCATGATACTCTGGAAGCCACCTGTCCTCCCATACCCTACCCTCTGACACCATGCCCTCCCCAACTCGACCTCCTGTCGTATATTCACCATCCCTCCTGATCTTCCACCCTCTGATACTGAATGTTCTGAACTCAGCAAATATCTGAACTTTGCCTCTTCGTACCACCACCTTAATGAACTTTGGGCTCGACATGATGTTGAACTGTTCTTCTGCTGCTTTTCCTCAATGCCCATTGTTTTGGACAAGATTCTTCTCCCTATCCAATATACCCCGTCACCCAGCTCCAACACTCTCTCTACACCTGGAACACACCCTCTACCCTTTTATCTGAACTCAATCTGTTCATTAAGAACTCTCGACGTGACATTGGTTGTCTTCATTTCTCTTCTCCCCCCTCTCTGAATCCAACCTATCACCCTCTGAACTAACTGCACTCCATGTACTTACATTAAACCCTGACTGTGTTATTCAGCCTGTGCTGTTAAGGGTGGCGCTGCTGTAGTCTGGTGGACTAACATCTGCATTGCAGAGACTGAGCACCCGCTCTCAGATATCTCATCCTATCTTCCCCTGGACCATGACCCCAACATGGCACATCAGGCCATTGTCTCAATTATGAAAATTGACCACATTCAATCTGGAGATTCCCGCCCCACTTGACCCCTTCCCCCTTAACTGCCTCAAGCTGATGGCTGTCTGAGAGCAGAGCTCGCTTCCATCTCTTCCTGAAAATCCACAAACAGAACTGCCTGAGCAGACCCATTGCTTCAGCCTGCACCTGCCACACAGAGGGGTGCATGGATAAACATTGGCCCCGTTCTACCTGTTTCGTCATGGAGTACATAGACCATTCCTTGTTCTAGTTCGATTCCAGCCCCTATCCACCGCTCTTTCTCAGATACAAATATGTTAACATCGCTGCTGTTTCTCTCTCTTGTCCAGAATTAGAAACGTTCATTCATTTCACTTTGAATTTTCACCCCTCCCTCACTTTCACCTGATCTACCTGTGACTCCTCCCTTCCTTTCCTCGACATCTCTGCTTCCAATTCTGTGGATAGACCAACCACTGATATTCAGTATTAACCCACCAACTCCTAAAGCTGTCTGGAAAAGACATCCTCAAACCCTGTTTCCTGAAAAGACTCCAATCCATTCTCTCAGTTCATCCATCTCCACCGCATTTCTTGTGATGATGCCAAATTCAACATGGACGCCTTTTAAATGCCCACAATGTTCCTCAAACAAAGATTCCCCAGTACTGTAGTCAAGAGGGTCCTTAACCGGGTCTGACTCATTTCCTGCACGCCCAGCCCCACCCTCCACTTCCCTGCTGCGGCAGACTTCCCCTTGTTCTGACCTACCATCCCAGCAGCATTCACATGCAGAGGACCATCAGCCGCATGCCCCCCTACTCAAATGAGATGCCACCATCAGACACATATTCGCCTCCCCTCCCTTGTTCTGCAGGGACCAATCTCTCCAGAACCCATTTGTCCGCTCTTTATTCACTCCCAACACCTCTCCACCACCACCCCCACCGCATGTCCACTTTACTTTCCCCTGCCGAAGGTGCAGCACATCTCCATTTACTGCCCAATCCTCATTATCCAAGGGCCCAATCTTACCTCCCAGGTGAAGCAGCACCTTACCAACATTTTCCACAATCTAGCCCACGACATTCGCTGCTCAAAATGTGGTCGACTTCTACATCGAGGAAGTGAATAGTAGGCTAGTTGGCTATTTCGCAGAACATCTATGTTGAACGTCTGCAAAATACCTGAGCTTCCAGTTGCCTACCTGTGTAATACCCTATCCTGTTTACTGGCCATTATCTCCGTGTCAGGCTTGCTGCAATGTACTAGGAAAGCTCTGCGCAAGCTGGAAGAACAACACATCATTTTCCACGGACGGACTCTGCAGCCCTTCAGACTCAAAATCAAGTTCAATAATTTTAGGACCTGAACTCCCCAATATCCTTGCCCCCTACCCATACAACAGGCCTCGTTCTCACATAAACTTCCATTACTCACCCTTTTTTGTTAGCTACTAATAGTTTCCATTAACAGCTATCCAGCCTCTTCTGCATATTAACAACATTTTCCGAGCTACCATCAGTTCTGAGTAAGTGTCACTGGACCCGAAACGTTAACTCTGATTGCTCTGTATCGAAGCTGCCAGAGCATTTGCAGCAACGTCTACTTTTGTTTCAACATTTTCATGGCAAGTTCTCACAATGCAATACGTCAACGATATTTAGAGCCCTGTCAAACATAGGAACTTTGTAATTTCTCATTTGATGTCCATAACAAATTATTTGAGATTCAACTGAGATAACGGTTTTGCTGTTATCATTCAGATCAGACACTTTGTCACAGTTCCGAAAGAAAAAGAAATCGAAAGAACTGAAGCAAAACTTCGCAGGTCAGATAACGTCTGAGCAGAGATGCACATACTTAACCTTTGATTCCAATATGACTTTTCAGAACAGTGTCTCATCATATTCCATATGTTAACTCGGTTTCTATCTACAGATACTTCCTTATTTGTTGCATTTCTCCACCATTTTCAGTTTGTATTTCATATTTCCATATCATTATATTTCATGTTTCGTGTCAGGTCTACATGTTGAACTTGGTTATATTTGGACAATTTGGTCCTTTCCTATTCCTATTATATTTGGTGCGTCTGTGACACTTATATTACTGCTGAAGTCTGTTTCTTTTTGAAGTTTCAACTGAAAAAAAATCTTTTTAAGAATATCCTGCAAATCTCAGGAAATCCACTTTGTTTGAAAATATATTTTAGAGGCAGCTGAACTTCATGAACTAATAGGAATAGATTATTGATGATGGAACACTCTGTGTCCTTCATTGAACAAGCGTATCTCCCCACTCTCCAAAACCTTTCAATATATATCACCTAATTGTTACAGCAAAGGTGATGGAAACTCAGTCCATCGTGTCTTCCAGCTTGGAATGAGCTGTACCTCTACTGCTGTTCTCCTGTATTGTCCCCATTGCCCTTCACGTTTTGCTGTCAGTATCTGTTTTTAATACAAGTATCCTGTCCAGATGTAAGCAATAATATCAATCTCAATAAAAAAAAAACAGAAATTGGTGGGAAAGCTCAGCAGGTCAGGTGTATTTGTGAAGCGAAATCGAAATTAATGTTTCAGTTCCGGTGACCCTACCTCAAGCTGTATTCCCATTAATTAAATGATGTGTATAAAAATATAGTTCATTTTATCACATTTAAAATTATCATGTTCAGTTTACATTGCCATTCAGCATTGCATTTCCCAAACGTTGTCTGTTTCCTTGTGCATTATGTTTAATTCTATCTGCCAGAAAGAGTGGTCATGATTGGGAATATCATTGTACTCCCCATGCAGACTCCCCATGGCTTTCAGTTGCCAGTATACAGAGCACTGGGAGACAGGCAGTTCCAAAATAGTTCACAAGAGAAACAGGAGGACAGTCAGTCAAATAGAGAGAAAGGAAAGCCACTGCCCCGATTTCATTCTAACTCCCAGCCAATGTCATATTAATTTCAACCTGAGTCATTAATTCATAGGTCTTAATGAATAAGTTCATTGTACTTATCACTTTTGGTTTTGGACCGAGGCCGAAAAGCGTAAAAAATACTGCTTTACAACAAATAAAACTGCATTAAAATGTTTGTCAATTTATATAAATAAATTACTGAAGCAAATTCAGTATGGAAGTTCCAAAGTTGCCTTATTAGAGCAGCGAGAGAAACATTCAGGAAAGTCCACATATACAGTAGTAGGTTTTGTTTTGTGATAAGTGGAGGCACGTGGTAATAAACAAGAAAACAGAGATTAAAAAATGTGTTGCTGGAAAAGCGCAGCAGGTCAGGAAGCATCCAAGGAGCTGGAGAATCGACGTTTCGGGCATAAGCCCTTCTTCAGGAATGAGGAGGGTGTGACAGGCAGGCTAAGATAAAAGGCAGGGAGGAGGGACTTGGGAGAGGGGCGTTGGGAATGCGATAGGTGGAAGGAGGTTAAGGTGAGGGTGATAGGCTGGAGAGGGGGTGGGGGCGGAGAGGTCGGGAAGAAGTTTGCAGGTCAAGAAGGCGGTGCTGAGTCTGAGGGTTAAACACCTCCGCGACACCCGCACCAACCAACCCAACCGCTCCGTGGCTGAACACTTTAACTCTCACTCCCACTCCGCCAAGGACATACAGATCCTTGGCCTCCTTCATCGTCAGACCATGGCAACACGACGCCTGGAGGAAGAGCGACTCATCTTCCGCCTAGGAACCCTCCAACCACAAGGGATGAATGCAGATTTCTCTAGTTTCCTCATTTCCCCTGCTTCCTTTTCTCAGTCCCAACCCTCAGACTCAGCACCGCCTTCTCGACGTGCAATCTTCTTCCAGACCTCTTCACCCCCATCACCTTTTCGGCCTATCAGCCTCAATTTAACCTCCTTCCAACTATCGCATTCCCAACGCCCCTCCCCAAGTCCCTCTTACCTACCTTTTATCTTAGCCTACCTGGCACACCCTCCTCATTCCTGAAGAAGCGCTTATGCCCGAAATGTCGATTCTCCTGCTCCTTGGATGCTGCCTGACCTGTTGCGCTTTTCCAGCAACACAGTTTTAAGCTCTGATCTCCAGCATCTGCAGCCCTCACTTTCTCAAAGAAAACAGAGATCACAGGGTACTAAGACCGAGTGAGGCATACAAGGATACATCACGCAGGTGGCGTGCAAAGCAAGATCGACGTTAGCACGTTTAATATTATTTGAAGTTAGAGAGGTTAATTCATCAGTATAATGCAGGAGTTTGCAGGAGATAATTATCTGGGTGGGAGAAATCTTTGATTTTGCCAGACTTTCTGCGACAATGAGAAGTATAAATGGTGTCCATGGATGGGATGTTGGCTTCTGTGATGGTGTGGGCTGTGCACACAACTTTCTGTAGATTCTCATGGTCCTGGGCAGGACAGTTATCATGTCAGACGATTATGCACTCGAATAGAATGCTTTCAGTTGCCAGTATACAGAACACTAGGAGACAGGCAGTTCCAAAATAGTTCACGAGAGAAACAGGAGGACAGTCAGTCAAAGAAAGAAAGGAAACAAAACAAGGAAACAAACAGTCACATGGGCAGGGAGAAGGGGAGAGAGTAAACTCAGGGGG
The DNA here is from genome assembly GCF_037043375.1 of Chiloscyllium plagiosum. Classification (NCBI taxonomy): domain Eukaryota; kingdom Metazoa; phylum Chordata; class Chondrichthyes; order Orectolobiformes; family Hemiscylliidae; genus Chiloscyllium; species Chiloscyllium plagiosum. The sequence goes on from NW_028270188.1 coordinate 10,818,661, forward strand.
ACAAACAGAAAACGGAGAAAAGGAAAACACAGGGAAACAGAGTGAGAGAAACAGTGAGGGACAAAGGATTTGGGGAGCTGAGGTTGGGGGGGTCGCACAGAGCTGAGAGTGGGGACCATGAGAATCTGGAGGTGAGGACTGGAGGGAGCTCAGAGGGAGCTGGAGAGTGGGAGGTGAGGATTTATTGTCACCTGTAACAAGATGTACAGGCAGATGATAATGAGCAAGGATGTACAAAACAATGGCTGTAAAACATGTCTGAGAGGCATAAGGTTACGTTGCACAGAGCGTGCGCTAGGCGAGATCAACATGAACAAGATCAGCATTATCTGAGACTAGAGAGTCCATTCATCAGTCTGACAACAGCTGGGAAGAAGCTGTTCCTGAACCTGCTGTTGCGTGTGTTCAAGCTTCTGTATCGTCGAGCCTGATGGAAGTGGTTGTGGGAGATCATTACTGGGGAGTGATGAGCCTTTGATAATGTTAGAACAAAGAATAAAAAAAATTACAGAACAAGAACAGGCCCTTTGGCCCTCCAAGCCTGTGCCGATCCAGATCCTCTGTCTAAACCTGTCGCCTATTTTCTGCGGGTCTGTACGCCTTTGCTCCCTGCCCATTCATGTATCTGTCCAGAAAAATATCTTAAATGGCGCTATCGTACCCACCTCTACCACCTCCGCTGGCAACGCATTCCAGGCACCCATCACCCTCTGTGTAAAGAACTTGCCATGCAAGTCACCAATAAACTTTTCCCCTCTCAATTTGCCCTGGTAATTAAATCCCCTACTCTGGGGAAAATCTTCTTAATATCCACCCTGTCTACACCTCTCATAATTTTGTAGATTTCAATCATGTCCTCTGTCAACTGTCGTCTATCTAATGAAAATAATCATAGTATACTCAAGATCCTTTCACAGCTAGCGTCCTTCATACCAGACAATATCCTGGTGAATGTCCTCTGCACCCTTTTCCAAAGCATCCACATCCTTTCGGTTATGTGATGACCAGAACTCGACGCAATATTCCAATTGTGGCTGAAATAAAGTCTTATACTCTGTGACATGTTCTGCTAACTCTTGTTCTCAATACCCCGTCCAATGAAGGAAAGCATACCATATGCCTTCTTGACCACTCCACTGACCTGCATTGCCACTTTCAGGGAACAATGGACCTGAACATCCGGATCTCTCTGCACATCAATTTTCCCAAGGGTGTTTCCGCATACTGTATAGTTACGCTTGAATTTGATATTCCAATATGCATCACCTCCCATTTGCACGGATTGAGCTCTACCTGCAATGTCTCTGCCCAATTCTCCAATCTATCTATATTCAGCTGTATTCTCTTACAGTCCTCTTTACTACTTACTTCCCCACTAATCTTAGTGTCACCTGCAAACTTGCTAATCAGACCACCAATACGTTCCTCCAAATCATTTACATATATCATAAACAACAGTGGTCCCAGCACATATCCCTGTGGAACACCACTGGTCACAGTTCTCAATTTTCGAACCTCCCTTCCCCTACTACTCTCTGTCTCCTTGTGCCCAGCCACTTCTTTATCCATATAGCTAGCACACCCTGGAACCCATGCGACCTCACTTTTTCCATAACCCTAACATGGGAAACCCCATCAAACGCCCTGTAGAAGTAAATGTATATAACCTCTATAAAGGGTCAGTTAGACTCGAAACGTCAGCTCTTTACTCTCCTTACAGATGCTGCTAGACCTGCTGAGATTTTCCAGCATTTTCTCTTCTGACATCTACAGCCCTTCCCTCATCAGTCAACTTTGTCACTTTCTCAAAGAATTCTATGAAGTTGGTAAGACATTACCTTCCCCGCGCAAGACCATGTTGCCTGTCACTGATAAGCCGATTTTCTTCAGAATGAGAATAGATCCTATCCCTCAGTATCTTCTCCAGCAGCTTCCCTACACCTGACGACACGTTCACCGATCTATAATTAACTGGAATATCCCTGATACACTTCTTAAACAAGGGGATTAGCAATTCTCCAGCCGTCCGGGACCTCATTGTGTTCAAGGATGCTACAAAGATATCTGTTAAAGCCCCAACTATTTCCTCCCTCACTTCCCTCAGTAATCTGGGACAGATGTTAGCAGCCTTTCTGCGGCAACGAGCCGTGTAAATTGAGTCAATGGTTGGGAGGTTGGAGTCCGTGATGGCGTGGGCTTTGCACACAACCTTCTGTAGTTTTTAACGGTCCTGAAAAGAGCACTTGACTTATTCAGCCGTTATGCACCCAGACAATAGGCTCTCAATGGTGCATTTGTATAAATAGTGCATGCTGAATTTCCTGAGCCACCTGAGGAAGGAGAGGCGTTGTTGTGCCTTCTTGACTGTCACTCTTATTTGAAAAGTCTAGGACAGGTTGTCAGTTATCATCACTCAGAGGAACCTGACACACTGCACTCTCTCAACCATTGGTGTAAATGGGAGTGTGTTCCCCTCGTTTCTTTCTGAAGTCAATGATCAGTTCTTTACTATCGCTGAATTTCAAAGAGAGGTTTTTATCATTACACCACGCCACCAAATGCTCTATCTCCGTTCTATGTCCTGAATCTTCGTTGTTTGATATCCGTCCTGCTATGGTGGTGTCAGCAGCGAACGTGTAGATGGCGTTTGTTTGAAATTTGGCAACACAGCCATTGGTGTACAGTGAGTACAGTTGGGGGCTCAGGACACAAACGTGGATGTACAGTGAGTCCAGTAGGGGTCTGAGGACACAGTTATGGGTATACAGAGAGGATGGGAAAGGGCTGAGGACACAGCCATGGGTGTACAGTGAGTACGGTAGGGGGCTAAGGGCACATCCATTGGTGTACAGTGAGTACAGCAGGGGCTGAGGACACCGCCGTGGTTGTATGGGGAGTACAGTAGGGGCTGAGGACACAGCCGTGGGTGTACAGGAAGTACAGTTTGGGGCTGAGGATACAAACGTGGATGTACAGTGAGTACAGTAGGGGTCTGAGGACACCGCTGTGGGCATGCAAGGTAGATGGTAAAGGGTTGAGGACGCCACCATGGTTGTACAGGGAGCACAGTAGGGGCTGAGGGTACAGCCATGGGTGTACAGTGTGTACAGTGGGGGGGATGAGGGCACAGCCGTGGATGTATGGGGAGTACAGTAAGGGGCTGAGGACATATCCTTCTGGAACTCCTGTGTTGAGTGTTATTGTGGAGGAGGTGCAGTTACCTGTCTTCACTCATAGTGATGTGTGTGTGTCAGAAAGCTGAGGATCCAGTGGCATAGGGAGGAGATGAGACTGTGGTCATGGGTTTTGTGATCAGTCTGGAGGGGATATTGATGTTGAAGATGAAGCTGCACTCAATGAGCAGCAGTATGATGTCGGTGCCTTTGTTTTCCAGATGTCCCAGGGATGAGTGCAGGGTTCGGGATATGATATCCATTGTGGACCCATTACATCAGCCAGCAAATTGTTCGGGATTTGGGCAGGCTGGGAGACTGGAGGTGGTGTGGATCATAACCAGTCTCTTGAATCACTTCATATTTATTGAGTTCGGAGCCACTGGGCGATGATCATTAAAGTAAGTTGCATGAGCTTTCTCACTTACTTGCTTCACCTTCTTGAAGCAGGTTGGGACGTCGGCTTCAGGAGGGAGAAGCTGAAGATGTATGTAATTACCTCTGCCGATTGGTCCACACAGGAACTGAGTGCTCAGCCCGGAACATCAACCAAGCCTATCACTTTCCTTGAATTGACTCACAGGAAGACTTATCATGCCTGCAGCGGTGACAAAGGGCGCAGGTGCATCCGAGACTGTCGGGCCAGATTACAACCTAACAGTCACACAGTTATTCATCATAGCCAACCCCTCCCCCACCTCCCTCCGTCGTCATCAAGACACAGTGACATTGGTCGGTGTGAGCGCCACACAGTTAGTGTCGAGATAGAGTGACATCAATAGACTGGGATTGTGCACCATCAAGTCCTGTGTCACCATAATGGAGTAAATTCACAACAAAAGGGGCGAAGCATGTGCTCCTCCTGAGTGTCAGAGGCGCAGAGAGTGAAGATTTTACAGGTATAATTCCAATCAATCCACTATGTTAACCTGAATGGAGTCAACACCTAGAGTATTGTCCTTTGTAGATGGTGGACAGTCCTTCGGGAATTCAGGAAACATCTTATACAAGAACCACCTGGACCAAGAATTGAGGGACGTTTTGCTAAGTTTGCAGATGATACAATAATGGTTGGATGGGCAAGTGATATAGAGGAAGTGGGGAGGCTGCAGGAAGACTTGGACAGTTTATGACTGTGAGAAAACATGTGGCTGATGGAACGTAATATGGGAATGTGTGAAATTATGCACTTAATTCGGCGGAATAGAGGCAGACACTATGTTCTAATAGGATCCAATAAATCTGAAGCACAAAACGATTTTGAAACATTCGTCCTGTCTTATGGTTAATGCGCAGGTTCATTTGGAAAGCAAATGCAATGTTAGCATTCATTTCAAGAGAGTTTGAAGAGACATACTGCTGAGAATGTAAAGGACTATGTTGGAGGTGATCCATCCTGGGGATGATAGCTTGCCATATAAGCAGCACTTGAGGGCTCTTTTATCCATACTTGATGGAATTTTGAAGAATGGGAGGCGAGGCATCTGATAGAAACTGATCGATTACTGCAAAGAATGATACAGTCAACATTTAGAAGACACTATGACAAAATAGCACAGCTTCAGAGTGAAGGGATAGGCTGAATGCCCTAAATCTATTGCTATATCTCATGCCCTTATGATCAAATGGTCTACTATTCAGTACAGAATTGTAAGTCTGCTCTTTTAATCATGGTATTTGTACGTTGTTTTGCCTTCACATTCTGGTCAATGTTCACACCTGTGATACGGACGGTGGGAGGATTCAATGTCGGCCAGTAGTCCATTAATATTTTGAATATGAGCTCCTATCTATGAGTCTCATCTGGCGGGAGCACATTGTCTCTATGATCGATTGTCATTTTCAGTCTGGCATTTTTGAAGAATCGATCCTACTACGCCAGTATTGTTAAATTTATCATAACGGTGCAATTTATCACAAAACTCAGCAACAATATGTCATCGATACTGAACACCCTTCTAATAACAGAAAGGTCTAAAATGTTCAATATTAGAAACACTGATTTCCTGTTCGTGTTCAAACCAGATAACCTGTCCCGTCGAGATGATCAAATTGGAAATAATTGTAAAAAATCTTTTTTGGATGTGGCCATCGCTGGATGGGCCCAGCATTTCTTGCCCATCCCTAGTTGCCCCCTTGAGAAGGTGGTGCCGAACTGCCTTCTCGAACTGCTGCAATCCACCTGCTGTGTGCTGACCCACTCGTGATTAAGGAGGGAATACCAGGGTTTTGACCCAGCAACAATGAAGGAACGGCGATCTATTTCCAAATCAGGATGTTAACTGGTTTGGAGGGGAATTTGAAGGTGGTGGTGTCCCCAAAAGCCTACTGCCCTTGTCATTCCAGATGGAAGTGTTCCTGAGATTAAAAGGAGCTGTCTGAGAATCTTTGAGGAATTTCTCCATTGTGCCTTGTAGATAGTACACACTGCTGCTTCTGAGCGGCCCTGGTGAAGGGACTGAATGCTTGTGGATGTGGTGCAAATCAAATGGGCTGTTTTGTCCTGGATGATGTCAAGCTTCTTTAGTGTTGTTGGGGCTGCACTCATTCAGGTAAGTAAGAATATTCCATCTCATTCCTGACTTGTGCCTTGTAGATGATGGACAGGCTTTGGGTAGTCAGGAGGTGAGTTACTCGTGCAGTATTTCTAGCCTCTGATCTGCACTTATGTGGCGAGTCCAGTTGAGTTTCTGGAAAATGTTCCCCCCCCCTCCAGGATATTGATAGTAAGGGTGAGGGGGTGGGGGGTGGGGGGGGGTGTTAGTGATGATAATGCTGCTGAATACAAAGTGGTTATATTGTTTCTTATTGGTGATAGTCATTGTCTGAATTTTTATGGCGCAAATGTTACTTGCCACTTGTAGCCCAAGCCTGGATCTTGTCCAGATCATGTTGCTTTGGGCATGGACTGCTGCCGCATCTGAGAATTTGCGAATGGTGCTGAACATTGTGGAGTCATCATCGAATATCCCCACTTCTGACCTGATGATGGAAGGAAGGTCATTGTTGAAGAAGCTGAAGATGTTTGGACGCAGGGCATTATCCTAATGGACTACTGCAGAGATGTTCTGGAGCTGAGATTACTGACCTCCAACAAGATTACTGACCTCCATCTTCTTATCTGTTAGGTATGACTCCAATAATGGAGTGTTGGCCCGGGATACTATCTTTGCTTGGGCTCCTTGATGTCACATTTGGCAGAATGCAGCCTTGATGTCAAGGGCTGGAATTCAGTTCCCTTTTCTATGTTTGAATCAAGACTGTGACGAGTTCAGGAGCTGAGTGACCCTGGCAAAACCCAAACTGGGCGTCACTGAGCAGGTTAGCTTTGAGCAGGTGCGGCTTGATAGCACTGTTGACGACACCTTCCATCATTTTGCTGATGATGGAAAGTAGACTGATAAGGCGGTATTTGGATGGGTTGAATTTGTCCTGCCTTTTATGTACAGAACATATCTGAGCAGTTTTTCCCCATTGTCGGTTTGTAAACGTACTGGAGCAGCTTGGCTAGGGGAGAGGGAAATTCTGGAGCACAAGCCTTCAGGACTATTGCCGGCATGTTATCAGGGCCTTTGCAATATCCAGTACCTTCAACCATTTCGTGATATCAGTTAATCTCATTTGCTGAAGACTGCTACCTGTCATGACGGGGACAACGGGAGGTGTCCGAAATGGATCATTCACTCAAAACTTCTACCTTTTGCACTGATGTTCTGGGCTCTTCCATAATTGAGGATGGGGATATTTGTAGAGACTCCTACTCCAGTGAGTTGCTTAATGGTCCACCACCATTAACGATCGGATTAGCAGGACTGCAGAGTTTTAATCTGATGCATTGGTCCTTTGCTGTTTATGCTATCTGGCACGCAAGTTTTTCTGTTTGGAAGCTTCAGCAGATTAACATTTTATCGTTATATATTCCTGGTTCTGCTCCTGGCATGCCCTCCTGCACTCTCCATTGAAACACGGTTAATTCTCTGGTTTGATGCTAATGTTTGAACGGGTGGGTGGGTGCATGCTGGGGCATGACGTTACAGATTGTACTGGAGAAAATTCGGCTGCTGTTGATGGTCCACAGTGTCTTATGGACGCTCAGTCTTGATTTGCTAGATCTGCTAAACGTCTGTGCCATTTAGCATGGTGATAGTGCCACACAACACAATAGAGTTCATGGAGACAATAGACCTCGTCTCCACGAGGACAGTGTGGTGGTCACTTTTACCGATACTGTCATGGACATATACATCTGCAGTTGGTAGATTAGTAAAGATGAGGTCAGGTATGTTTTTTACCCTCTCGTACATTCCCTCACCATCTTCTGCAGACCCAGTCTCGTAGCTATGTCCTTAGGAGCCGACCAGCATGATCAGTAATACTGCTGCCAAACCACTCTTGACATTCGACTTTGAAATCCCCCAGCCAGAATACACTTTGTGCCCTTGCCACAGTCAATGCTTTCTCCAAGTGTTGTTTAACATGGAGGAGGACTGATTCAGCTGAGGAACGACGTTACGTGATAATCGTAAGAGACTCCTTTATCCATGTTTAATTTCTGTTATTTCTGTAAGGTATGATTCCGTGAGAATGACGATGTCAGGCTGTTGCTTAACTAGTCTGTAAAGCAGTTGTTCCAATGTTGGCACCAGACCTCAGATATTAGTAAGGAAGACTTTGCAGGTTCTACAGTGATGTTTCTAATGTTGACTTTTCTGATGCCAATTTCGATGCCAAGTGGTCCAACCGGTTTCTTTTTTAAAATTTTTTGTAGCCATTGGTACAACTGAATAACTCATTAGACCATTTCAGAGGGCGATTAGGAGTCAATCATATTGCTTTGCGTCTGGAGTTGCATGTCAGCCAGATCAGGTGAGGATGGAAGATTCCTTCATTGCAGCATATTGGTGAACGAGATGGATTTTTCTGACAATCGGCAATGATTTCATTCTCATCAGTCGATTCTTAATTCCAGGGATATTTTTACATTATTGAATTGAATTTCCACCATCTGCAGTGGCAGGATTCAACCTGGGTGCACAGAACAAGAGCTGATTTTCTGGATTGATAATCTATTGGTAATACCATGCGACCTACTTGGAACCACATATTGAACTCAGCTGCCATTTCTTGTGTTGCCCTGTTTTTCAATCATTGCTTATGTTATTCTGGAATCCCATCCTTCATTAAATCCTGATTTAAATATACAGCCTTCTCGACTGCTCATTCAGTCTGCTTACTTTGAACAGACATTTCAAGGCAGCTGTACATCAGAGAAGAGCAGGTAAAGATAATGGGTGATTGTGCGCTGTACATGTCACCGGACCAGCAGGTCTGCCCACGAGGTATTTATTGTGGGTCAGAGAACCACAGAATTATTTTGGTATGGATGGATACCATTCAGCCCATCGTGGAGTCGCGAGCTCTCCAACTGGAGATCGAGAGAGTGTGTGAAGATAGATTGTGTGACAAAGAAATAAACTGAGAGAAAGCAAGTGAAGTGAGATAAACTGAGAAAGGCTAGAAAGGGGAGCGACTGACTGAGTGCAAGAGGAAGAGGTGTTAGATGAGGGTGAAGTTAGATAGATCAGAAGACGGCATACAGAAGTTAGAAGCTTTATTTAGAAATTCCTCTGGACGGCAAGTCCTTTGTCTGTGCGCCATACGCTGTGAGCACTGTGCTGATACTGGCTGTCATCCCAGATTATTTATTTCCAATAATATCACAGAGCTGGGTTGCTGACAGCGAAACAAAACCCATTAGGCCAATAGATTGGTTCCATGGAGAAAGCAGAATTTTGTAGTAGACTGCCAAGAGCAGCAGGAAATGATAACCAACACCCCGCCTCCACGACCCCTCCCCCTCCCCTGATACTGTATGAGAGACTAGTCCAGAGAATCTCAATGAGGAGACTCACTGACAGAAGGGAAATCAGGATCTCAGCTGTGGGTCAAAAAATGATTGATAAAGTTTGCACACCACTTCCCTAGTTATGTAATTCACATTTCAATTTGTATAGCTCAATATCAGGAGTGTATTTTAACAACCTTATCTTTTTGTACTTTGCATATATTGGTGTTTGCAGAAAATCATTTTGTTCCTGTATTTTATATTGTATAAACGCATTTCATTAATATTGTCTCTGCTAATTCCTAATTGTAGATGTATTCTTGAATCTGTTGTTCATATGAGTTATAAAGCGTAACATTCCAATTCTGGTAACTGGGTAACATCACTGTCCCTCCACCCAGTCGAATCAGCCATGTCCCCCAGTCCTCTCCGTCTTCTGCCTTTTCCCCAATATCATAATCACAATGTAATTGAAGTCCATTAAATTACATTTCATGACAGTTCCTTAACATCGATAACATCAACAGCATGACGCAAACCTTCCCTCTCTGATCCTTGAATAACAATTTGAACTGTGTTTGTCATGTGCAATTCTCTGTTGACATATCGACGCCATTTGTTTGTTGTAACCTTCGTTTTCATTGGAACACTTTGCTATCAGATCATGGATGATAGACGTTCTCTCAATGTTTTACTGATTTTCCAATGACTGATCAGTAATTATGGATTTATTTATGTATTCAAGAACAGAGAAGCATGTTCATGTTCTGTTAAACCTCTGGAATTACTTCCATATCCAAGGCAGACGAATGAATACGCACAATCAATCTGCCATCTTCAACATTCCTTCCTTCATCACACTCACATATCAAACCCAGAATGCATAAGTGTTCAAAGTTATATTGAATTTTAATACATTAGCATTGAATTCAAAGGGGTTAACTGGAGATATTTGTTCAGCTACTGTAAATATGTCAGTCACCATGGATCCTATGCGCCCCTAGAGAGGTTCTCTCTTCTATTAAAAAGGGAATGCTTTCAGTGTTGTATCCCATAGTATGAGCGGGAGCATGTCCAACAGCAGTAACAGTGATTTGCAGCATCAGAGAGAAGGGCAGAAGAGATGGGAATCTGGGAACATTGGACTGGAATGTTCCAACAATGGATCAGAATCTGAGAACATTGGACTGGAATGTTCCAATAATGGACAGGGGTTTATCCTATGGTCTTCACTGGCTTTCCCAGCCTTGGATATCATTAACCTCGCGGATTGAAGATGTACTGATGGTTATTCAAGCTGGTTACTATCCTATCCTTGCTATATTTGGTGTTCCTGGTGAGTCACTCTGTCTATCTCGTGAAATGGTCTGAACTGAATCGATGGTCATAATATGTAGATTTTGGAAAGGTATAAACCAACGTTTTTAGTTCCAATCAAATATACCATTCCTTAGAAATTATAACTCGCAAATTATTATATACAACTTACTCACCAATATGCGAGGATAAAACACACTGTTCTCAACCTCTTTGATTCATTTTCTCCTGCAAAGTGTACATCTCCATATCTCCATATGGGCGGCACGGTGGCACAGTGGTTAGCACTCCTGCCTCACAGCGCCAGAGACCCCGGGTTCATATTCCCGCCTCAGGCGACTGACTGTGTGGAGTTTGCACGTTCTCCCCGTGTCTGCGTGGGTTTCCTCCGGGTGCTCCGGACTCCTCCCACAGTCCAAAGATGTGCAGGTCAGGTGAATTGGCCATGCTGAATTAGTGTTAGGTAAGGAGTAAACGTAGGGGTATGGGTGGGTTGCGCTTCGGCGGGGCGGTGTGGACTTGTTGGGCCGAAGGGCCTGTTTCCACACTGTAAGTAATCTAATCTAATCTAATCTAATCCTCCCCACGTACCAATCCTGTTTTAGGTAAAACCAGATACATCTGTTTCAACTACCTGCTTACCAGATACATCTGTTTCAACTACCTGCTTACCACGTGCCCATTGCAAAATAATTGCACTTGAGATGTTTAACTTGTTCACTCCACAAAATCTGAAAGATGGGCAGACGGTGTACGGTGGGTCACGTCATTGGCTCGTATTCTAGAACCACAGAATCATAATCTGTTCATATCGGCTTGCCTTATGCCCATTTGAGAAGGCAGTGGGTCATCCTTCCCTGGTCAAGTCTCTGTTTAACTGCAAACCCACGGCAATTTGTTTTACTATTTATTGTCCTGTGGAACAGCTGAAACAGCCACTCAGTTCAAGATCGGCATAACATGCTGGCCTGACCATAGCTGCACACATCCTGTGAGGGCTGAACAAAAGGAAAGGTAGCTCCCTTCCTCCGTCTGCATCCCATATTCCAACGGCTTATTTCCATTCAGGTAGGTAGCCATTCACTCTTTTAGATGTATTCTTTGTGATTGAGTCTCTCCGAAGAGTGGTGTCCATCTCCATGGGCACCTCTGGTGCTGGCTGTATTGATGTTGATCTACTGATGTAAGGATGTTTTTAAATTCCACATCAGTGGCTTTGCATTGCAAATTAATTGTTTCCTGTGTCACACGAAAGAAATGGAGCCAGCAAAGTGAGGGAAAGGAATTATTGTGATCAAATCTGAGAGTGTTGTTGAGGCAGTATTTGGGGTATTGCGGTCACATTTTCTTTCCTTTATATGGAGTGATCTCCATACCACAGAGAGAGTGAAGAGGAGTTCCACCAGATTAATCCCTGGGATGATGGCACCATGAGGACTAAGTGAAGGTTGATCTGTAGCGCTGTGAGGGAATAAGAGGTGATTGCATTGTACCCTGAGAGGGATGGACAATCACCTCTTATATTCTAAACAGACAATGAGAAGGTGATAAATTCCATGACTGCTGTTTCACTCAGAATGCATGATTCCGGATAGTTGAAATGCATGGGAGGATGTTACGCCCACCCAACTCAACCCCTACTCCCCATTGAGAGAGACAGAGAGGTCGAGGTTTTGAACACACTCTCAGCACATTAATACAATTAGTACAATTAGTGTATGACCCTGCACTGAATGTCATATTATCCACCAACCTGACAGCAGCCACAGTACCTTCATTCTAAAACAGTTAACTATTCGCAAAAGCATCTGACATTCATGAAGAACATGAATCTATCTTCTCAGAGATGCAAGGTACTTCCTTAAGATTTAGACCAGAAGACTATAAGACATTGGAGCATGAATTAGGACAGTTAGCCCATCGGGTCTGCTCCGTCATTCAATCATCGCTGATAGGTTTCTCAAACCCATTCTCCGACCTTCTCTCCGAAACCCTTGATCCCATGGATAATCAAAATCTATCTATCTCCGTTAAAAAATATACTCAATGACCTGACCCCACGGCCTTCTGTGGAAATAAATTTCAAAGATTCACCATTTTATGGTTAAATAACATTCTCCAAATCACTGTTCTAAAACGTGTTTCTTTTCATCTAAGGCTGAGCCCTCGGATTCTAATTTGGGCGGCACGGTGGCACAGTGGTTAGCACTGCTGCCTCACAGCGCCGGAGACCTGGGTTCAATTCCCGCCTCAGGTGACTGACTGTGTGGAGTTTGCACGTTCTCCCTGTGTCTGCGTGGGTTTCCTCCGGGTGCTCCGGTTTCCTCCCACAGTCCAAAGATGTGCAGGTCAGGTGAATTGGCCATGCTAAATTGCCCGTAGTGTTAGGTAAGGGGTAAATGTAGGTGTATGGGTGGGTTGCGCTTCGGCGGGTCGGTGTGGACTTGTTGGGCCGAAGGGCCTGTTTCCACACTGTAATCTAATCTAATCCAATGGAAACATCTTATCAACATCCACTCTCTCCAGGTCATTCAGTATTCTGTATATTTCAATTACATTCCCTCTCATCCTTTTAAACTTTATCTCTTGAGTCCTCAAACATTTCTCAATACAATACATTCCTATGACCATTCTCGTGAAAATCTTCTGAACACTCTCCAGGACCAGTATATCCTTCCTGACATATGGAGCTCAAAGGTGAACACGATACTCCAAATGTGGTCTGATCAGAGCTATATACAGCCTGTTCTTATATTCAACTCTTCTCGTAGTAAATGATCCCAATCATAATTACAATTGCCCTCCGAACTACTGCCTCAACCTGCAAGCTTACCTTGAGAGAACACTGCACTAGAACTCCCCAGTCACTTTGAATTCAGATTTCTGAAATTTCTCGCCATTTAGAAAATCGACCATGCCTCTATTCTTCGTGCCAAAGTGCATGACCTCACACTTTCCAACGTTGGAATGCATCTGCCGATCTCTTTACATGTCCAAATCCTTGTTCAGCCACTCTGCCTACTCAATACGACCAGGCCATCTACCTATCTTTGTATCGTCTGCAAACTTAGCCTCATGTAGATTGTTAATGTAACAAGTAAATGATATGATTCCAACACTGAGCATTGTGGATCACCACTTGTCACCGGCTGCCATCCTGAGAAGTACTCTTTTATCCCCACTCTCTGCTTTCTGCCAGACAGACAAGCTTCTATTCATGCCACTACCTTTCCTCTAAAACAACGGACCCTTACCATACTCACTAATCTCCTGTGTGACACCTTGTCAAGGGCCTTCTTGAAGTCCAGGTGGATAACATCCATTGGCTGTGCTTGGTCGAGACTGCTCATTCGTCTTCAAAGCATTCTAATAGATTTGTGAGGCATGAACCTCCATTGATGAAATCATGCCGACTTTGCCCTATTTTACCAATCACTCTCAACTATTCAGAAATCTTATCCTTCACAATGAATTCCGGGATCTTACCCACGACCGAGGTTAAACTATTCATGGTGGATTTTTGTTGTCGTTTTCTTTATTCTCTTGTGAAAAAGGGGTGTCATGCTAGTGGGTTTCCAGTGCTCGGGATCGTTCCTTATTCTAGTGATTCCTGAAAGATCACCACGATCGCCTCCACTCCATCTTCAGCTATCTCCCTTTTCACACTGGGATGTAGTCCATTTGTCAATGTTATTTAACCACCTTTAGATTAGATTAGATTAGATTACTTACAGTGTGGAAACAGGCCCTTCGGCCCAACAAGTCCACACCGACCCGCCGAAGCGTAACCCACCCATACCCCTACATTTACCCCTTTACCTAACACTACGGGCAATTTAGCATGGCGAATTTACCTGACTTGCATATCTTTGGAGTGTGGGAGGAAACCGGAGCACCCGGAGGAAACCCACGCAGACACGGGGAGAACGTGCAAACTCCACACAGTCAGTCACCTGAGGCGGGAATTGAACCCGGTCTCTGGCGCTGCGAGGCAACAGTGCTAACCACTGTGCCACCGTGCCGCCCATGGGCCATTACATTTTTTTCTAGCATTTTCTCCATGGTGGGGGCCATCATAATCACCTCTGTCCCCCCAATCTCTTGAATGTTTAAGGTATTACTCGTGCCTTCCATAGTCAAGGCTGATGGAAAGTAATTATTCAGTTCCTTGGCCATTTTCTCGTTCCCTACTGCTATCGCTCCAGTATCATTTTCCAACAGTACAATGTTCACTTTTGCCACTCTTTTGTACTTTTTATATCGAAATAAACTGTTACAGTCTTCCTTTATATTACCCCAGACTTCATCTCCCTCCTTATTTTATTTTGTTTGTCCTCTGTTTTGTCTTTGTAAGCTTCCCAATCCTCAGGTTTCCCTCTGCACTTTGCCACATTATATCATTTCTCTTTTGCTTTTATGCTGTACCTGAATTCCCTAGTCAGCTATGGTTGTCGCATCCTCCCTATATAAGCCTCTTTTTCCTCAGGATAAATCTCTGCTGTGCCCTGAATTACTCGAAAAATCTCCTGCCTTTGCTGTTGCACTGTCTGTCCTGCTGGGCTCGTCTCCCAGTCAATTCTACCCAGCTCCTCACTCATGTCTGTGTAATTGCCTTTATTCAGGTGTAATACCGTTGCTCCTGATTCCATCTTCTCCATCTGAAATTGCAGAGTAATTTCAATCATATCATGATCACTGCTTCCTATGATTTCCTTCACCTTAAACTCCCCTCATCTAATCTGCCTGCACAAGCTACTCCAAATAGCCATCTCGTAGTCATTCCACAAATTACTTTTCCTGCCAACCACTATCAACCTGAATTCCCAGTCCATCTGCATAATAAAATTCCACATGATCGCTGTAACTTTGCCTTTCTTCCAGATCTTTCTAGCGCCTGGTGTATTTTACAACCCAGCTCACTGTATATATCTCCAATTGCATTTTTTCACCTTTTTGATTCCTCAATTCTACTGACACAGATTCTGCACCATCTGACCTTAATTTGTTTATTATTATTGTTTATTGATTCAATTCCATTCTTAATAATGAGACAACTCTATCTCTCTGTCCACCTACCTATCTTTCCGATAGGATGAATATCCTTGAATATTCAGCTTCCAGTCCTGATCCTCTTGCAGTGATGCCACTGTAATGCCCATTATGTCTTACCTGCCAATTTATGGATGAGTCACAAGCTCATTTACCTTATTCCTTACACTGCATGCATTCCGATCTAATAGTTCAGTCCTGTATTACCCGTCGCTCTTCTCATTGTCATTTGTTTGTCCAGCCTTTGGTACCTACACAGACCCTCACCACTGGATCATTCCCCTCCCGCTCCAAGTTCTGCCATCCAGATGATATATCCCAAATCCGAGCACCAGGTAGGCAAGACGACCTTCAGGACTCTTAATCCCGATCACGGAGAACAGTGTCTATGCTTTTAACTGTACTATCCCCAATTATCCAGCACTGGCCAGCCTGGTGACACAGCAATGCTGCCTCACAGTGCTAGGGACTTGGGTTAATTTCCAAGCTCTGGACCCTGTCTATGTGGACTTTGTACATTCTTCCCGTCTCTGCATTGGGAGCATTTACTCTTTTCTCACTCCACAGTATGTCTTTGTGTTGCTTTGGATTTCTACCATCTATAGTATTTTTGCTTTTGTTCGATGGAGAAATGCAGCAAATGTTACGGGTTTTGATAAAAGCAGCTGTGGCTCTCGGGTTCCCTGGATGTTTAGGAGTCTTGCCTGGCCACTTGGCTGAGTGCAGTGTCCCTGGATACCCATTCCATCTCTCTCAGTTCCATCAGTTCATCGTCACGACATACAATCATTCCTTGTGCCACCTCTGGGACTCCTACACCCCATTGCCTGGCACTGGATACTGATTTCGCAGCACTGTGCACACAACAACACTGGGAACTTTCTGACCGCTGGGAATGCTGGGTAAAGACCCTGCCATGGAAAGGAACAGAATAACTAGAATCCAATTGAATAGCAAATCAGAGTAAACAGGCTGAATGACATCCATCTGCTCTGACATTTTCTAATCTTCTGTTTATCATCATCCATCTGCAAATAGATGGTCCATATGTATGCCTTGTCAAACGGGTTTAGTACCGGGGATAGATATCAGATCCGGTGGTCATTGGACTGATTCAGTGGTCTCAATTTCCTGACGTAACAATTAAGTTTTTATTATCAAGTCTATCCAGTTTTTAAAAAAGGCCTTGCTAGAGTTGTGCTGAAAGGATATTTGAATTTTGTAGACATTAGAATATGTCAGGTCGAGTGAGATTAGGAATAGTAAGGTAGCACAGTAAAAGAAGCGCTGGTAGGGGAGGCAGCACTTCCGATATGTGGATCATTGGGATTCCCGAGTCGGTAGGATACACACAAAAAGGACGGTATGAACCCGAACTGGCAGCAATCTATGATAAGTGGATTATTGGGATTCACGGGTCAGTAGGATACACACAAGAGGGACGGGATGCACATGAACTGATAACAATCTCCGATATGTAGATCATTGGGATTCCCGGGTTGGTAGGATATAAACAAGATGGACAGGATGGACCTGAACTGGCAGCAATATCCTGGCAGGGAGGTTTGCTATTGTCCTTTACGAGGGTTTAAACTAGTGTGTAGCGGCAGTGGGGGAGAGCTGTGTGGAACCACAGCAGTAGGTCCACAGGTACAGTGACTGAGTTAGAAACTAATCCCAGTACAGCTCAGACCAACAAAACAAGAAAACAGAGGGGACTGAACACAGTGGCCTGGGAGTCTGAAGTGTGCTGATTTTAATATGAGGAATCTTTTGGTTTGAACAGATATTTCAATGTCGCTGTATGTCAGAAAATAGGAAGAGATAATGGTTAATTGTCCACTGTGTCCTTCACTGGACCAGCTTGCCTCTCCAGGCACCAAAACCTGTTACTGTGGTCAGAGAACTTCAGAATTAATGCAACACAGAAGGAGACCATTCAGCCCACCATGCGTCCATGAGCTCTCCAACCTGGCAAATTGAAAATAGAGGAAATGATCGGAGCTAGACTGAGAGGGAGAGAGAGAAATAAACACAGAGAAAGACAGTGAAGTGAGATAAACAGTGAAAAAAACGGAGCGACAGAGTGAGAGAGAGCAAGATCTGAGAGACGAATGTGAAGTTCGATCACGAGACAACATGAGGAGAAATACACAAAACAAGCTTTATTTAGAAGCTCCCAGAGACTGTAAGCCCTTTATCTGGTGCCATACCCCGTGAACACTATGCTGATACTGGCTGTCATCCCAGATCATTTATCACCAATGACACCACAGAGCTGAGTTGCTGACAACGAAACAGAATCCGATCGACCAATAGATTGGTTCCAGGGAGAAGGTGAGTTAATTTAAATATTCTGGGCCAACAGGAACTTGTAGCCCCTCTAGACACTGCATGAGAAGCAGGGTGGAATCTCTGTGAAGGGAATCACTGGCAGAGGGAAATCAGGATCTCAGCTGTGGGTCAAATAATGATTGATAAAATTTGCACACCACTTCCATGGTTTTGTAATTCACATTTTAATTTATATAGCTCCACATCGTAAGTGTGTTTTAACAATATTGTCTTTTTGTAGTTTTCATATTTTGGTATGTACAGAAAGGCTTTTTTATCCTTGTATTTTGTGTTGAATAAACACATTTTATTGCAGTCGTCATCTGAACCGTGCTGGGACGAGAATCCGAGTAAATCCTAACCAGGGATGTAGACAGAGCTTTAAACTGATTAGGAGTGTGTGTGTGTGCGGGGTGGGGGTGCAGTTATAGGGTTTAATTAGAAAAGCCGAATTAAAAGAGGAGGTAAGAGTACAGAACTCAGGAGAGGTTATTAAAATCTCCAGCACAGACACAAATAGGATAGAGCATCTGGAAATATTTAACATATTAAAGTTCAAGTACACTGCACAAATGAATGATAATGAGAAGAGGGACGGTTAATGCAGGACTGAAGGGGTTATAACTGAATGCAGGCTGTATAAGGAATAAGGTAAATGAGCTTGTGGCGCAGAAGGAAATTGGCAGGTATGAGGTGATGGGCATCACGGAGATGTGGCTGCAAGGGGTCTGAATATTTAAGGATATTTATCCTATCGAAAAGATAGGCAGGTGGGCAGAGGGAGTGGATTTGCATTATTAGTAAGAAATGAAATTAAACGAATAGTAAGAAAGAAAGTAAGGTCAGATGGTGTAGAATCTGCATGGGTAGAATTGATGAACCACAAAGGTAAGACAATCGCAGGTGAATTCTTGTACAGGGCTCCACTGAGTCGTCGGGAGCTGGGAGACAAGATACACCAGGAGATAGAAAAGATGTGTAGGAAAGGCAAAGTACAGTGATCATGTGTGATTTCAGTATGCAGGGGAACTGGAAACATCAGATTGGGAGATGTTCGCAAGAAAAGGAATTTTAGGAATGTTTATGAGATGGCTTTTTGGAGCAACTTCTGGTGGAGCCCACTCGGGAACAGATGATACTGGATTTAATGACGCAGGCTAGGTAAGGGAGTTTCGGGTGAAGGTAAACTTCGGAAGCAATAATCAGAACATGGTTGAATTTATTCTACAATTTGAGAGAGAGAAGTTAGAATCAGAGGTAACAGTATTTCAGCTGAATGAAGGCAACTACAGAGATATAAGGGAGAAGCTGGGTAGAATTGACTGGGAGAGGGGTCAAACATGAAAGACAGGGGAACAGCAATGGCAGCAGATTCCAAGATTAATTCAGGAGACACCGCAGAGATTCTTGCCGAGGAATAGAGGCATGGTACAGGGAGACAGCCAGGGCTGTCAGGCAAGTCATGGATTGCATATAAGCAAAAGAGCAAACGTATAATGTGGTGAGGGGCAGTGGGAAACCAGGGAATTGGGAAACTTACAAGGACTAACAGAGGGCAAAAAAAAAATACAGAGAAGATTAAATACGGAGGTAAGCTAACCAGTAATATAAAGGAGTTAGTAAGTGGTTCTTGAGATATATAATATGCAATAGAGAGGCAAAAGTGAATATGGACCACTGGAAAATGATGCTGGAGAGACAGTAGTGGAAAAAAAAGAAATGAATGAGGAACTTTGTATCAACGTTCATGGTGGAAGACAGAGTAATTTCCCAAAGATTGAAGAGAGTGAGAGGGCAGAGCTGAGTGTGGTGGTGATCACCAAGAAGAACATGTTAGAAAACTGAATGGCCTGAATTTGGATAATTCACCTGCACCATATGGACTACACCCCAGCATTGTAAGGGAGATAGCTGAAGAAGTAGTGAAAGTGAAAGTGGTAAACTTTCAGGAATGACTAAAATCAGGAAAGGCTGGAAAATTGCTAACGTGACACTCCATTTAATAAGGGAGTTAGGCAGAAGATGGAAACTTTCAGACTGATTAGCCTAACCTTGGTTGTGGGTAACAACCTGATATCCATCGTGAAGGATGGGATTTCTGAATACTTGGAAGTATTTAGTAAAATAGTGCAAAGTCAGCATTGTTTCGTCAATGGGATCTCATGCCTGACAAATCTGCTGGAATACTTATGGGATGTAACGAGCAGGTTAGACCAAGGAGAACCAATAGATGATATCCAACTGCTTCTTTAAAATCCTTTGGGAAGGTGCCGCGCAGGAGGCTATTGAGAAAGATTTGGGCCCCTGGTGTTACAGGCAAGGTGCTAGCTTGGATAGATGCATGGCTGCCTGATGGAAAGCAGAGAGTGGGGATAAAAGTGTCCCTCTCAGGATGGCATCCAGTGACAAGTGGTATTCCTCAAGACTCAGTGTTGGGACCACAACAATTCCCTTTTGCATTAATGGTCGACATGAAGGAACTGAGGGAATTCTGGCTAAGTTTTCAAACAGTGCAAAGATGGAATACAGGGAGAGGTAGCATCGAAGAGGTGGTTCGGCAGCAGAAGGGTGCAGTAGCACCCTCTAGCACCCGTCTACTGCTCGCCTTCCATCCCACCAACCTCAGGATACAACGCATCATCCTCCACCATTTCTGCCACCAACAGTCAGACCACACCACCAGAGATATACTTCCCTCCCCATCCCTATCAGCATTCTGCAGACACCATTCTCTTCACGACTCCCTCGTTCGGTTGACGCGTCCGTGCTCCCCACACCCCAACAAGCCTCCTTCCACTCCCGGCACCTTCCCTTGCCATTGCAAGAGGTATGAAACCTGTGCCAACAAGCCTCCTCCTCACGTCTATCCAAGACCCCAAATGATCCTTCCACATCAGGCAGAGAATATCCTGTGCATCCAAACACCTCATCGACTCTGTCCATTGCTCCTTGTCTCCTCTACACTGGCGAGACAGGACGTCGACTTGCAGAACGGTTCAGGGAACACTCTCCGTCACACACCCAACAAGCCCACTTCTCTGTGGCTGAATAGTTCACCTCCCCCTACCACTCCTCCAAGGACATGCATGTTCTTGGCCTCTCCACTGCCACATTCTTGCCACCAGACGTCTGGAAGAAGAGCGCATCGTCTTCCATCTTGGGACCCTTCAACCACATGCAATCCAGCGCAATGTCACCAGTTTCATCTCCCCTTCCTCCACCTTATCCCAGATCAGAGCCAATATTAGCCATACGACCAGAAGACATTGGAACATAAATTTGGCCATTCAGCCCATTGAGCCTGCTCCGCCATTCAATGATGGCTGTTAAGCTTCTCAACCCCATTCTTCCGCTTTCTATCTGTAACCCTTCATCCCCTTTACAATCAAGAGCCTATCTGTCTTACTCTTAAATATACTGAATGACCTGGCCTCGATAGCCTTCTGTAGTAGTGCATTCCCTAGATTCACCACTCTCTGGCTGAAGAGGTTCGTCTTTATCTGTGTTTGAAAAGGTCTTCTCTTTACTCTGTCCTCTCGGGTCCTAGTCTCCCCTCCATTGGAAATATCTTATCAAAATCCACTCTGTCCAGGAACTACAATATTCTGTAAGTTTCAATTAGAATTCCTAACATCCTTCTGAACTCTGTCAAATATCGACCCAGAGTCCTCAGATGTTCTTCATATGTTAAGCTTTTCACTCCTGGGACCACTTTCATGAATACCATCGAAAAATGCTCCAGGGCCAGTACATCCTTCCTGAGATATGGGACCCAAAACTGTGCACAATAATCCAAATGTAGCCTCACTAAAATCTAATCTAATCATTGGAGATGTATCCTGGAATCTGATGTTTATATGATTTACAAATTGTAACATCCCAATACTGATGACTGGGAAATATCATGTTCCCTCCCTCCAGTCTCTGCAGCCATTTCCCCAATATCATAATCACACTGCAATCAAAATCCAGTGAATGGTAATTAATCACAGTTGATTGACATCGACAACATTAACAGCATGACCCTCACCCGCCCGCTCTGCTCCTCGACTAATCATCTGAATTGTGTGTTACATCATATTCTTTGTTAACATATCCATGCCATTTGTCTGTTATAACTCATGTTGTCAAAGGCACATTTGTCTGGCAGATTATGTACTGGAAATATTCTCTCCATATTTTGCTGACATTATAATCACTGATCAGTAGTTACAGACTACTGTTTCCATTTATAAAGGGAGAAACTTGTTTATGTTCTGACAATCCTTTGACATGACTCACATATCTAATGCAGATTGAATGATTACATAAATCAATCTAACATCTCCAATATTCCTTCCATCAGCAACCCCCACATAGCCCAAGCTAAGTGTGTAAATTTTAAACGTTCTTTTGAATTTTAATAAAAATCAATATTGAAATCAAAGGGGTAACTGGAGCTATTTGTTCAGTGACTGTTATTAATGTCAATCTCCGTGGATCCTAATTATCCCAGTAGGTAGTTTCCATCGTTGAAAGATATCCATGTGCTATCCCATAGTTTGAGTAGGAGCATCACTGACAGCACTAACAGGGATCAGCAAATCGATAGACAGAGGGAGGAGAGATCAGAATCTGAGAACATTAGACAGGAACGTTACAGTAATTGTTCATAATCTGAGGACCTTGGATTGGAATGTTCCCACAATGGATCAGAATTTGAGAACATTAGACTGGAATGTTCCAACAATGGACAGGAGTTTATCCTCCGGACTTTACTGGCTTTCTCGGCCTTGAATATCATTAGCATTACGGATCCAGTATATCCTTTGGATTACTCAAGGTGGTTACTATCCCATCCTCATTATAGCTGGTGTTCCTGGTAAGTCATTATATTTATATACTAAACCGGGTTGAACTGAACTTCTGCTCATGAAGTATAAATTTTGGAAAATGCAAGTCAATATCTTCAGTTCCAAACAAAAATTCATTTCCTTATATATTATATCTATCAAACTACTATTTATAAATTACTCACTGATATGCAAGAAGGAACCAGACTGTTCTCAAACTCCATAATCCATTTTGTCCTTCACAGATTTACATCTCCATGTCCTCCCCACTCACCAATCCTGTCCAATACCACCATCATGATATCCCAGTCTCGTCCTCAGTCTTAGTGCAACATCTGAATAAACCAGTTGTGCCTTTTTTTCAATCCGGATGCAACAGTTTCACGTTCCTTGTAACCACATGTCCGTCACTAAATAATTGCTCTTGAGATTGTTTAACTTGTTTTCTGCACAAGTGGGAAGACAATTTATGGTGGTCAAGCCAGTGACTCATAATCTAGAGCCACAGAATGATGGTTGTTGGTATGTCATGAAGGAAATTGGGGAGTTTAAAAGCAACCATTATCATTTGTTACAAAAACCCATTTGCTTGCCTCAAGTCCTTTAGGGAAGTCAATGTGTCATGCTTCCCTCGTCAGGTTTCCGTCTGATTTCTGTGATGAACACGTGGGTGTACCTTTGAGAGAATTAAAAGCCAGCAATAACTACATGACAGCACCAAGTGTTCTGAAAAATAGATATGATGTAAAATTTGGTCGCACAACCCGATTAGCTCATTGTCTCGAAACAAAAACAAATCCAGCAAAACATTTTAAATTATGCACCAAAATACCCACCTCCAACAACGTTTGATTTTATTATATTGACAATCTTAAAAGCCAATGATACAATCCAATAGTTTGGCGGTTCACGACCATGGAAAATTGTACAGTTGAGAGGAGAACTGCCAAGCTACCAGCGTGCAAAGACTGCCTGAAGAGTAGCTCTCCTATAGGTACCTATATTGATTAGTAACCGGTGAAGCAGAGTCCCCAAGTAGAAAAGAAGACAGAAATATGGAGAAGAACCGAAAGCTTCCTGGTTTTTAGATAAGAAGTTTTGTTTTGTAAACCTTAATTTAGGAGCCTTATCAGACTAGTATTGTGGAGGGGGAAGGTAAAAGACAAGTTAGAGGAAGAAGTTGTAAATAGTCGTTCGTTTATTAATCTATGTTATACTTTAAGAAATAAATTTGTTAATTTTTACTTTAAATAGATTTGGACTCTAGAATTATCACAGATTACTGCATTGGATAAATCTTTTCTTTGTTGCTGGTTTTAATGAAGCAGGAAGATTTATCTTGTGTTGTAACACTACAAACCCACAGCTATGCGTTTTACTCTTTACTGTCCTGTGGAACCGCTGAACCAGCCACTCAGTTCAAGATCTGCATAATATGCTGCCCTGACCAGGGCTGCATACATCCTTTGAGATAGCTCCATTTCTCTGCCTGTTTTCTGTATTGCTACATCTTATTTCCATTCAGGTACGTGATCATCCTCTATTTTATCTGTATTGAATCTCATTGAATTTCTCCCCGAGAGTCATGCACATCTCCATAGGCATCCCTTGTGCTGGCTTTATTGATGCTGACATACAGAGGTAAGGGACTTATAAATTTCATGTCAGTCGTAGTGCATAGAGGAGGAATTTCTTTCTGTGGCACAGGAAAGAAATGGCCATGTTTGAGTGAGAGAAAAGATGTTTTGTGATCATCACTGAGAGTGTTGTTGAGGCAGTATTTGGTGTACTGTGGATAGACTTTCTCTCAAGTTTCACCAAACTAATCCCTGGGATGATGGCACCATGAGCAGTGAGTGAGGTTCAATTAGAGAATAAGAGGTGATTGCTTTGAACCTTAAGGGGGATGGACAATCACACATGATACTCTAAATAGACACTGATACGGTGATAAGTTCCATGGCGTGTTTTTTTTTCACTCAGATTACATGATTCTCGACAGCTTTAGAGCCTCTGAGAACGTTCCACTCAACCACTCCCACTCCCTATTTTGACTGAGACATAAAGAGAAAGAGAAGAGAGAGAGAGAGTTAGAGAAAGATAGCGAGAGAGAGAGAGAGAGAAGTTCAGGCTTTTGAATAAACTCTCATAACATTAATGAGAGTTCAATTGGTCGTGCTCCTGCAGTGAACGTCATGTTATCCATAATCCCAACAACAGCAACAATACCTTCATGCTAAATCAGTTAACTATTCCCACCAGATCTGACCTCCATGGAGAACATGGGTGTATCTTCTCGGAGATGGAAGATGCCTCCTTGAGACTTGGCACAAATCATTTAGCTTCCTTCCTCACTGCCAGCAAACCATGTTAAAGTCGCACACGTTTTACAAACAATGGAACCATGATTAACGTCATGGAACTCTGTATCAGTGCAGTCTCGGTTTGTCATGTTGGAATATCAATGAGCCCCTCTTGTTTCTGTATAACTCTTGTGGGGATGAACAGCCTCCTCCTGGTCTCATGGAATAGGTTTAAGGGTCTGATTTGGCTCTGCCTGTTCCTGTTTAACAGCTCGATGCACTGAATAGACCACTCTTCTTCCTGTGTAACAGGCAGGAGTATTGAATGTGCTGTCACTCTTCCTGTTCCCGAATGCGAGCTCATACACGTGTGCAACCAGCTTGAGATGCTGAATGAGCTCCTCTTTTAACTGTGGAAGTGTGCAGTGCCTGGGCCGTGCTGTTACACGAATGCTACCGACATTTTAACAGCACAAACCGGAATGCTGTCCGGGTCTTGCTGCACATGGACACAGAATCCTTCAAGAGCTGATGGGGGACACATTTTCTGAACATTGTGTGATCTTTAGACATCATACCTACTTTAGATCTTCTGATGGGAAAATACATTAATGGAGCAGCTGAAGATGTTTGTGCTGAGGAGGCTAACCTGAGGATCTCCTGCAGAGATGTCCCGGGACTGAGAAGATTGTTGGCGACTGACCCCAAACCTCTTTATTTGTGTTCGGAAAGACCCCGTCCAGTGGGAAGGTTACATCCGATTCCCAATCAGCTCAAATAGGTAGGTGGTCCCGATGCCATCATCAGTAAATACTGCATGGTATCAAAGCCATTCACACTTTCCTGAGCCCCTGTGTTCGCCTCTTGCTCATATCAATAGGTGACAATGTATGTGTAGGGAGTGCTTTCCTCTCACAGAAAGTAATCACTGTTAGATATTATCTGGGCGAGGGAGCTAGGGAGCTAGGGGAGCCACATCACTGAAAGCGTTTAAGGAGGAGGTAGATGGATTTTTGACTGGTCAGAGAGCTAAGGGGTGAAGAATTGGGCATGAAAGAGGAGTTAATGTCAACAGTAGATCAGTCATGATGGTATACAATGGCTTGATCATCCGAATGGCCTGATCCTGTTCCTATTGTCCTCCTATTCGTTATTACAAATTTAATGGTTGCAATTTTCCTGAACGTTCTTTTATTGAACTTTGCAATCAGAGAGAGTAAAGCATTTTGTGAGTCATCGCTGGTTGAGGTATGAGGACTGTATTCACAGTGAATCTGGATCTATATGGCCAATAAATGAACCACAAGTTGCAGAGAGGAAACACTCTGTAAAGAGACCAGAGGCATCTTTCGAACCAAACAACATTTTCCAACGGACATCAAACCACGTGTGACAGTCTTGAGGGACTGAATGAGATCCTGTATTACTGCTGACAGGTATTTGGAGCAAGTAGCCTCCTTACAGGAGCTGTGGGGGGTTGAACAGAACATAGCAACACAGGACTGAGCAGCAGGAGTGGGCCATTAGATACTTTGTCACCGCCCCAAGTGCTTTTGGTCTCAGCAGCACGCTTCTGTCTGTATACCATTTTACTACTTACAAAAACAACTTTGAATAAAAGCAAACATCTAGGCACCACAATCCTCTGGGGAAGGGAATTTCCACCTGAACAGCCGTTTGAGAATTTCTCATTTGTGTTCCAACAAATGTTGGAGGGTCACTATGTCCTTTTTCAGTCCCACTCCTTCACTGGTTACACCAATCTTAAATGCAACCAGTTTTGTGGTGTGACCAATGGTATAGGCCTCAGAGTAGGTCATTTTCGAGAAAAATGTGAGACACAGAAAGTTGAACTCATAACAAATGGTAAAACGACAGAGTGCCCCAAACGTTACTTTGCCTTTGAAATTATTCTGCTCACACAAGCTACTGGTCGTGCGATTTCTTTCTGGAACATTTGGATTTGGCTGAATTCCCTTCTTTTCAGACAGTGGAGAGATTCCAATGAATCCTCACCAGGAATCCTTCACAAGTAGTAAAACTGACTCGGAGATTTTATGGTCTCATACTTTGCTGTCGGGCGGAACAAAGTAAGACAGAGGGGTCAATCGGCTGCTGCTTCTCATGCAAGAAACATTTTTCTCCCTCTCTGTGTTGGAACATACAATAATGTCAACTGAACCCCAAATTGGACCATGTGCGATCTCCTGGAACATTCTCTGGAAAACCTGATGATGGATTATACGCAGGTGCATCATTGCTCTTGTTGCACACAATTCCTTCCAATCGCAAAAAAATGTCCCCACTATATAATTTGATGACATGCTTATATGTGTCTGTGTAATTTGTAAATATTGGTAGGTGTCTTCATAGTATGTGTGTTAATATCAATGCATCTTTTTCTTGAAATTTATTCTCTAACTTCCGTCTCCCTGACAAGAGAGACTAAAGCATCCAGCTGACACACTTTTCAGAAAGTCATGGATGGTTCAATATTATTTCTCAGCTAAGATCAAAATTGATATTACCCCATAACAAAACGCCGGCATTCCAGAAATGAGTGAAGGGAAACCTCTTTGAAAATCTTCTAAAAGAATTATATCTTTTTATTTTAGTTTAGGGGATCAAACTTGCACACAGTGCAAAGGTGTGGTCTCAGCAATGCCCTGCACAGATACAGTAAAACATTCCTGCGATTAAATCTGACACCTTTTGCCAAATACAGCATCATTCTACTTACCTTCCAAATCACTTGCTGCATCTGCAGACTGACTTCATACGATTCATGTCCCAAGAACATGGAAACCTCCTGTATCACAGAGTTCTGCAATCTCTCTCCATTTAAATTGCTTACCATTGTTTCATCCTTAATGCCAAAATAGGCAACTTATGTTAATTCGGCTAAAGGTTTGCTCAATAACCTTCCCTGCCTGTATCACATTGCAGACTCACTAACTCTATTTAACGACACATTGAATGAGCATCTTGGTGTACGAGCTAATTGAGCTCCAAGCCATTCCCTCCCCTTCCTCCAGATCATTGATTCAGATTATTGATCATTGATGTCCCCACAGTGATCTCTGAGGCACTCCATCAGTTACAGCTTTGCAGCCTGAAAATAAACATTTGTCTCTATTCTCTATTTCCTGTTAGCGACAGCTCCCCTGTTCCTGTGTAGCCGTTCAGGAAGGTTTAATGGCCTCCTCCTGGGCTGTGTAATGTACTCAACGAGCTGAATTACTTCATTCTATATTCCTGTTTAATTCCTTAGATGGGCAGAAAGGTCTCCTCCTGTCTCATTGTAACGATTTTGTCTGACTGAATGGGGTGGTCCCCTACCATGTAACAGCCTCGAGGGGTGGATTGAGCAACAACATATGGGGTAGGGACAACAGTATATCTCTGTAACAGCCTCGAGGGCTGGATTGAGAGTGGAACTCATAGTGTAGGGGCAACAGTATATCTCTGTAACAACCTCGAGGGTGGACTGAGAGAACAACACATGGTGTCGGGCAGCAGTATATCTCTGTAACAGCCTCGAGGGCTGGATTGGGGAATAACACATAGCTTTGGGCTGCAGTTGCCCATTTGACTGAACCATTCAGAACGCTCATGGCTAATCCGAGTTTGTCTGAATACCCGATAGCATAACAACACATGAGCATGAAAAAGGAGCAGAATGAGGCTATTCAACCCATCTAGTCTGATATGCCATTCCATAATTTCTTATATGTTCCTCAACCTCATTCTCCTGCCTTACCCTGAGAATCCTTGATCCTCTTATAAATCAAAAACTTATCTATTTGTGTCTTAATGACACTAATGTTTGTGTCTGTGTGCGTATGTGTGTGTCCATCTGCTTGTCATCTGTGTATTTATGTGTCTACGTCTGTCTTTCTGTGTAACAGTCCGTGCATTTCTATCTGTGTTTGTATCTATTTGTGTGTGACTCTATATGTCTGTGTGTTTCTACGTGTAATGTATGCCTATCGCCTTGTATGTATTGTGTTTCTTCGCATATTGGGGTGGTTACCAATAATTATGTGTATTTCTGTGTCTGCATCTCCGTTCAGTGAGGTATCTGTGTTTTTTTTGGGGGGACTGAAATGACTGTCATTGGAACTGCCAATGGGTTTAAAGTGAGTATTGTCGTTCACTGAGCGCTGCTCCTTAAACGGTTAGTGGGACATGGATGTTTCAGAAACTCCACGCAGGCATCCCAGTCCACTCCATCTTGCATTAGGTTCCTCCCCACATGGCGGGGTAGGCGGTGAGGGAATGGATATTGAGCACCCAACCACCCGGCTTGGCCCTTTCTGTCCTTTTCCACGCTGTTTCTCTTGGAATGGGAGAAAGGGAGGGATGGTGGGGTGAGGGCAGGAGTGGGTGGCCCTGCTGTTAGTGCTGGTGCAGGTGGGGCTCGGGGGAATTGTGAGGCGTCCGGAATGTGTCAATCGACAGTTTTGAATCCATATAGTGTTATTAGTGTGTGAGAGGGGTATTGCGTGGGTGACAGAGAAATTGTGGGAAGGAAGTTGCTGATTTCAATAATGAAAGTGGTACTGCCTGCGCCTTATTTGGAGATAGAGCATGAGGATTGTCTGGGGGTAGGTGCTATAACAGATATATAGTGGATGTGAGGGAGCAGAGAGAATATGGTGACCTTTATTCTGACAGAGCGGGGAGGATATTGATGCTTGTCCTGTATTTCTTCAAATCATCTCAGCGTCGAGGTGAGTTTCCCCAATGTCCTGTCCAAGTCTAACACTAATAACGACAAAAACCTGTCCCTCAGCTTCCACTGGATCAGTTTAGGTAGAGCTTACAAATGGCAAGGAGAAGCAAATATTGGTGTGTTATATATCGAAAGCAAAACAGCTGCAGAAAATCTGAGCATCATATGCTCTGGAAATTAGATATGCAAGTATCATGATACTGCAGTTTTATTGGATGGTCTCAAGTTGCATCTAAACTGCATGAACTAAGTGACTGCTCGTGCTTTGAAAAATAAATTCCGTGTGTATATGAGGTGGGTTGAAGAGTATGTTGTGAAGCAAATCAGAGAACATTTTATTTCGCATTTGGTGTTGTGTGGTCAAAAGGACGAATTACTAACCTTTCCCTGAAGCAGCTTTTAAAGAATAGTGACGTTAATAGGGTGCATTTTCATGGTGTCTGCATACAACATTGATCATTCTGGTTAAACATCATGGTAGCCTGGATGCTAGAGGGTCAAGTTTGCTTCAGTGAATTGGGAAAATCCAATACAACATTCAGTGGGAGGCAAGCAATGGTTGTTAGAGTCATAGAGTCCAACAGCACAGACACAGGCCCTTCGGTCCAAAAAAGTCCATTTTGACATAATGTCCATCCACGCTAACCCCAATTCCCTGCCATTGCCCCATATCCTTGTAATACTTGCCTATCCGTGTATTTGGCCAAATGCCTTTTAAAGGTTGTGAATGTAGCCAACTCAACCTCTTCCCCTGGCACCTCCTTCCTTTTACGTACCAGCCACTCAGGTTCTTCTTCAGGTTTCCTTTAATTCTTTTCCCTCTGGCCTTAAACTGATGCCCTCTAGTCTGTGATTGCCCTACCCTGGGAAAAAAGACTGAGCGCATTCACTCTGCCCCTGCCTGTTATGATTCTATACACTCATGTCAGATCCCCACTCAGTCTCTTACACGCTAAATTAAAAAGACCTAGCTTGTCCAACCTCTCGCTATAACTCAGATCATTTAGATGTCAACATCGTTGTAAATTTCTCCTGCACTCTTTCCAGCTTAACAACATGTATGACTCAATCAATCATTGCTTGCCTCCCAGTGAACAAAACTGAACATAACGCTACCAGTATGGCCACACCAGCATCCTGTATAACTGCAACGTAACTCTCTAATTTCGATACTCAGTGATATACACTGATGAAGGGCAATGTGTCAAAAGCTTTCTTCACTGCTATTTCTACTTCCGAATCATCTTTCAGAGAACCATGCACCTGAACTCCAAGGTCCCTCTGTTCCACTACAATCCTTAGGACCCAGCCATTCACCATGAAACTCCAACCTTGATTTGACTTTCTAAAATGCAAGAACTTACACTGATTTATATTAAATTCAATTTGCCATTTCTCAGCCCACTTCTCCAGCTGATCAAGATACTGCTGTAATTTCTAATTTTCTGATAATCTTGCTCACTCTCCATGATGCTGCCTATTTTAGTGTCGACTACATACAAACAAATCATGCCTGTGCATTCTCATCTAAATCATAGATATGTGTAATATGTAGTGGTCCCAGCACCAATTCCTCATCCATTCCACTAGACACAGGCCTCCAACCAGTATTCTTCCAGTATTACCCTTTGCGTTCTTCCACCAAGCCAATTTTGTCTCGAATTTGGCAGCTCCCCCTCAATTCCATGTGATCTAACCTTCCAGATCAGCGTACTATGTGGAAGCTTATTGAAGGCCTAACTGGAATCCATATAGACTATGTATACCACCCTGCCCTGCTCAACGTTGCTGGTCACTTCATCAAAGAACTCCAAAAATATGTGAGTCATGATGTCCCATGCACAAAGCCTTTGATGAGGGGCTTTTGCCCAAAACATCGATTTTCCTGTTACTCGGATGCTACATGACCTGCTGTGCTTTTCCATCATCATTCTATTCTTACTGCAAGTCATACCCTGTCCTTCCAAATGCAGGTATAGCCAATCTCCCCAAATCTTCTCAACTAACTTACCTACTAGATTTTAGGTTTACTGGCCTTTATCTTTGTAGCCTTTCTTGAATAAGGGCTCAGCATTTGCTAAGCTCCAGTCGTTCAGGACCTCAGTCGTTGGCCAGCGATGATGGAAAAGAGGCAAGCAATGCTCCCGCACTTTCTTCTCTAGCCCTCTGCAGTGTTCCTGAATATACGGGTCAGGACCAAGAAATTTTTTATAAAAACTGCAAAGTCTGGAAAATATGTCTTTTTTTCAGATACAAACACCAAAGAAAGGGAAAGTGACTCAATGATGGTAAACATAACAAATTGGAAAATATATTAATCATAGGAAGTGTCTTCAGAAGAATTCCAGATATTGTGGAAACTTGACAATTCTCAGAAATTAACGATCCAGAAAAGGAAGGCCATGAAACTGATAAGGAAATCAAAAAGATAACATACATGCTAACAAACAACACAAAGACTGCATAAATCCACGATCTATATTTCAAAGGATACAAAATAATAGCATGGTCAAATGTGGAAATGTGCAATCGGGAGAGGAGAGCTTATTGTGGAGGACAGGGAAATGGCCAAGAAATAACCATGCAGGAAGATCCAGAAAATCGCGCAGCAATACCAAGTGATCATATCAGACTTCTGCAGCTAAAGACATAAAGTTAATTCATATCAGTAACAAGGTAGTACTTGAACATGTAGCTGGATTGAGCATTGCTAAGTATGACGAAACAGATGTACTTCCTTAAAAAAATGTCAGAAATAAATCACCAATAGAAGTATTAATTGCAATGTTGATGACTGTGCTTTATTTTCTTGTACATTCTGCAGAAACAGAAAGTCATTGTAGATAAATGGAAGTTGGTAAACGTGAGCCAAGCTTTGTAGATGAATGGAAGGGATCCAAGCAGCTATGAAGGGAAGAAGACATAGTTTGGAGAACTGCAGACCAATTAACTTGACATCTGTAGGGAAACTGTTGGAATCTATTATGCAGGATGAGATTTTTGATATGTAGAAATTAACTGCAACAATGGGGAGAATCAGCATACATTTCTGATAGAGTAATCATACTTGATAAACTTCGGCATCGTTTGAAGTTGTTTCTTACAGCATAGATGATGGGGAAACAGTAGAAGTGGCATATATTGGATTTTCGGAAGGGTTTCTATAAGAACTCAAACAGTGAGTTCGTAAATTCAATGAATGTGAAGGGTATTTGGAGGAATATATGTAAGTGGAAAGTTAAAGTTTGGTTCGCCTTAATTTAAGGGAGTCAGAACATAAATGTGAAGACATGTTGAAACAGTTTCACAGCGTGTTAGTGGGACGTACTTCTATGGAAATTGTTCAAAAACGGAAATTGCTGAAGAAACGGCTGAAGATGTTGCAACATCTTCTGGAGTTAATGCAGAGTTAAATTTTCAGGTCCAGCGACCCTGTACAAAGCACTCAGTTTCTCCAGCATTTTCTTGTATTTTTTATTTCCAGTATCCATAGTTATTTGTTTAATTGAAAATTTGTGCTGCACTTATTCATTTCTGGAGAAACGCAGCAGGTCTGTCAGCATCTGCAGAGACAGAGAAACAGAGTTAGCATTTCAAGTCTAGTGTGACACTTCTTCAGAGCTGAAAAGGATTGGAAAATGGGCTTTTTAGTCCCTTGCCAGAGGTGGGGGATGGGTGACAGGGAAAAGAGGGTGTGGCAAAGATAAACGGGCTTTTAGCACTGGTGAACGAGAAAATGATGTAAAACGGTTTTAAAGTAAGAGGTGAATGGGGGAAAGGGATTCTCTCCTACTGAGTAGAAGATAAAGAAGTCACAACCACACAAGGTCATAGTGGGGCCAGGAGGAAGAATTTTGATTACGTGGCATTATATAGATTTGCCCATAGATACATTTTCACTGTCGAGATCATCGCCCCCTTTAGACAAAGGAATCCAAGTGCTTGACTTCTTATTGGCACTAGTAAACGTTTGATGTTGCCTTAGTATTGTAACATGGAGAAAAGCAAATCACAGTATGAAATTTGGAGCTGAGTGTTGGTTACCTGTCATGTTTAATATTGCTTCAAATTTGCAGTGCTTTTTATGCTTGTTCTTGAAGTTAGAATTGGATGGAGTTTAGAAGGTTGGGGTGAAGTTAGAGAAGATTCTAAAATCATGAGAGGGTGAAAAGCAAAGGTCTTTTCCACGGGATGGGGGAGTTCAGCCGTAGAAGGCATAGGTTTAAGGTGAAAGAGGGAAAACTTACAAGGGATGCAGTAGCAACGTTTTTACACAGAGGGTGGTGTGGGTATGGAATGAGCTGCCAACGGAAGAGTGGTAGATTCCATACAGCTACAAAATTTAAAACTCATTTGGACAAACATATGAATGGGAAACATTTAGAGGCAAATTGGCCAATTGAGAGCAGATGGGACTAGCCTAATTTGGAAATCCTGGCCGGCATGAACATTTAGAAAATCTTCACGCAGAGTCAGTGTGGGTTTGTGAAAGGGAATTATATTTCGCCCTGTAAAATCATGCAAAGTATTTCTGGAGATGCCTGAGAATGTAACAAGCGGACTTGATAAAGGGGATCTGGAAGACACCAGATTTTCCAGAGATTTTCCACAAGGTATTACAAAATAAAAGTTCTCACACAAGATAGAAGCTCGTAGGATGACGGATAATGTATTAACGTGGGATGATGATTGGTTAGCACATAGAAACCGGAGAGTGAACATTAATGGATCTTCATGATAAAGGTATATCTGCTGGAGTTTACAAATCAGTCAAATGACATTAGTTATTCACAATCTATAGTGATAGCCTGATGGCGGGAGCTGAGTGCAATATGCATTCGTGTTTGTGGATGACACTGACAATCAAAAGGCAGGCTGTTATTTAATGGAGAGGACTTCCAGAAAAGGAGCAGTACAAAGAGATTGGAGTATTCCTGATTTTGAAACATAAAGTCAGCATACTGATGCAGCAAGTAACTAGGTTGGAACATTAGGCGGCTTCCTGGGATGAACGGGTTAAATTATTGAGAATTTCTAAAATGGTGAGGCGGTTATTCATTGGAGTTTAAATGAATGAGAAGTGATACAAGACACAGAAGGGGCTTGGGGAGGTAAACGTTGAGAAGTTGTTTCCTCTCCTGAGGGGAGTCTCAAACTCGAGGACATAGATACCGAATATGGAACATCGATGTCAATCTGATATGCAGAGTGATGTCTTTTCTCAGAAGGTAATGAATGTCTGGAATGCCCTAACCCAGAGAGGTAAGGATGGATACAAGGAGTCGGCAAGAAAGTGGAGTTGAGCCCTGGAGTAAATCAGCCATGTTCTTAATAAATGACAGTGCTAGCTTGAGGGGCCGAATGGCCTACTCCTGCTCCTATTTACTATTTCCACGTGTTCTGCTTTTGGAAAGTAACTGGTTATTTTCATGGAAAGCGTGTTGTACAATGTTGCATTCAGGGCGAGCAGAGGGTTTGTTTGAGTTAACCCTGGGTAGGGTATGGGGGCCGTATTCACAGCGAATCTGGGTCTGTAACATGACTCTCATCTGGAGCAGTAGGTACAGAGAGGGGAAGCCTGGAAACAGGGATTGGGGTGGGGGGGGGGGGGGGTCACTTCCTGACCCAGCCTGGATTTTCCAAGTACATTTCTTAAACTACACCTAACCATTGGAGTGGTGTTCATCTGCTCCTGAGCAGCAGGTTCAAATTGCTGAATGGAACATCAGAACACAGGGCTGAGAGACATGAGTGGGCCATTCTGCCCTTTCACACTACTCCACCAGTAAATAAAGTCGTGGCTCATCTCATTGCGGTCCCAGCTGCACTTTTCTCTCCATGCACCATTATCCTTGATTCACCTGTCTATGGAAAATCAGATGAAGCCATCCTCGATATAATATAATATAGACGTATGTAACTAATTTAAATAACAGAGGAGCATGGTGAATCTGTGGTTTGCACTGCTGCCTCATATCACCAAGGGGTTGGGTTCAATTCCAAACTTGGGCAGCCCTCCATGTGGAGTTTGAACATTCTCCCTATGTCTGTGTGGGTTTCCTCCCATTGGACTAGTTTCGTCTCACAGTCCAAAGATGTGCAGCTTAGAGTGGTTTGGCCATGCTATAGTGCCCAGAGATGTGTAGGTTAGGTGGGTTAGTAATGGGAAATATAGGTTTACATGGCGGGCAGGTCTAGGTTGGATGCTGTTCAGTGGGTAGGTGTGGATGCAATGGGCAGAATGTCCTGCTTCTTCACTGTAGTGGTTCTATGACAATGATAACAAGTTTGGACTATACAAACACACAGTGGGTATCTACCTGATCCAATCTCCTCAAGGTTTTGTATGTTTCAATAGGATCAGCTCTCATTTCATATCTAACCTGTAAAAGCCTCCATAATATAAGCCCTTCATCCCTGGAATACGTGAAGTGAAACATCTCTCAACTGCTTCCAATGGAATTATAGTCGTTCACAGGTAAGGAGACAAAACAATCTTACACACAGATGAGCTAAATCTTTGTTTTCTCAGTGTTGTGAGTCTCTGTAACACTTTTCCCCGCCGAGCATTAGAGGCAGAGATATTCAATATTTTAGAGGCGCAGACAGAAGGTTCACAAATAACAACGAAGTCAAGGATTATTGAGGAATGGGCAGGAATGTGCAGTGTGTGGTAAATTCTGACAGTGGTACAAATTACACTGTTCCAGAACATCCAGGAATACAATGCAAAACGAAATTATAAAATAGATAAAAGTTTATAATGCAACAATGATAGAATTCAGCATCAAAGGACCATGGGGCTCCTCTGGCATTAGAGAGAGGCCACGCGTGGTAGTTGTCCTGAGCGTCACCACACTTCGGGAGATGGGGTGAGGTTGAGAGAGCGTCCCCTTCATGGTAATCGCTGTCACTGAGGAACTGAACCTGTGCTGTTGGCCTCCCTCTACATCACAAACCAGCCGTCCAGCCAACTGAGTGGGAGACGGTGTAACTGTTACAGACAGAAACAGTCAAAGACAAAGGGCAAGAGAAACTTTCATAACAAGGCAAAGGTGCAATTCAGATAACGGTCAAGATAACGGCTAAGGATGAAAACGTTCTCTGCTAGAAATTGTATTTCATAACGAGCCAAGAGATTAGAAGATGTCTTTGGCTGAAAACAATAAGATGAGACAAGTGAAATAACCAGAATTATTAATTGAAATTGGATATCTATAACCATAAAATGAGTGTTTATTTTTATTGTTCTGTGTAAAATGTGCTTAGCATTACATAAAAGTATAAAGCTGATGGAATGTATTGAGAGGGAAGTACGTCTGTATGAGAAATGCTTTCGAACAGGCGCTTGATGAAGACCAGGGTAAATGTGCCTGAGTGTCATCTGTTCAGTGACAAAAACGCAGGGAGTTGAATGACTGAAAGTATCTGTAACATGGAGCTGAGAGAACCAACAAACCAGCTGCCATCTCATTTTATGCTAGAGCACGTTTGAAGGGCTGACTGGCCTCATGATGGATTTGAATTGTCTTTGTATTGAAAAACATGCATCGCTATTCCTTGGGCATTAAAATGGGAATTATTTGAAAGATTATCTGGAACATTCCAAAATCCGCATTCTCTCGAACGTTCTATTGCCATATTGGGGTATTGCAAAGGCGAGAGAGAGAGAGAGAGAGAGAGAGAGAGAGAGAGATATGGGGAAGATGTGGTATGCCGCAGTGAAAATGTTAGAGAATTGGCCTTGTTTAGGGGTACGTGCGATAACAGATAAACAGTGAGTGTGAGGGAGTAGAGAGAATATCGTGACCCATTTCCTGACAGAGCGGGGAAGGTTATTGGTACTTGTCCTGTATTTCTAGAAATTTCCTCAGACCACAGTTACTGCACTGTGCTGGGTGGTGACCTCAGACCATTCATGGTGGGTCTGGTAGTGTGGCTACCTCTGAGAAGAGAATGGTACCCTCTGTACTAGCCCTCCATATATCCCGGTCGACAAATCGTGGTGGAATTGCCTCTTATCTGTCATGCTCGGGTAAACTGTCAAGGGCAGCTCGGGACTGAGAGAGCTCAAACGTGTGCCCATTGGCCTTTTAAAGGTGGCACCAGGGCCAGGGATCATGGTATAACCAGGGATATCCGGGAGATGGTTAGTACCTCCAGTCATGATGTGTTGGAGAATCGAGCTGCTATTGAATGAGAGGGACACCATGGTGTCGGGTGGGTAGGTAATAAGGTGAGTTCGATAAGATAGCACCAGGAAACTAGCTCGACCTCGTGCAGACAATCCATCTGTCACATTCAATAAAAATGTCACTGAGCTAAATTGTTGTTACATTCAGTCCAATGAGTCATAGACTCTGCTGTTTTACAAAGCAGAACAAATGCTCATCCAAAAATCCATCATCTAAACTCACACCAATATCCCATTAACCCATCATTGCTGGGAATATTGGCTCACGTTGGTGGATTCTGTCGAAATGTCTTCATCTCAGCATTCTGAAAACTGCAATCTTCCATGAAATTCTCTCTCAACCTTCCTTTCTCGTTTTCCCAAAATCCTTTTGTATGTTGGAATTTAAACTGATTCCGTCACCATCTCTCTCTGGCAGTAGTTTTCACACACACAGCACCCCCTTGTCATGGTAAAATGGAAATATGGAGCTGTAAATGGATGGAAGCTTCACATCCTGTCACTTTCAGCATGGGCTGCAAGTTTCCCCACACTGAGCAGGGATCTAACACAGTGTATTGAGCAATGTACTGGGGTGGTGTCCACAGCTCTACATGCGGGGAGGATAACTGCTCAGGTTTACAGATCAATTCACGGATCTTCACTGCACAGCTTCCCATTCTGAACAGGTCCTTTGTTCACGTTTATAGAGCAATATATTGGTGTGGGCTGCATTTCATCCCATGCTGGACAGAAAGTTTCGTCCGGGTTTCTGAATCAATGAACCAGTGTGATCTGCACTTCTCCCTATGTTGGACAGATAGCTAGTGGGCCGGTGAGACCTGCAGAGTGCTCCATCCTGGATAGATTGCTGGGTTATACTGAGCCTGTTCTGCACAGTGCTCCATCCTGGACAGATTGCTGGGTTGTACTGAGCCTGGTCTGCACAATATTCCATCCTGGACAGATTGCTGGATTGTACTGAGCCTGCTATGCACAGTGTTCCATTCTGGACAGATTGCTAGGTTGTACTGAGCCTTGTCTGCACAGTGCACCATGCT
Organism: Chiloscyllium plagiosum; assembly: GCF_037043375.1. Taxonomy (NCBI): domain Eukaryota; kingdom Metazoa; phylum Chordata; class Chondrichthyes; order Orectolobiformes; family Hemiscylliidae; genus Chiloscyllium; species Chiloscyllium plagiosum. The sequence goes on from NW_028270188.1 coordinate 10,857,483, forward strand.
GAGCAGATATCTCATCTGGGCTTACACGTGTCTGGGCTGGATCTGTGAGGTGGATTGTGTATGCAACATAATTCCTGATAGAACTCTCACTCCTCCACCTCGCTGCATTCCGCTGTCAAAGCACCTATTTCTCCAACATGTTGTCCATTAAGTAATTCTCTAATTAAAACGTGAAAATCTTTCCTTTTTGCTATGGACCCGAGCAGACCGCCCCTCACAATACATGACGAAGGTAGTCTCGACCCGAACGTTTTCTAATTTTAAAGGTAAATGTGAGGTGCTGTGTTTCAGATACAATTTGTTTGGTCAAAATGTTTGACTTTAAGCAAAACACAATCTATTCAAATACAACACCAACAAGTGGAACTTGGAATAACGTAATTCTACTGGAAAACCTAAAAAGAATTATAGGTTATTTAATTACTATACAGTAACTGCTAAAATATAGTGACATCCCATTAACATATACTTGTGATAAAACAAATTCTGGAAATAGATCGTCTCACATGCAGTTCTCCAATCGAGGAGGAAAGAACATCAAAAGCAAATTCTGAGTGAAATCTCAGAAAGAGTGTGGAGCAGCCAGGAAAGATTTCCACCCTTCCAACCCTGTTGAGACCCCAGCAATAACTGGTGAAAGGTAAAACTAAGAATCCTGGTTCCGTGAGAGTTTGACCATCGCTCCACAGGATGATGCCGCAGCTGCAAGGACCACAAGGACTGTACTGTATATAGACCGTCTATGCCACTGTAGGAGCCTCTCAAAAATGCCTAACCTCACATAATCCGTTAAATGATGGTAAGATAAATGTCAAAGTTAAATATAAGTAAATAAACAAAATGATGCAGCAGGTCTGGTGATCAGACACAGACGGCCTTGGGACCCCAGCAATCTCTATCCTGCAAAAACATAATAGGATCATTGAGCTGGTGAATACAAAGTATCATCACTTTACATCACCTCTAACTTTACAATTGGAGATGTGCTATTTGCCCAATAGTCAGCGATGTCAACATCACAACCAGAGAAAGTATTGTGGTGACATATAAGGGTTGTAGTGAAAAGGGTTTACTGGAGATGTCTGTGACTGTGATTGATATCAGTCTCCATGGATCCTAACTGTATCATTAGACGGTTTCCCTGTTCTATTAATAAGGGACTTCCTTCAACCTGTTGTCTCATAGTATCAGCGGCAGCGTCATCTTCAAGACGATTGGGATCAGCAGCTACAGGGAGACGGAGAGGAAGGAAATCTTAGAACAACAGACTGGAATGTTCCAACAATGGCTCAGAATCTGAGAACATTAGACTGGAATGTTACAACTATATACAGGAGTTTGTCTGATGGTCTTTATTATCTTCCTCGGCGTTGGCCATAGTTAGACTTGGGGATACGAGTCATAGTGATGATTATTGAAGCAGGTTACTATCCCATCCTCGCTATTATTGGTGTTCCTGGTAAGCTATCTCTGTCATATCAATAAACGATGGTGAAGGTTATTGCTATTTTTCTTATTTATATTTAACAAATACATAATTTGCTATCTTCACAAACTGCACTTCATTTCCATCAATTTCAGAGTCTTCACTCATAGACATCGAAGAAGGATCAAGATTGTTACGACCCTTGAGTCTTACGTTTGCCCCGAATTGTTTTATGTCTCTATATTCTCTCTGCCATCAAACCTGCCTACACCCACCTCGATAATATCCCCAGTCTCCACCTCTGCCTCAATGCTGTTGCTGAATAAGCCATCATCTGCTCCCTTGTGATTTTATGGCTCCACTTCTTTTCTAAACACTATTCCAGTTCCAAATATTTTGACCACTAACTTGTTCTTGGCGCACCACCTATTTCATAATTGGGACCTCATATCAGAGTAATAATGTCACTGGCCGTGTAATTCAAAGACACAAGTTATGACTTTAAATGCATTGTTTCAAATCCTTCCATAGCCGATGACAGAAGTTAAATTCTAATGTCAACAATTGTAATGAAATCTCATTTTACAAGCGACAACCATAAACCGTTAGGATTTCTTTTATTATTTCACTGACAGTCTTTGGTAAAGAAACTAAGTGTGACAAAAAAGATTGGCTCCATATTGTCTTGATAAATGGTCTCACAGTCAACGGCAATTAGTGACGGATAACAAAATGCTGCCCTTACCAGTGATACTGACATCCTGTGAAATGACTGCATTAAAGGTGAAATAAAAAAAGGAACTGTGGATGATGGAGATCCGAAATAAAATTCTCCAGCGTCTGAAAATGTTGGAGAATCTCAGCAAGTATGGCAGCCGCTGTCTAGAGAAAAACAGCTAAAGTTTCGAATCTAGTGACCCGATATCACAACTGAAAGCAACTGGGAAATAATATTATTTATATCAGGGATGGTCAGATGAGTGAGGGGGAGGTTAGTTTAGTGGATGTAGAAATGTCCAGCGAGAAAGAGAGAGAGAAAAATGAAAACCAAACACAGAGACTGATGATAATATACCAGAAGGAAAATAAAATAGGAGCTTATTCTAAAATTTCCCCTTTTCCCATATTCCTGAATATCATGTCAATTTAGATGTGTCTGTGTTTACATTGAGTTATACTCCATCTGTCTTTCTCCTCTGAATGTAATGATCGACTCTGCAGGCAATACTGGTGATGCCCTTATAGTTGCTCAGATACAAAGAAACGGAATGTTACGTTGTCAAACGACTTTTTTGAAGAAGGGAACTGTAACTGTAGGACTGTGCAGAGATGTACCTTATTTTTCTGCTCAAACAGAAACATTTTCAACACTGAATGGGTGCACCGTGTGGGTGGGGATTTGACTTCTCCTGTCATTACAGAATAAATAGAGGAACTGTGGACGCTTTTCTCGTGTTTGCGTTATCAGCTGCCGCGGCCTTTCAGAGCGACCCAATGGTATGGTGACCCCATTCTGGACGAGATATGAGTACTGCATTTACAGAGAGTTCTGGGTCCATTGTAAACAAATAGAGTCGAAATGCGCAGAAGGGAAGCTCAGTACACAGGGAGGGGCAGGAAACTGCAAAAACCTCCCAGGGATTTCCAGGAACATTTGTCTAAGCTGGGCCAATTCCAAGTGTAAAATGTGAAACCAGCGTCTTTCAAAAATGACGCGATCAGTGAGCTTTTTCCACTCATTCAATATAGGCTGTAAACTCACAGCAGAGACAGGATTGTGCAGACACTCACCATGAAGTGAACTGGATTGATTCTGGAACTTTCCAAGTAAGAGTGGGTGACATATACATCACCTTGAAGTGTATTGGATTGATTCTGGAACTTTCCAGGCACGGGTAAGTGACATACCTGGAGTGCAGTCCTCCGATATAACACTAGCTGACGGAAGCCATCTGCCTTTTGAGAGGAATACATTGGTTCTATCTACACGGAGGAACGTGTAGAAACTAACTTCCAGAAATACTAGGGAACAGGCGCCCTGGTAAAAATTAGGGGATGCACGAAATTAGAATTAATGAAGAGTATGTCATTGAAAATCTATTCAAATTGAAGCTTGGCATGTTGCTGGATCTGATGAGCTACATCGCAGAGGATTGACGAGGTGGCAAAGAGCTGCTGAAAGAATTACTGATTATTCTTCGAAGCTGGTTAGATTCTGGAGGGACCCTGCAGACTGGAAAGCGGCTATTGTTCCCCTAAATATTTAAAACAGGACGGAGAGGGCAAAGAGAAAACTAAATAGCTTGATGTCAGCTGTGAGAAAAACATTGTAACCTTTTATAAGGAATGTGACAACTAGACACTTGGAAAATAACAATGTATTTACATTCGGCCTAGATTCGGGAAAGGGAAATGATCTTGGATAAAATTGCTGTGTTTGTGGAGATTGTTCGTTGTGACATCGACAATTGACAATTGACAACCAGTGGATGTGGAATTTTTGAATTTTCAGAAAACTGTTTGATACGGTTGAATACTGGTGAGTGGGGAATGTTAGAGTCCATGGGTAGGTAGGAGTGGAACACACAGAATGGATCAAAAATTGGATAATGGGCAAAATGTATAGAGTAATGTTTTTCTTTGGATGGAAGGCTTGTGGGGTATCAGAAGGATCAGTGCTTAGATTCTGGAGGGACCCTGCAGACTGGAAAGCGGCTATTGTTCCCCTAAATATTTAAAACAGGACGGAGAGGGCAAAGAGAAAACTAAATAACTTGATGTCAGCTGTGAGAAAAACATTGTAACCTTTTATAAGGAATGTGCCAGTCGCTCTTTGGTAGGCCTTTGTATTCTATCGCTCATATTGATAGATCATGGTGTAGGAGCAGGCAGTGATTTCTTCAAACAGAGGGTAGTGAATGCCAGGAATTCTCTATTCCAGAGAGTCAGGGGAGTTATTGCAGTAAGTAGCATCCAACTGTTCCAGTCTAGCAGGATGGAGGGTCTGAATGGAACATCAGAACAGGAGCAGGGTTAGATTGTTAGACACTATGAACCTTCTCCATCAGGCACTAAGATTGTGGCTGATCAGGTTATGGTCTCAGCCCACCTTCCTGTCTGTATCCCATTATCTGTGACTCACTTCACTGTCAAATATTTAACTAACTCAGCTTTGGATAAATGTGATCAAAGAGGCACCGCATACCTCTGGAGAAGAGACTTCCCACTCAAATGGTCATTTTAGAATTTCTCCTTATCTCCCTTACAGTGTCATGCAGCACGGAGACCTGTCCACATAACTCAGACAGCCCAATCTGATCTAGTCCCATTTGCCAGCATTAGGCCCATATTCATCTAAATCCTTCCTAATAATATGCATATCCAGATGCCTATTAAATGTTGTTCTCTGAGAGATCATTCCATGCGCACACGACAGTCTCCATGAAAATATTGTCCTTTTAATATCTTTCTCCTCTCACCTTTAGCTATTGTCCGTTAGTTCCGAACGCCCCAACCTGGAAAAAATACCTTGGCTTATCAGATTATCCATTTTCTTCATGATTTTTTAAACCTCTGTAATGTCGCGTCTCAGCCTCCGATGCTCCAGCGTAAACAAGCCCCAGTCTGTCCGGACTCCCCCTATAGCTCATCACTCCATGTCCCGCAATAACCTTGTAAATCTTTTCTGCACCCTCTCAAGTTTAACAGCATCCTACCTGTAGCAGAGCAAACTTTATTAAACACAGTATTCTCAATCTGTCCTCATCAACATCCTGCCCAGTAGCAACATGATCTCCCAACTCGCATACTCAATGAACTGATCAATAAAGGCAAGCATACCAAACCCCACCTTCACCACCCTGTCGACCTGTGACTCCACTTTCAAGGATCTATGAGGATTTTTGTTCAACAGTACTCCCCACGACCTCACCACTAATTGTGTATGTCCTGCCCTATTTTACCTTACCAAAATGCACCACTTCACATTTACCTAAATTTAACTTCATCTGTCACTCCTTGGTCTATTGGCCCATCTGATCGAGATCCTATTGTACTCTGATGTAAATCTTGCTGGCCACTGCACCTCCAATTTTAATTTTATCTGTATACATAATAAAAAGGCGAGTATTCACATTCAAATCATTTATATAAATAATGAAAAGCAATGGATTCAGCTCTGCTCCTTGTGGCACATCACTGGTCATAAGCCTCCAGTCTGAAAAGCAGTCCTCTACCACCGTCTGTCTCCTAGCTTCACACTAATTTTGTAGTCATTTGGCTAGCTTATCTTGGATCTATTTATGACATAAGCTTACTAACTTGTCTGCCATGCGGAATCCTGTCGAATGCCTTACTGAAGTCTATATGGACAGGGTCTACCACACTGCCATCACCAATCTTCTTTGTCATCTCTTCACAAAATGCAATCAACTTTGTTAGAAATGATTTACCATGCACAAAGCCATGTTGACTATCCTTCATCAGGTGTTACATTTGCAAATACATGTTAATCCTGACCCTCTCAATGCTCTCCAACAACATGGTCACCAATGACGGCAGGCTCACTGATCGATAGTGATATGACCAACAATATAGGTCTCAGAGTGTGTGAGGGTTAGGAACAAGTCAGGCAGGATTCTTTAATCTGCTAAAATTAACAAGTTTATGGTCGAAGCAAAGTTACTCAAACTACGATGGAAAAGATGAATGTCAAACGGTTTCAATATTGCAAATCTGTACGTCGATGTTTCCCTCTCGAAAAATACTGACACATGCATAGTTTTAATGACAAACTGAGAAATATAATCTCTGCAGAAAGTTAACTCGAAAGAACTGTGCCCAAATATTATTTGAACTCATGACGAAAGGAAACATGAGTGATTGTTCCAAATATCATTCAGCTTATGTAGCGATTCTGCTCTTACAAACTACTGGCATTGAAATTACTTCCTGGAACAGGTGGATTTAGCTGACTTCCCTTTACTTCAGGCAGGGGCAGATTCCAGTGAATCCACGGCAGGAATCCTCCATGAGTGGTAAAGATGACTGAGGAGGTTTCTGCTCACACACATTGCTGGGAAGAGGAACAGAGAGAGAGAGGGAGCAACAGGCTGCTCCTTCTCAGGAAGGTTCCATTTTCTCCCTCCCTGAGCTGAATCACACAATGACGTTATCCGACCCCAAACTAAACGAAATGAGGTCTATTTGAACAGTGACTGAACTGTACGACTCTGTCGCATTCCCTGTTCCGTGCAGGTCCATCACTGTTGCTGTTGGACACCCAAACATTTCTTTCAGAACAAATAGCGCCACTAGATTTGACGATGTGTTCATATGTTCCCGTATACGTTTATAATACAACGTGTAATATCTTCACAATAACTGCATTTCAATGAATGCAACTTATTCTTAAATGAGCTCCCCAGTCTTATTCTCACATAGAAGATAAAATATTCCTCAGGTATTCACCAGCTCAAAATCTTATATGGTCAATAAGAACTTTTCTCATTGTCAGGCCTAAACTTCGATTCGTTCAGAACATAATGCCTTCATTGCAACAACGAGTAAAGAGAAACTCTTTGAATCATTTCAAAAGCAATTTGTTTTTCAATTCAGTGGAATTACAACCACACCCAGTACATCAGATGCCATCTCAACATCGGCCTGTACAGATGCAGTAAAACATCAGACACAATATTCTTTATCAAGACAAAAGTATCACTTCATTTATTTACCAAATCACATGCTGCATCTACAGACTATCGTGTTGTGATTTATCGACCAACACGCAAATCCCTTTGTACTAACGAGTTCTGCATTCTGCCTCCAGTTATATATTTTACTGTTGTTTCATGCTTCGTCCAAAACATAAACTTCCCCTCACCCCCATTGTACATTTTTTTTTTGGTGAAGGTTTGCTCACGACCCTCCCCTGTCTCTATCCCATTGGAGACACTGTGTCTCCACTTGACATCTTATTAAATGACTGTCCTTGTGTGAGGGCAAACTGCGCTCAAATCTATTCAGCCCCGTCTTCCAAATCATTATTCTGGATTGTAAACCTGTGATAAACTCACACTGATCCCCGATGAATTTCACTAGTGACAGCTTTCCAATCTGAAAATATGTAATCATCTCTATTCTGTATTTCCTGGTAGCTGAGCAGGACTCCCTGTTCCTGTGCATGGCCTCCTGCTATGCTGTGTAGCTGGTTGTGGATTTCTGATCTCAGTGATCCTCCTTCAGGCCATTTGTTGTCAGATAATAAGGTGGAGTTCGTACTGTAAATGTTCCTGATCACTGAGAGTTTACAAGATGAACATAGAATATGGACTAACATTTGGGGGGATCGCTATCCTTTCAAACATTCTGATGCAGCAACAGAATCATTCTCGAAAATTTTTCATATGCTCAATTTTGAGCTTTAGGCATTTGAGGATGAGGGTGATTTCCTATAGTCTGATTAACATGTGTCCCCTTAACAACACAACCAATAGACCTCATCATTAATTTCATTGTTGGTTGTTGCTGCTGTGTTGAATTATTTCCGCAGTCACTACACATTAAAATAAACTATTCTCTTTGAGAGGTGATCTTATGGATGTTAATGAAATCATGAGGAGCATAGATAGGGCAAATAGGCAAGGTCTGTTCCCTTGGGTAAGGGAGTCCAGAGCTACAGGGCATAGTTTTAAGGCGAGGGGGCAAGATATATAAGGGATCTGAGGGGCAGCTTGTTCACACAGTGTATGGCGTGTGTGTGGAATGAGCTGCCAGAGGAAATGTTGGAGGCTGGTATAATTACACCATTTAAAAGTTAACCAGATGGGTTTATGGAAAGGAATGATTCAGAGGGATATGGGCGACGTGATGGCAAATGAACACACCTGGTTGGCACGGATGAGTTGGACCGAAGTGTCTGTTTCCCTGATGTATATCTGTATTGCACTGAGAGTGAATCCTTCATTCTATTCCCGGGTATCTCCTTAGAGGAGCAGAATGGGGTTCCTCCTCCCTCATTGCAGTGATACTGACTGGCTGAATGGGGTCTTCGTCTCCCTCTGTTATAGCCTCAACGTGTTCAGTGAGAGAACAATATGGGATAGGAACTCCAGACAGCTGGTCAGTTTATACAGATCATGGCTGGTCTGTTTGCGGCTGAAAACCCCTTTCCTGTCTATTCCCAATAAACACTGACTCCCCTGTCCAACAAAGGTCAGTCAAGATGAGCCTTGAATATCTTCAATGACCCCCACTACTTTTCGTAATTTACATAACTGATTTGGATGTGAGAATAAGAAGTATAATTAGTAAGTTTGCAGATGACATCAAAATTGGAGATGTAGTGGACAATGATAAAGGTTACCCAGAATAACAATGAGATCTTGATCAGTTGGGCCAATGGTCTACGAAGTGGCAGATAGAGTTTAATTTAAATAAATGCGAGGTGCTGCATTTTGGGAAAGCAAATCTTGGCAGGACTTATACACTTAATGGGAAAGTCCTCGGGAGTGTTGATGAACAAAGATACATTGGAGTGCAGGTTCATAGCTCCTTGAAAGTGGAGTAGCAGGTAGATAGTGAAGAAGGCGTTTCGTATGCTTTCCCTTATTGGTCAGAGTATTGAATACAGGGTTAGGAGATAATATTGCAGCTGTACAGGACAATGGTTAGGCCACTGTTGGAATATTGCGTGCGATCCTGTCTCCTTCCTATCGAAAAGAATGTTTTGAAACTTGAAAGGGTTCAGAAAAGATGTACAAGGATATTGCCATGGTTGGAGAATTAGAGCTATAGGGAGAGGTTAAATACGCTGGGGCTGTTTTCCCTGGAGCTTAGGAGGCTGAGGGGTAATGTTACGGAGGTTTATAAAATCATGAGGGGTATGGATAGGATAAATGGACAATGTCTTTTCCCTAGGTGGAGGAGTCAAGTACAGGAAGGCATAGTTATAGGCTGAAGGAGAAAGATATATAAGAGACCTAAACGGCAACTTTGTCCACGTAGAGGCCTGTACGTGCATGGAACAAGCTGCCAGAGGATGTGATGGAGGCTTGTACAATTGCAACATTTAAAAGGCACCTGAATGGCTATATGAATAGTAGGGGGTTGGCTGGATATAAGCCAAGTGCTGACAGGTGGGACCAGATTAGTTTGGGATATCTGGTCGGCATGGATGAGTTGATCCGAAGGGTCTGTTTCCATGCTGTACATCTCTACGACACTATGGCCCAGTCTTCACTGTTCGCTGGGGTTGAGAATACCACAGACAGCAAAACTCTAAGGAGATAGGAACATCGTTATCTCAATCTTAAATGGTAGAACCTCTAAATTTAAAGATGTCTGAACGTCACAGCAAGTCAACTTCTCGTTTTTTAAACGAAGGCACAACCAATAGGAAAGACATAGTCCAGTCAGCCCCTGTAACCTATCCCACATTCCCATTTACTCTGTTCGGTAAAGCATTTATCAAATTCAGCCTCTGCTGCTCTTTTGTGTCGACATTTCAGATCGCGTAAAGCACAGAGCAAATGACATTGGTGCAAAAATATAGTATTGGGTCCATCGAGTCTGATCTGCTGTCCCACCATGGCTGACATGTGTTTCAAAAAATTCTCCCACAATTTCACTGTAAGCCTTGCTCCCCTTATCAATCAGAATATATCTATCTCTATCTTAAAGACAGAGCTGTGTCTGTGTCTCTGTATGTCTTTGTGTGTGTGTGTTTCAGGTTATTGGCAGGAGGCAGAGGATGGTGGAGGAGGCTTGTCTTTGGGACTGGAGGCCTGTGACCAGCGGCGTTCCACAGGGATTGGTGCAGGATCCACTTTTGGTTGTCACTTATATAAAAGATTTAGATGAGAATTCTAGGAGGCATTGTGAGCAGGTTTACGGCTGATAACAAAATTAGTAATAAAATAGAAGGTGAAGAAGGTTTCATAAGATTACAAAGAGAGCTTTACAAATTGGATCGATCTGCCACTCCTCAGAGTTGTACAGAGCAGAAACAGACCCTTTGGTTCAACTCATTCGTGCCAACCAGATGTCCTAAATTAACTTATTTAAATTTTCCACCATTTGTTCCATATCCCCCTAAACATTTCCAATTCATGTCCTCATCCAGATGCCTTCTAAATGTTGTAATTATAACAGCCTCCACCACTTCGTCTGGCAGTCCATTGCATACACGCACCACCCTCTGTGTGAAAATGGTCACTTTTAGGTCCCTTTTAAATCTTAATTCTACGTTCTCTAGTTTTGGACATCCCTGCACTGGGGTAAAGACCCTGACTATTCACCCTATCCATGGTTTCATGATTTCTGTCTGTGTTTTCTGTCAACCTTGGGTCTACGTTCTGAAATTCAGTACTGACACCTCTTCCTTCTCTAACATATCACAATCGTAAAATCGTTTTAATCAACTTGTTCAGCCACATTATGAAACACCTCGTTGGGATTCGAATCTAGACTATTGAGCTCAGAGGTAGGGACACTACCACCACTTGGCAACAGTCCCTAAAGCTGCAACACGATTCCCCTCTGTGTTTATTCATCAGTCTGTTTTGAAATACTGTGACATGCCTCCGGTACAGACAGGAGTTGAATCCAGACCTTCCGGTGCAGAGTGAGAGACACTACCACGCAAGTTCAGGTATTGGAATATAGCACAGAGCTCCGGTTCAGAGGGATGGGCATTACCCACTGTACAAGACTTAAAGCATTCCCAGATTTTGGGTCACATTTTAACTGTCAGCTTTCAGCTCAGTGTGGATTAATTAAAATTTGGTTCACTTTTACTGAATTACACAGTTAAAAGAATTACATTTTTCAACAGATGAAAGGTACTCACCTCAAATGTAGAATGTTGAGTTTATGTGCTCTGCCTTCATGATAAACTATGAAAATCCTTAATTGTTTGGCTATGATTTCCACCTTAAGTGGCTATTATCTGATATCTACAATATAAGTGAAAGATATCCTGCAGACACAGTCTACACTATAAAAGATCTGGAACAGATACTTATCACTAAACACCAGAAATGAAAAAAACGCATACTTTTTGGATCAAAAGCACTAATCACTCTTTCCCACCTGTAACGTGTAACTGCCCTCTTCTTAAAACTACGAAATGACTTAAGGCAACGGACTACTTCGCAGCCTTTCTACTCCAGTACTATCACTCACTGGGCTGAGGAGTGGCAGATGGATTTTAACTTCGATAAATACAATGTATCACAATTTGATAAAACAAACAAGGAGAGAACACACACAATTAAATGTCAGGCCATTGCTAGTGTTGTAGAACAGAGGGTTTTTTGCTATATTTCTTTGAAGTTCGCATCATGTGTAGGCATGGTGGTTATGAAGGCATTTGGGTTGCTGGCCTTCATTGCTCAGACCTTTGAGCACTGGAGTTGGAACATTATCTTCAGGTTGTGCAGGACATTTGTGAGGTCTCTCCTGGAGTACTGTATGCAGTTCACGTCACACAGTCACGTTGAGGATATCATTAAAGTGGAGACGATTCAGAAAAGATTTACCGGGTTGTTGCTGGGAATGGAGTGTTTAAGTAATAAGGACAGGGTGGATGGACTGGGACCTTCCCCACTGCAGTGTAGGAGGTTGAGGCCTTCAAAGCATTACAAAGTTTATAAAACAATGAGGGGTATAGATAATGTTGAATGGCAGGTTCCTTTTACTTAGGGTAGTGGATTTCAAGACTGAGGGTAATTTTACGATGACAGGAGAAAGTTTTACAGAAAGCATAGTGTCATAGAGCTGTCCAGCATGGAAACAGACCCTTCTATCCAACTCGTCCCTACTGACCAGATATCCTACATTAATGTAGTTCTATTTGCCAGCATTTGGCCCATATACCCCTAAACACTTCCTATTCATGTGCCCATCCAAATGACTTTTAAATATTGCAATTGTCCCTGTCTCCACAACTTCCTCTGGCAGCTCGTTACATATAAAGCACCCTCTCTTTGAAAACTTTGCTCCTTACATCCCTTATAAGCCTTTCCTCTCTGACCTTCAACCTATGTCCTCTAGCTTTGGAGATTGCGACCCTGGGGAAAAGATTTGGCTATTGACACTATCCATTCCACTTATGACTTTATAAACCTCTAAGATAATCTCTCAACCGCTGATGCTACAGACAAAGTAACCCCGGCATATTCAGCATCTCCATAAATCTTAAAACATCCAACCCTGACAATATCTTTGTAAATCTTTTCTGAATTCTTTCAGGTACACCATCCCTTCCTTGAAGAGCGACACCATAATTGCACGAAGTATTCAATAGTGGACTAACCAATGTCCTGTACTGCCGCAATATGACCTTCTAACTTCTACATTCAATGCACTGACCAACAACGACAAGTATACCAAACGCCTTCTTCACTATCCTGTATACTTGCGACTGCACTTTCAAAGCACTTTGAACCTGCACTCCAAGGTCTCATTGTTTAGCAACACTCCCCAAGGACTTAATATTAAATGTATAAGCCAAGCCTTGACTTGCCTTTCCAAAATGCAGACTTCACATTTATCTAAATTGAACTGGCGGCACGGTGACATAGTGGTTAGCACTGTTGCCTCACAGCGCCAGAGACCCGGGTTCAATTCCCGCCTCAGGCGACTGACTGTGTGGAGTTTGCACGTTCTTGCCGTGTCTGCGTGGGTTTCCTCCGGGTGCTCCGGTTTCCTCCCACAGTCCAAAGATGTGCAGGTCAGGTGAATTGGCCGTGCTAAATTGCCCGTAGTGTTAGGTAAGGGGTATGGTTGTGTTACGCTTCAGCGGGGCGTTGTGGACTTGTTGGGCCGAAGGGCCTGTTTCCACACTGTAAGTAATCTAATCTAATCTAGAAAACTCCATCTGCCACTCCTCAGCCCATTGGTCTATCTGATCAAAATCCAGTTATACTCTGAGGTAATCAGTTTTGCTCTCCACTGCACCTTCAATTTTGGTGTCGAATATGAGCTTATTAACGATACCTCCTGTTTCACTTTCAAACCACTTATGTAAATTATGAAAACAGTGGACCCAGCATCAGTCTTTGTGGCACACCACTGGTCACGGGCCTCCAGTCTGAAAAGCAACCCTCCACCACCACCAGCTGTGTCCTATCTTTGAGCTCGTTCTGTGTCAAGAAAAAAATAATCAAGTTCGTGAGGCATGATCTCCCATGCAGAAAGCCATTTTGACTTTCCATTATCATTGCTTGCCTTTCCAAATACATGTAAATCTTGTCGTTAGGATTCTCTCCAATAACTTGCCCACCACTGATGTCAGGCTCACTTGTCTATTGTTCTCTGGCTTTTCCTTGCCAGTTTGTATAATAATGACAACGCGTTGGTCAGCTCACATCTTCCAGCATCTCATCTGTGGCTATTGATGATAAGAACATCTCATCAAGATTTCCAGCAATCACATCTCGAGCATCCCTCAGAGTACTTGTGTCTACCTGTTCAGGAGATATGATGTGCATTTTTATTACACATCATTTTGTTCATGTATGGCATGAACGTCCTCAGAAGTGATAGATGTGGGTAAAGTTGCAACGCTTAAAAGACAATTTATGAAGTACAAGAACAAGAGGTTGAAAAAACTATGGTCCAAGCGCAGGAACGTGGGACTAGTTTAGTTTGAGATTATCGTTAGCATTGAGCGTATGGGCCAATAGGTCTTTTCCAAACCCCTTGTATAACTCTTCTGGATCCCTCTGTGTTTTCATGTCGATCTGTGTGTATCTATCTCTCTGTGTGGTCCGCATTAGTGTGTGGATGTATGTTTGCATCTTTATCTCTACATCCGTGTGCAATAGGAACTGTTTTGTTTTGGGGTGAATCGTTGAATGGGGTTCCATGCCTCCCTTTCTCCCCCTCCCTCTCCCTCTGTCTCTCCCTCTTTCGCTGAAAGAGATACAATGCCATGCTTTGCTGGTGTGTTTTAGGACTGTTCAATCATTTCTTGCATGTAAGATTATTTGTAAGGGTAAGTCACTAAACATTGCATTTTACAGGATGTGTGTGTTTGTCAATGTGTCTGTTCCTATGTGTTTATATGCATGTGTGTGGAGCTGTGTGTATGTATGTGCGTCTGTGTGTGTGCATGTCTTTGTGTGTCATTGTTCTGTGTGTGCCCATGTACATCTGCGTGAGTGCATGAGTGTGCATGTGTGTGGGGACTGTGGGTGTCTGTGTATGGGGAGATTCTGGGTATCTGTCTGTGCGTGTGTGAGTCTCTGTGTGCCTGTGTGTTAGTTTGTATGTGTGTGTTTTCTGTGTGGTGTATGTCAGTGCGTATGTGCCTTTGTCTGTATGCCTGTGTGTGTATGTCTGTCTGTGTGTGCATCTGTGTGCCTGCATGTGTGTGTGCGTGTATCTCTGTGTATTGCTGAGTGTGTCTGTGTCTGTATGTATATGTGTTTTTTGCATGTGTCTGCGTCCGTGTTAATGCGTGTGTCTGTTTGAGTGTGCATATCTGTTTGTGTGTGTCTGCGTTAGCGTATGTGTGCATGTGTGGGGAGTGTGGATGTCTGTGTTTGTTACTGTATGTGACTGATTGCGTATGTCTATGTGTATGTATCTGTGTGTGCCTGTGCGTGATCGTATGTATGCATGTGTGGAGAATGTGGGTGGCTGTGTGTGGGGGGAATGTGAATGTCTTCGTGGATGGGAAGTGTGGCTGTCTGTGTGTTTGTACGTGTGTCTGTGCGTGTGCGTTTGTGTGGCTGTGTTGAAAGAGTGTGGTGCTAAAAAAGCACACCCGTTCAGGCAGCATCCAAGGAGAAGGAGAGTCGAAATATCGAACATAACCCCTTCATTATGAATGAGGCTTGTAGGCCAAGGGGACTGAGGGATAAATGGGAGGAGGTGGTGCTGGGGGGAAGGTAGCTGGGAAGGCGATTGTTAAATGAAGGTGGGGAGAAGTTGATAGATCAGAGCGGAGGATAGGTGGGAAGCAAGATGGACAGGTAGTGCAGTTCAAGAAGGAGGTGCCGAGTTGGAGGGTTGGATCTGAGATAAGGTCGGGGGGGGAGGAAATAAGGAAACTGGTAAATCTGTGGCTGTGTGTGTTGTTTCTGTGTGTGTGCGTGTGTATGTGTGTCGGTTGGCGTGTGTACGTCTTTGTGTCAGTTTGTATGTCTGTGTGTCTCTCTGCATCTATGTGTGGGGGTGGGTGTGTCTGTCTCTGTGTGGGTGTGGGATGGCTGTGAGTATGTGTGTCGCGTGTGTGTCTGCGTGCAGCTGTAGGTGTGTCTGCGTGTGTGTGTCTGTTTCTGTGAGTCTGTGTGCGCTTGTTTATGCATCTGTGTCTGACTGCGTGTGTTTGCATCTGTATGCGTCTGCTCCTGTGAGTGTGTTTGTGTGTATGTGTGTCTGTGTCTGTCTGTATGTGTGTATGTGTCTGCGTTTGTGTGCCTGTTTCTCTGAGTGTGTGTGTGTGCCTGTGTCTGTGTGCCTGCGTTTGTGTGTGCCTGTTTCTGTGAGTGTGTGTGTGTGTGTATGTGTATGTATGTGTGTGTGTTGTGTGTCTGTGTTTGTTTTTGTGTGTTGATGATTTTGTGAGCTGTTTCCCTCCCTCTCTCCCTCCCAAACTGAATCCCTGATGATTTTCACCGTCCACTCCCACCTGTACAGTGTTGTGGGGAGGCCAGTTGGGACTGACAGCAGCATAAAGCTCAGCAGGACTGCCAGCATCTGCGGACATTAGTGAAAGGACACGTCCTCAGAGCTCGTGTCAGGGGGACATTGCATCACTTTAAGCACATAGGGACTGCCAGACTCGCTCCACGCTGATAAACACAAATAGACACACACTAATACAGAGACATAGAGATACTCAGTAATATACAGAAGCTAATCCAGACATGGAATGTCTGTCAGTATTTCTCTTGCTCCACCGTAACCTTGTCAATATTTCACTTACTCTGTCTGGTGTGTGTTAACATTTAAGACTGGCAGTGACGGTCGTCAGCCAGCGTGTTAGTATTGCACTTGCTCACAATAGTGAGTGAGTCAGTATTTCTGTGTGACTGTGGCGTGTGACTGTAGGACAATTTCAATATTTGCAGATATCAAACCTGGAAGAGTTATAAAGTATGTCGAGCACAGTGTGGAACTCCAACAGGACGATGACACGTTGGTATAGCTTTCAGGTTTATGGCAGATCAGGATCAATGCAGAGCAGCGTGAGGTAATGCACCTTGGTAGGAATAACTCTGAAAGTCAATATAAAACATTCTGTACCATTTTAAATGGGTGCAGGAGCAGATTATATATGAGTACAGATTATTGAAGATACCAGGACAAATGGGGAGAGCTTTACCTCTCACAGATTAGTTTCAGTATCAGCTGTTTACAGGATGAGGTGTAGGAGGGAGTTTCCGTGCTGCCTTCCTGGGAGGTGATGGTGATGACGTGTTGTGATTCCACCCTCCTACACACCGAGACCGTGGGAATTCCATTTGTACCAGCTAAACACAGAAGGGGGATGGTATCAGGGCCACGCTATCTAAGTTGTGCCGGGAAGAAACGGAACTGCCAGTTGGTTTAAAGTGAGAATTGCCCTTAACTGAACATTGCTCCTTACTCGTTCGGTGGAACGTGGATGTTTCAGACTCTCCACACGAGGCGCCCTGATCCTCTCCGGCTCGTACCACGGTCCTCTCCACATGACAGAGGGAGGACGGGGTGAGGGAACGGGTATAGGTCACTCTACCACCCGGCTTTCCCCTTTCTGACCTATTTCAGGTTGTTACTCCTGAAATGGGGGAATGGGAGGGAGTCAGAGTGGGAATGTCAATATAATTCAAAATCTTTTCTGAACGCTTTCAAGATTAACAACATCTTTCCGAAAGCAGTGAGAACAGAATTAAAGTCAGTATTACAGAAGTGGCTGAACCTAAATTGTAGGCGAAAGTGAGTATTGCAAATGCAGGAGATTAGAGTCGAGAGTGTGATGCTGGAAAAGCACAGCAGGTTAGGCAGCATCCGAGGAGCAGGAAAATCTACGTTTCGGGCAAAATCACTTCATCAGAAATGAGGCCAGGGGTTTTGAGACATAAATGGGAAGGGAGTGGGTTTGGGGGAAAAGTCGCCGAGAACGTGATTAGTAGATGATGGTGAGGGAGAAGGTGATTCCTGATGAAGGACTTTTGCCAAAAACGTCGAATTTTCCTGCTCCTCGGAAGCTCCCTGACCTTCTGTGCTTTTCCAGCTTCACATTCTGAACCCAGTGTATATCCAAGATGGCTTCCTTGTTCAAAGAGAGCAATTCCCCCCCCCACGTGTTCGACGATGCGATCCAGAGCATTTCATCCACATCGTCTTCGAATTTCACCCATCCAAACTTAACAGGAAAATAATACCCTGTTCACCGCCTTTCATCCCAACCAAACCTCCAGATACAACGCATTAGCCTCCCCCATTTGATCCACCGACAAACACACCCCACTACCAGGGATGCATTTCCCTCCCTGCCGGATCTGCATTCCATACATAACATTCCCGGCGCGGCTCCCTTGTCAGGTCCACGCTACCCACCAACCCCCTCCCCTCCTGGCCCCTTCCCCTGCAACCACAAGGATTGGAAAACCAGCACTCTCACCTCCTCTCTCACTTCCTCCTCACCTCCCCCACACCTCCCCCTCTCCTCCTCCCTCACCGCCACCTCACCTCCCCCTCACCTCCCCCTCACCTCCCCCTCACCTCCCCCTCACCTCCCCTTCACCACCCCCTCACCTCCCCCTCACCTCCCGTCACCTCCCCTCTCACCTCTCACTCACCTCCCCCTCACCTCCCCCTCACCTCACCCTCACCTTCCCCACACCTCCCCCTCACCTCCCCCTCACCTCCCCGTCACCTCCCCCTCACCTCCCCTCACCTCCCGCTCCCCTCTCCCTCACCTCCTCCTCACCTCCATCCGAGACCCCGAAGGATCCCCACATCCTTAGGTGTTTTACCTGCACTTGCACACACGTTGCCTACAGTATCCGCTGCTCCTGTTTTCTCCTCTACATTGGGGAGACAGGAAGCCAATATGTGGAACACTTCAGAAAACAATCTCTGGAACACCTGCATCAATCAACCCCACCAACCCGTGTCTGAACCCTTTAACTCCCCCTCCCACTCTGCCATGGACATGCAGGTCCTGGGCCTCCTCCACGACCAAACGTTAACCACCTGAAGCCTGGAGGAGGGAAGACTCATCTTTTAACTTGGGACCCTGCAACCATATGGGATCAATGTGCATTTCAACAGTTTTCTCATTTCCCGTCCCTCTAACCTTTCCCAGTTCCAACCTTCCAAATCAGCATCGCCCCATGACCTGTCCTACCTGTTCATCTTCCTTCCCACCTATCTGCCCCACCCTCCTCTCCGACATATCACCTCCAATCCCAACTTCATCTAGCTATCACATTATCGGCTACCTTCCCGAACACCATCCCCTTCCCATTTATTTCTGAGCTCCCTTGGGCCACAAGCCTCGTTCCTGATGCAGCGCTTATACAACAAATGTCAATGCTCCTCTGATCCTGGCTGACCTGCTGTGCTTTCCCAGCACCACATTCTCGACTCTGACCTCCAGCATCTGAAATTCTCACTTTCACCCTTAAGTTAATGTACCCAGAAATTTCCACACATAACATTTTATGCATTTTACTATTTTATTCCTGTCTCCTGCAGTCCTCTGACAATCTCCCACATACAAGGAAAAAGTAAAGAAGAAATTGAAAGATTTATAGTCAATCGATCAGTAACCCTCATCCATTCCATCGAGACTGAGTAAATATTCCCTTTTATTATGATATGAAATGTTATGTAAGGAAGGGGTTAACTGAGCCTATTTGTTCGGTGACTGATTAATGTTAGTCCCATGGATTCTAATTATCCCAGTGGAGATTTCCCAACTTTTAATGATAACTGGGCACTGTTCAATGTGTTAACCCAAAGTATGAGGAGGATCATCACCGGCAGCAGTAACAGGGATCAGCAGCTCCAGATAGAGAAGGGAAGAAGAGATCATAATCGGAGAACATTAGACTAGAATGTTCCAACAATGGATCAGAATCTGAGAACATTGGACTGGAATTCTCCAACAATAGATCAGAATCTGGGAACATTAGACTGGACTGTTCCAACAATGGACAGGAGTTTATCTGATTATGTTTGGTCTCTTTCTATATATTATGATCGGTTTTCATTATCATTGCGGATCTATTAAGATCTTCGCATTATTCAATATTTTTATTATCCTCTCCTGTCTATCGTTGGTGTCCCTGGTAAGTCTCACCGTCCAGCTATGTTTTTCTATAAACCAGTTATGACCGCATTACTGTTCTTTCATATCGTCTTCACTTTTTGCTACTATTATTGTTCATATTGAGACTCAGAATCCAGATATTCACTCTGCAGACCACTACTAACTGCATCAGGGAACACGTTCAATTAATGTCTCCCTCCTTGATTCTGGCAGTGTTTCTCATGGGTCTCTGTGTTGACCTACTCAGTTTCGTCCGTGAACCATTGTCTCTCCGTGTTTGTTATTTAAATGTTTGGAGAGTGGAGGTCATTGTCCTCTATTATGTTTACAGACTCCATTTCCACCCTGGGACCATCCCTGACCAATATCTTTTTTTATTCATTTCTGGGTCTTGGGCATCGCTGGCTGGCCAGCATTAATAGCCCATTCTTAGTTGCCCATGAGAAGATGGCGGTGAGCTGCCTTCTTGAATCGCTGCAATCCACCTTGCTGTGGCTTGACCCATAATGCCGTTAGGGAGGGAATTACAGGATTCTGACCCAACGACTGTGAAGGAACATCTGTATATTTCCAAGTCAGGGTGACGAGTGGCTTGGAGGGGAACTTGCAGGTGGTGATTGACACAGACGACTCACAACTTTGGTGATTCCTTTGGCCATGAGCTGATTCCTGGCACCATGCTCTGACTATTATCAAATTTTACTACTCACTGCTCCAGAATGTATTTCACTGGCTTAACTCATCTGCTGTTTGAACCTTGAGCTGTGAAATACAGACTTAATGATATCAACAATCTGCTGCTGGCACTCTCGGGTTGAAACCTGCAGAAACAAATCTGATTCAAACTCAGATCAAAAGCCCATCCATATGACATTTCTGTGCGCGCTGATCTAAATCGCTATTGTGTCTAGCAATGCCTTTATTTTAATATTCTTAAGCACTTTAACTCATCTGCCCATGAAACTTCTCTCAGTCTCGATTATCCAAATCGCTGCCAGTTGTTCATATTTAACGCGGTTTCCTTCAAGTGCATTTTCTCTCAAACATTGATTTTCACATTCAACCACCCGAATGCACGCCCCCACCACACTCACTCACTCACTCACTCACTCACTCACTCACTCACTCACTCACTCACTCATTCACTCTCACACACATATACACATACACCTATTTGGTGCTCCATGTTGGATGCAGGTTTCAGCAACTTTGACTCACATCTTTGAAAGATGGTCTGTGCCTGTCCACGAAACATCTGACTTCAGTGACTGTCCCTCTGAGTCGATCGTGTGACCAGTAACACGAGGAAGCCCCTTGAGTATTATTGTAAAGGACCAGGTATCTAACATCTCTGACAATGCTGTCACTTTAAAAAACGTTTTTTTGCTCCTTTTCTTTAAAGAGAGATCTTAAAGTCCGAACTGCCGACTACAAGCGATTTTGTTTTTAAATAGTGATAGCAATGGCCAGCTCTCACCGACCAGACTTTCCACTATTTCTGAGCTGTAACAGTCACCAGGTGCTTGGGGTCAGAGAAGGGATGGACGCCTCAGTAAATGATCCTTTGCTGCTATTCTCTCTGAAACCTGTCATGATGCTGTTTCCTCCTGAATTGGAGAACTGCATGCAAGACTGAAGGGCCTTCGATGAGTCTTTTTCCCAAGGGATGACTTTATGAGATGTAAATTCGTTGTAACAGTTCATTATTAGAAGGTACTTTATCTATTATCCTGTTAAGGTTTCTGGTAGTCAAGTTATTCGAAACTCCTCTTCTTTTTATGCATTTTTAGTTGAGAGGTTAAGTGAATTGCGTTTTGCTTAAAATGAGTGTTTTGACCAGCCGCATCACATCTGGAACACCCATTTCACATCTACCCTTACTATAAGACAAGGTTGGCATCCAGGCTACCATACTAAAGTATTTTAAGGTCGTCTGGTCTGGTCCATAGCAAACTGGGGACTCTTGCCCTGTTCGAAATCGACAATTCCAAATTGGGTTCAGAATTATATTCCCTACAGTGTGGAAACATGTCATTTGGCCCATCAAGCCCACATAAACGCTGGGAAGAGTAAGCCACCCAGACTCATTCCCCTCCTCATTACACAATATTTACTCCTAACAATTGCAACTAACCTGCACATTCCTGAAAAGTACGGGCAATGTAGCATGGCCAATTCACCTAATTTGCACATCTTTGGGCTGTGGGAGGAAAACGGAGCACCAGAACAAACCCACGCGGGGACCGGGAGAATGTACTCAGGGAGATTGTTGGGCTCAAAGGCAGCATCTGGATAGTTGTTAGTGTCTTTTGTTCCGGGTGTTGAATTCGGTTGGTTTGAACAGTGCTTTGTGTAATAATGGTTCTTTCTGTCTGTAAGAGTTCCCTGGGTGTGGAAGAAGTGAAGTTGGAGATGTTACAAAAGGTGAGGAAGGTAAAGCTGTTAGAATTGGCAGAGAAGCTGGAGTTGGTTTCATGTTTGTCTGTGAGAAAAGCAAAGATAATTACAGCTATAGCTTGGCAATAAAACTTTGGTGGAAACACCATCAGAACCTTTGGAAATGCTGGAATTCATTTGCAAAAGAGGCAGCTTGATCACAAAAAGGAATTAAGACAGTTTGGAATGCGATTAAAAGGAGAATTAAAAGAGAAGGGGAGGAAGAAGAAAGACAGAAAAATAAAGAAAAAATGCAGAATCAGAGACAGTTTCAACTTCGAAAGTTAGCAATTTGAGATGAAAGTCGACTTAGCAGGGTAGAGATGAATGGAGACGGTAGGCTGAATAAGGAGTATATGGGGTCATAGTTTTAAGCTGTTTGGCGGAAGGTATAGAGGGGATGTCAGAGGCGGGTTCTTTAAGCAGAGAGTTGTGAGAGCATGGAATGCATTGCCAGCAGCAGTTGTGAAAGCGACGTCATTGAGGATATTTAAGAAACAGCTGGACATGCATATGGTCACAGAAATTTGAGGGTTCGTTCATTAGGTTTACCTTACATGAGGATCAATGGTCGGCACAACATCGTGGGCTGAAGGGCCTGTTCTGTGCTGTACTGTTCTATGTTCCATGTTCTATGATAGTGACAATGAACAACTCTTCTTCCTGACCTCTCCGCCCCCACCCCAGTCTGACCTATCACCCTCTCCTTGACGTCTTTCCACCTATCACATTTCCGACGACCCTCCCGCAAGTCCCTTTTCCCTACCTTTTATCTTAGCCTGCTGGACAAACTTTCCTCATTCCTGAAGAAGTACTTATGCCCGAAACGTCGATTCTCCTGTTCCCTGGATGCTGCCTGACCTGCTGCGCTTTTCCAGCAACACATTTTCAACTCTACGGTAGTCAACGGCTTGATGGGGATATGTTTAAATATATACAGGCATTGTCTACATTTGATGAGAAGGATGGGGAAGCCTTTTTAATTTCATTTGAGAAAGTCGTTAAACGAATGCGGTTGCCAGTGACCATGTGGTTTTAGCTGATCCAAACAAAGCTGGTAGGTGTAAGGAGTGAGGTATTCATACCTATCGGAGTAGGCATCTGGAGAGTATGAGAGTTGAAGAAAGCTATCTGAAGTGCATACGAGCTAGTGCCAGAAGCCGACAGACAGCGTTTTAGGAATCTAAAAGACGCGTCCCTGGTTAAATGTACACTGAGTTTGAAATAATCAAAGAAAGTAATTTGGAAAGGTGGGGAAGGGTATTAAAAGCAGAGCAATCCTATGGCACTCTTACAGAGATCCTGACTTTGGAGGAGTTCAAAAATTCACTTCCTGCAGTCTTGAGAACTCGTGTGTGAGAGCAGAGAGTTAAAATCGCAAGATTAGAAGCTAAAATGGCTGATGATGGTCAGTTGGTCCATAAAACAAAGTTTGGTTTCTGTGAGGGATTGAGAAGAATGTGTGAGATCTTCTTAAAACATATACCTGTGAGAGTAGGGCTTACAGGCATAGGCCAGGAGTAGCAGGTAAAGGGGTTACAGTATTAAGAGGTACAGAAGCATTTAAATCTTTTAAGTTGAGACATGAGGAGACATGTCACTGAGAAGGAAATTAAAAAGAGAGATGAGACTTGCTCCATTATGAAATGTGTGGTTGGAGTGTCCGGTGAAAACATCAACAGAAACATTTTACAATGGGAAGGAGGTCTTGAGCTTGGTGTTGGCGGTACAATTCAGCATTTAAATTGCAAGTAACTTGCCTGAGACAAATTTATATACGATCATAACGCCTAAGCATTTTTGGAGAAATTGTGGAAGAGAACTTCTGGTCTGTTCAGATATACGTTATTATTGTGGCCATTCAATTTGGATGAAGAAAGACGGAGGCGTTCTGTGGCAGGGGTAAACTGACTGAAATAGAATGGAGTTGTGAATGTTTGCGTACTTAGTGTCAATGCAATATATATATGTATTGCAGTCTACTAAAACAGTAAGAATACCGGGTTTGAAATGAGACTATTGTTGTATATGGATGGTTCATTTTTTTTTCCAAAGGGGGAGTTGTGAAGATACTGTCACTTGAGAATGGTTATTTTCTCTTGAAGTGTTTTTTTTTTTGAAGAGTAGTCTGAAAGGCAGAGGTGCCAAACTGCCGACTGACAACGGCTGAAGTAAATAACTGAGGAGGCCTTTCGGTTTTATTAAAACGGTGGTAACAATGGAAGGGCAGTGGCCAGCTCTCCCAGACCAGGTCTTCTCGGTTTGTTTTTAGCTGCAGCATTCAGAAGTAGCTCGGGGTCCCAGAAAGGTTGGAAATTTCGATACATGATCTCCAGCTGCTATTCTCTCTGAAATCTCTCTTGAAGCGGCTTCCTCCTGTATTGGAGAACTGCACGTAAGATTCTGTGTTTGAAATTAACTTTTTGCCAAGGGTATGTTTATGGGATGTTCTTATATTAGCACTGTTAGTTGGTAGAAGGCACTGTGTCCATTATTTGCACAAGTGTTCCAATAGAGAAGCTATCCCAACTTGTTCTTCTCTTTGATTGTGTTTTGATGAGAGCGATTGAATGGATTGCATTTTGCTTAACTTTGAGTGGTTTGACCAGTCGTAACATATCTGGAACATCCAATTCATGTCTACGTTTAAAATAAGGAAGCGTTAGGGTCTGGGCTGCCTTCTTAAACATTTGTAGGTGAGGGGCTGCTGACGAACTCCTGTTATTGAAAAGTTGGTGGAGGGGCTGGGGATGATTTGCTGCAGGTTGTGCTGTGAGCTGCCGCAGACATTCAGGAAGACCTGAGGATTTGTTGACCCAATTCTGGTCAGAGCATTGGAACTGTTATTGCAGCATCTGGGTCTGGAATATTAACACCAAATGGAGCAGAGGCTGCAGAGAGGGGAAGCTCTGAATCCACGGAATGAGGGTATGTGGTGAAAAGAATCTGTCGTATCTGTCTGTGTCTTGGCCTGGACAAGCACACACTCTCACTCTCTTCCTTATACACACCGATGCACACTCTCCCTATCTGCCCCACGCACAAATTCACACTCTCCCTCTATCACACGCACACATACATATTCCCCTGTGTCACGCGCATGCATACACACACCCTCTCTCTCCCTTCCACACTCACTCATACTCTTCCCTCACTCTCTCTAGCATACATACTGTCTCTCTCTCTCCCCTTCACACAAACGCACACGCCCTCTCTCTCTTTCACACACATAAACACACACATGTACACACATACGCACACAAACGCATACGCATGCGTATGCATATAAGTTTGTGAGTTTCATTTACACTTGCTCATTTGTATTTGCATATATAATCTATGCTGTTCCAAATGCATACAATTTGTAGACAATTGTTCAATGTGGTATTTACCACCTTCTTCTTTGCACATGAACCCAGTCTGACTCCAGGTGAAGACACATACAGACTCCAAACATGGCCTCATGCCTAAAATAATGTTTTATGAGGCATGCTTTGCAATTGCATGTCGAAGTCCAGGTATAATACATCTATAGGATCCCCTTTATCCATCTTGCTTGTCACATTATTTAAATGTTAGCCAAATCATTCAAACATGAGTTATCATTCGTAATACTATGTTAACGCTCATGGATCGTGGCTTGACATTGAAAATATTCCGTTCTTAATTCCTTCATACCAGATTCTAACAATTTGCCTTCATTCCCAATACTCTGCCCAGTACTTTCCATACCCTAGTGAAGTTGGTTATTCTAAATTCTTCCCTTTCTATAAACCGCACATTCTCTTTCAATTCCTGTGAAACAGGCACAAAGCTGTAAAAGATCTGTTCCAACTGCTGCGTAAGATGAATGAATGGCTGATTAGATTCATTCTGTTCAATGTTTGATCAGGGATCGTCAGCACGAAGTCATCAGAGGGAAGTCATACCGATCGAATTTTATTGATTTTTTTCGAAGAGGTCATTTATATGTTATTTTTCAGCCAGGCCTTTGACCAAGCCGCACGAGGGAAACTGATAAAGAAAGTACAGTCTCATGGAATCAAGGGTAACTTGGTAAGTGGCATTCAAATTGTCTTAGTGGCAGAAGACAGAGGGTGGTAGGAGAAGACTGTATGTGTGTCTGGAGACTAGTGTCCCCTCGTGTACCACAGGGATTAATACTGTGTCCCTGATCATTTTGGTATTCATAAATGATATAAATGTGAATGTGGAGGGGGTGGGGGAGTGTAATAAATAAGTATATGTTTGAAACAAAGGTTGGACGGGTAGTCGTCAGTTAGGAGGAAGGTCTTATGTTACAGGAAGATACAGATGGAATGGTCAGTCGGACAGATCAATGGCAGATGGAATGCAAACCTGATAAATATGGGGTGATGTACTTTGGAAGAAGGAACTATAAAGGGGAGGACTCAATGAATGGCAGCACACTGGGAAACTCAGACGGTGCTTCTCCGCACATCCCTGAATGGGACTGGACAGGGTAATAAGTTAGTTAAGAAGTCACATGCGACTGCTGGCATAGCTTTTATTCAACGAGACATAGATTGTAAGAGTTATACAGGAGTTTGGTTCGGCCAAGATGGAATACAATGGGCAGTTCTGGGATTATAAGAAGGATGTGATTGCACTGCAGAGGAGATTCACCAGCACATTCCCTGGGATGGAGCATATCAGCAATGGAGAGAGGCTGAATAAGCTCGAGTTGTCTACTTTGGAGTCGAGAAGGCTGA
Organism: Chiloscyllium plagiosum; assembly: GCF_037043375.1. NCBI lineage: Eukaryota > Metazoa > Chordata > Chondrichthyes > Orectolobiformes > Hemiscylliidae > Chiloscyllium > Chiloscyllium plagiosum. Next base: position 10,884,352 of record NW_028270188.1, read on the forward strand.
GGGGACGTGATTCAGAAGGATAAGATTACGAGGGACATGGATAGGATGGATTGAGAGCAGCTGTTCCTTTTAGTCAAAGGACCAAGAACAAGCAGCAGACTTTTAAACTGAAGGGATTGAGGTTTGGAGAGGATTTGAGGATTGTTTTTCACCCAGAGGGTGTTGGGGTCAGGAATGCACCTCTTGAGAAAGTAGTTGTGATGGGTAATCTCACAACCATTATCAGTAATTGGACCAACACTTGAAGTGTCATAACATTTATGGCTATGGATCACATGTAAGAAGGTAAGACTAATATAGATCATGCTTTTTTTTATGGAACAGGGTCTACGCTTCTGTGATTGTTTCACTGTGGCAGAAGAAGCAGTTAGGAAGATAAATGGAGTGTTAACTTTCATTTTAGGAGGATTTGTATACAGGAGTATGGGTGTGTTACTGCAGCTGTACAGGACTTTGGTTTATCATCAGGTTTAAGGACACATGATTCTGACTCTGGCCTGTTCACCCTCACTCGTCACTGAACTATAGATTAGCTTGATGGTAATGGTAGACTGAGGGATTATCCTGGGGGAGAAGTTACAGATTACGATTGAATACAATTCTGCTGTTGCTACTATGATCTTCAGCACCACATGAATGCCCCATTTGAGTTGCAATATCTGCAATTCAATTCTACTGACTGTTCCACAGTTGACACCGAGACCCATTCACCCATCAGCCCTGTACTAAGTGACCTACTCTGGTTTGTGATGCAGGAATACTTCCATTTCCATTTTCTCGTTCCACTGAGGGTCTCTCCTTGATGTCATGGCCTCCAATTTATTACCTTCCTTAAACCCTTTACAATAGTCATTTGATTGTTTTCCATTCCCATAATACCAGCATCTGCGTTTGATGCGAAAGCCTTATTTAGTTGTAGTGCCAATGAACGTGTGCACGCAGTGCTATTGTCCACTTTCTGGTGTACAGCGCTCCATGTAGGACAGGGCGTTCGAGCAGCTTTGACACACGTCTGTGGGAACTTGTTCAAAAACAGAAATTGCTGAAGAAACTGAGCGGGTCTGGCAGCATCTTGTGGAGTTAATGTAAAGTTGATCTTTCAGGTCCGGTCACCCTTCTACAAAGCTCGCAGTTTCTCCAGTAATATTTGCATTTTTATTTCCAGTATCCGTAGTTATTTGTTTAATTGAAAATTTGTTCTGTGCCTATTCATTTCTGGAGAAACTCAACAGGTGTGACAGCATCTGCAGAAACAGAGCAAACGTTACAAGTCTAATGTGACACTTCTTCAGAACTGAAAAGTTTTGGAAACTGGGTTTTTAAATCCATTGTCAGAGGTGATGATGTGCGTGATGGAGAAAAGAGAGCATGGCAAAAGATAAACGGGTTTTTGTCAGTGGTGAACGAGACGAAATTGTGAAGCGAATCGTGCAAAGGGGTTCTCTCTATCGAGTGCAAGATAAAGAAGACAGAAACACACAAGGTCATAGGAAGGCTACAAGGGAGAATGCATGAAAAATGGAGAACAGCCATATTGGGGTCAGGCTGTGAAGTTATGGAATTGAATATTAGCCCCTACAGGCTGTAACGTACCAAAGTGGAAACTGAGGTGCTACTCGAGCTTGGGTTTTGTTTCATCGAGACATTGCAGCAGCCCAGAACTGAAATGTCAGCATGAGAGAAAGGTAGGTTATTGAAATGGGAAGCGATGAGAAGGTCAGGATTATTCAGAGTGGGCATGTTCCTCCATGCATTCTCTTTTTGGTCTCCCCAATGTAAAGGAGACTGCATTGGGAGCAGCAATGACAGGAGACTGGATATAAAGAGCACAAGTGAAATGCTGCTTCACCTGGAAGGTGTGACTGGAGCCTTAGACAATGAGGAGGGAAGAGGTGAATGGGCAAGTGTTGCAGTTGCATTTGAAGGTGCCATAGTGGAGGGGGGAAGTGCTCGGGGTGATGGAGGGTGTCACAGAGGGAAAGGTCCCTGTGAAATGCTGACAGTGGACAGGAGGCGAAGATTTGTTTGATGGTGATGTCCTGCTGAAGGGTGGTGGAAGTGGTGGAAGATGATTCTGTGAATGTGGATTCTCGTGCAGTAGGAAGTGAGGACAAGGAGGAATCTATCATTGTTCTGGGAAGGAGGGGACGGAGTGAGAGCGGCACTGCGGGAGATGGGACGGTGACAGCTGAAGGCCCTGTCAACCGGAGTTTGGGGATTTCTGGTTTGACGGAAAAGGAGGTCACGTCAGAGGCTGCCCACTGGAATGTGGCATCATCAAACAGAAACGACAGAGACAGAGAAACTGGGAGAATGGAGTCAGCCTCCGCTGATCATGTGCTCAGCCATATGCAGAAGTATTCCCTGAATGATTGAAAAGAACCAGATATCTAAATGGAGGATTTGTGCCTCACTTATGTGGGATGTGAAAATAGACCTAGAACAAGGTCAGTGAGTATAAATGGGCAGACATTCAAGCAGATAAACCATAATGTTCAGCAATTATTTTTTCTCTATTGAAGTAGAAGGACTCGATAAGAAGGTGAACCACCCATGGTTGATAAAAGCTGTCAAGGTTACTATTAATGAACGTTAGTGTAGGGCCAGATTTAGGATGTTTATTCCAGGGACGATGAGCAAATGCTAGGCATGCATTTCAGCTGTGCTTCCTGAATTACCTCCAGAAATCCCTGCCATTGCTGCTCCAACCGTTCCCTGCACGTCTCACCTTCCTGCTGCCAGGTTCTCCCTCTCCAATTACAGAGCACATTCTTTCACAAAATGATTCCTACCCACTTCACCTGAAGCTCTTTGTTCAAGCCTACCTTCCCTGCACTAGCATCAAGCTGCGTTTTGTGTTGCCACTTTGCCTCTGGTCTCAGTGTGGCTCGGCCTCACCATTCATGCTGTTTTACACCTCCTACTCAAATCTCATTCCGGAAAGTTTCCTTCTTGGAGAAAACCTTATTGAAAACACCTCTCCCCCTTTGCACTGAATTCACACTGTGATCCAAATTTCCAAAAGTATACTCAGCCTTCATCTCACTCTGCTAAAGGCAACTGCACGCTGACTGTGTAGTATAAGAATTCCTTTTCTTACATAGGTCTGGCCAGAAATAAGTTTTCACTGTAGAGATCATCGCCCCTTTTAGGCAAAGGAATTCAGGTACTTGATGTCCTACTGGCACTAGTCCGAGTTTCACACTGTATTAGTATTATAACATGGAGAAAATCAAATCACAGTATGAAGTTTGGGCTGAATGTTGTTTACCTGGCATTTTGAATACTGCATCAAATTAGTAGTGCTTATTTTAAAATGCTTGTTCTTGAAGCTAGTGTCAGATGGAGTGTAGGAGGTTGAGGGTGACATTCTAGATGTTTATAATATCATGGGAGGCATGGATAGGGTGACTAGTCCAGGTCTTTTCGACAGTATAGTAGAGTCCAAATATAGAGGATGTAGCTTCAAGGTGAAAGGGAAAAGATTTAAAAGGGACGAAGGGGCAATGTTTTCACACAGAGGGTGGTGTGTGTATGGAATGAGCTGCCAGAGGAAGAGATAGATGCAAGTACAGCTACAACATTTCAAAGACATTTGGACAAACATTTGAATGGGAAAAGTTCAGAAGCATATGGGCCAAATGCAAGCAGATGGAATTAGTTTAGTTTGGAAAACCTGGTCAGCATGGACAAGTTGGAGCAAAGCGTCTGTTTGTGTGTGATATGACTGTATGAATCTAAAAAGCGAGGAAAAAGGAAGAAAAGACACGATATAAGCAAATTGGCAAGAAATATAAAAACAAGCAGCACGAGCTTTTCCGTGTATACAAAGAAAGTACAATTGGAATGTATGACCTTTGTCAGAAATAAAGTCAGGAAAGTATATTGAGGACGTTTGGAGGGTGTGCCTAGAGGGAGCAGATAGATAATTTACACCAGAATGTTACATCATTCCTCACAGGAGAAGGCACTGTAAGTATTTCAATGATGTAATCAAAATGGTACTTGGAGGGAAGTTCTTGAACTGCCTCTAACAGAAGGAATATGGTTTATAAATAAACAAATAAGAGTAAGCGTAGGCAGTTCAGCAGTCATTCATAGTTGGTTTTAAAAGCAGCGATTACAGAATGACTGGAGGTACTGTGTGAAATATTCCATTGCTCTCTGGATTACAGGAGTGTTGCAGCGAAACTGGAGACCCTCCAATTTGGCGCCTGTCTTCAAGAAAAAAGCGAGACTGAAAGCAGGAACCATTTTGCCTCACCATTATTGCTGGGAATATGCGAAAGTCTGTTATTAAGGAAGGCATTTCATGGCATTTAGAAAAACTTCACACAGATTCAGCATGGTTTTGTGAAAGGCGATCTATATATTTGCCTGCAAAATCATGCAAAGCTTTTCTGGAGATGGAACAAGCGGGCGTGTTAAAGGGGGACTGGCACACCGAGGCTTTCCAGAGATTTTCCACAAGGATTAACAAAATAAAAATTGTTACATAAGACAGGAGCTCATCGTATGACAGACACTACATTAACATGGGATAACGGTTGGTTAACACATAGAAATCAGAGGGTTAATGGATCTCCCTGGTAAAATGTATCTGCTGGAGTATCACAAATATCAGTCCATTAGCAAGATGTATTTACAATCTATACTGATAGCCTGATGGCAGGAGCTGAGTGCAATATACATCCGAGGCTGAGGATAACACTGAGAACCAAAAGGAAGGCTGTTAATTAATGGAGAGGACTCCCACAAAGGGAACAGTACAAAGGGATGGGACTGTTCTTGTGTCTGAAACATAACGTCAGCATGCTGATGTAGCAAGTAAGTACATTGGTTTGTTAGGCGGGTTCCTGAAATGATAGTGTTGAATTACTGAGTACGTCTAAAATGGTGAGGCAATTATTCATTCTGGTTGAACTGAATGAGGATGACATTACTGAAACGTATTAGATACAGAGGGGACTTAATAAGGTAGCTTTTGAGAATGTGGATCCATTTCAGGACAGAGTCCCGAACACAGGAATGTAAATACAGAATAAAGGATATCGATTTGAAACTGGAATGCAAAGAAATTCTGAATGTCTTCATTCAGAAGGTAGTGAATGTCTGGAATTCCCTAACCCAGAGAGTGTGGCGATTGGGTCACTGAATGTATTTACAGACGGGGTGGATTGGGTTTTGACATATCAACGAGTGAGGGATACTAGGTGGTAACAGGAAATTGAAGTTGAGCCCTGAAGTAGATCTGCCGTGTTCTGGTTAAATGACAGTGGAGGCTTTAGGGGCCGAATATCCTGCTCCTGTCCCTATTTCTTACGTTCTTTTGGAAAGCAACTGGTTATTGTCCTGAAAATGGTGTTGTACGATGTTGCATTCAGGGAAAGAAGAGGATTTGTTTGAGTTAACATTGGATGTGGGTAGATGGCTGTATTCACAACGAATCTGGGTCTGTAACATGACATACATCTGGAGCAGAAGTTACAGAGAGGGGAAGCCTGGAGAGAGGGATTGGGGGGGTGAGGTCACTTCCTGACCCAGCCTGGATTTTCCAAGTACTTTTCTGAAACTGCACCTAACCATCGGAGTGGTCTCGATCTGCCCCGTGTAGCAGGTCTGAAGGGCTGAATGGAATATCAGAACACAGGGCTGAGGAACACGAGTGGGCCATTCGGCCCTTTGACACTACTCCACCAGGAAATAAGGACGTGGTTTATCTCATTGTGGTCCCAGCTGCACTTTTCTCTCCATGCACCACTGTCCCTGATTCACCTGTCTATGGAAAATCAGTCGAAGCCAGCCGAATCTTATGGAAAAAAGAATTCCCACTTGAATGCAATCCCACTTGGTGAATTTCTCCTCACTCCGGTTCTGAATGGGGTTGGAGCACGTCACTGATTCTTTTTCTCAACCCACTCCTTTACTGTTCACAACAAATCTTACATGTAACCAGGTTGGTGATATGGCCGATGATAAATTTCTCAGACTGGGTCAGGCTCAGTGCTAGGAACAAGTCAGTCAGATTTTTTAGTCAGCCACAAGTAACTAATAGAGCTAACGGAGCAGCATGGTGGATCTGTTGTCAGCACTGCTACCTCACATCACCAAGGAGCTGGGTTCAATTCCAACCTCAGGTGACACTCTATGTGGAGTTGAGATATTCTCCATGTATCTATGTGGGTTTCCTTGCAATGTTCCAGTTTCCTGCCACAGTCCAAAGATGTGCAGCTTAGAATGGATTGGCCATGCTAAATTGCCCATCGTGCCCAGGGATGTGTCAGTTAGGTGGGTTAGTCATGGGAAATGCAGGGTTACATGAATAGGATAGGGGACATGTCTGGGTGGGACGCTTGTCGGTGGGTCAGTGCGGATTTGATCGACAGAATGTACTGCTTCCATACGGTCTAGATTCTATAACAATGACAACAGGTTTGGGCCATAAAAATACCCAGTGGGTATCTACCTGATCCACTCTCCTCAAAGACTTGTATGTTTCAATAAGAGTAACCTGTTAAATTCTCCATAATATAAGGCGTTCTGCCTTGGAATACATGAAGTGAGACATCTCTGAACCGCTTCTAAATTAATTATTTCCATTCTCTGGTAAGTAGACAAAAAGTAACCTCATGCTCCAGATTATCTTTATGTTTGTTTTCTCAGTGTGGTGAGTCTTTGGAACTCTCTTCCCTACAGAGCTTTGGAGGCAGAGACATTGAAGGTTTGGAGGCGCAGACAAAGGATTCAAAAGTAACAATGTAGTCAACGATTATCTGGGAATGGGCAGGAATGTGCAGCATGGGGAAACGCTGACAGTGGTACAAAATGACACTGCTCCAGAACGTCCGGCAAAACGAAATGATAATCCAGAAAACTTTTTAAAAGCTAACAGTGATAGAATAGCACTCCAAAGGACCATGGGGCTGCTCTGTCATTAGAGTGAAACCACTCGTGGTGGTGTATCCTGAGGGTCACCACACCTCGGGTAATGGGTTGAGGGTGAGAGAGCTTCCCCTCCATGGTAACCTTTGGGCGGCACGGTGGCACAGTGGTTAGCACTGCTGCCTCGCAGCGCCAGAGACCCGGGTTCAATGACTGTGTGGAGTTTGCACATTCTCCCCGTGTCTGCGTGGGTTTCCTCCGGGTGCTCCGGTTTCCTCCCACAGTCCAAAGATGTGCAGGTCAGGTGAATTGGCCATGTTAAATTGTCCGTAGTGTTAGGTAAGGGGTAAATGTAGGGGTATGGGTGGGTTGCGCTTCGGCGGGTCGGTGTGGACTTGTTGAGCCGAAGGGCCTGTTTCCACGCTGTAAAGTAATCTAATCTAATCTAATCTCTGTCAGCGTGGGGGAATTGAACCTGCGTTGTTGGCCTCTCTGCATCACAAACCCGCCGTTCAGCCAACTGAGTGAGAGACTGTGTAACTGTCACAGACAGAAACAGTCACAGACAAAGGGTAAGATAAACCTTCATAACAAGGATAAGAGTACAATTCAGATAATGATCAAGGTAACAACTGAGGATAAAAATGTTCTCTGCCAGAAATTGTATTTTATATTGAGACACGTGATTAGCAGCTGTCTTTGGCTGAATACAATAAGGTGAGCCAAGTGAAATAACCTGAATTACTAATTGTGATTGGATATCGATAACCATAAAATAAGCGTATGTTTTTGATTGGTCTGGGTAAAGCTTACTTACCATGACATAAAAGTATAAAGCTGATGCAATAGATTGTTAGGGGACTGCGTTCCCATGGAAAATGCCCTCGAACAGGGGCTTGAAGAAAACCGGGGTAAAAGTGCCCAAGTGTCGTCTGCTCAGTGACAGGAAGCGGGGGGGGGGGGGGGTGGTAAATGACAGAAAGATACTGCAACATGGAGCTGAGAAAACCATCAGACCAGCCCTGATCCTATTAAATGCCAGAATGCGTTTGAAGGACTGAATGGCCTCGTGGTGGATTTGAATTGTAAGTGATTTGAAAACTGTACACCTTTACTCCTTCCCCTTCTGTGTTACATGCTGGGGCATTGACATTTTCCTGAATGTGGGAATTATTTGGAACACGAGCTGGAACATTCCAAAATCAGCATTCCTCAGAATATTCTATCAGCATGCCCGTTATCTGCCATGCTCAGGGTAAACTGTGCAGAGAAGCTCCAAACAGAGAAAGCTCAATCGTGTGCCCATTGACCTTTTAAAGATGGCACTAGAGCCAGGGATCACGGAATTTCCAGAGGTAGCCGGGCGATGGTGAGTAACTCCAGCCATGATGGGTGGAATAATCGGGCTGGCATTGAATGAGAGGGATATCACTGGATGGCTAGGAAGTTAATGAGGTGAGTTCGAAATGATAGCACCAGAAAATTTGCTCAGCCTCGTGCAGACAACACCTCTGTCACACTCAATAAAAATGACACAAAGATAAATTATTGATAGATTCAACCCAATGAGTCAGACTCTGCTGACCCACTCCCAGTTTCAGAGCTGCGGAAACAAATGCTCATCGAAAACAGTCCATCATCTGAACGCACACCCATATCCCATTCACCCATCAATCCTGAGAATACTGGCTCATGTTGCAGGGTACAGTCGAAATATCTTCATATCAGCATACTGAAACCTGTGAACTTCCATGAAATATTCTCTCAATCTCCCTCTCTCTCTTTCCCAAAATTATTTTGTTTGTTGTTATTTAAACTGATTTCCCCGCCATCTCTCTCTGGCAGTGATTTTCACACCCACAGCACCCCTTATCATGGTATAATGGAGATTTGGAGCTGTAAATGGCTGGCAGCTGCACATCCTGTCACTTCCAGCATGGGCTGCAAGTTTCCCCACGCTGGGCAGGGATCTAACACAGTGTTACTGAACAATGCACTGGGGTAGGGTGCACAGCTCTCCATGCTGGGAGGGTAACTGCGTCAGGTTTACAGATCAATTCCCTGCTATTCACTATACAGACACCAATACTGAACAGAAACCTTGTCGCATGTATAAAGCAAGGGACTGGCGTAGGCTGCATACCATCCCATTCTGGACAGACTGTTCATCTAGGTTACTGAATCAATGCACCGGTGTGGTCCGTGCTGGTCCCCAAGTTGGATAGATAGCGAGTGGCCTGGTGGGACCTGAGCAGTATTCCATCCTGGACAGATTGCTGGGTTGTACTGAACTTGGTCTGCACAGTATTCCATCCTGGAAAGATTGCTGGGTTGTGCTAAGCCAGGTCTGCACAGTACTCCATCCTGGACAGGTTGCTGGGTTGTACTGGGCTTGGTCTGCACGGTGCTCCACGCTAAGTACATATCTCCTGGGCTTATACGTGTCTGGGCTGCAGCTGCGAAGAGGATTGAGTATCCTGGATAATTCCTGATAGAGCTATCACTCCACCAGCTTGGCGCATTCCGCTGTCAAACCCCGTAATTCTGCAATATGTTGTCCATTAAGTAATTATCCAATTAAAACATGAATATCTGTCTTTCTTGCGATGCACACGAGCAGACGTACCTGAACATATATGATGAAGGTAGTCTTGACACGAACATTTTCTTATTTTAAAGGTAAATGTGAGGTGCTCTGTTTCAGATGCAATTCGATTGGTCAAAACATTCAACATTAAGCAAAATACAATATAGTCAAACACAGTAGGCAAAATACAACAAAAACAAGAGTAACTTGGAATAACGTCATTCTATTGGAAAACATAACAGAATAATAGATTACTTAACTACTACACAGTAACTGCTCCAATATGGTAACATCCTTGAAACACACACTTTTCACAAAACAAATTCAGGAAACAGATTATTTACATGCCGTTCTCCAATCCAGGAGGAAAGATCATCAAAAGACAATTCTGAGAGAAATCTCAGAAAGAGAGTGGGGCAGCCGGGAGAAATTTCCTGCCTTCCAATCCAGCAATAAATAGCGAAAGGTAAAACTAAGAATCCTGGTTTTGGGAAAGCTTGACCATCACTCCACAGGACCAGGCCGCGGCTGCAAGGACCACAAGGAATGGTCTGTATCTATACCGTCTATGGCACTGTAGATGTCTCTCAAAAATGCCTAATCCCACCTAAGCCGTTAAATGATGGCAAGATATATGTCAAAGTTAAACATAAATAAATAAATCAAAGGATGCAGCAGGCCTGGTGATCAGACACAGATGGCCTCAGGAGCCCAGAAATTCCTACCCTGCCAAAACACTGTAGAATCATCGAGCTTGTGAAGAGAAAGCATCATCTCGCTCCGTCACCTCTCACTTTACAACTGGAGATGTATCATCAGCCCAATAGTCAGCCATGTCAACATCCCACCCAGAACAAGTATTTTTGTGACATGTAAGGGATGCAATGAAATGGGTTAACTGGAACTGTTTCTTCAGAGACTATGATTGATGTCAGTCTCCATGGTCCCTAACTGTGTCACTGGAGGATTTCCCTCTTTCATAGTGAAGTGGCTTCGTTGAACCTGTTATCCCGTAGTATTAGGGACAGCGTCATCCATAACACGATAGGGATCAGCACATCCAGAGAGAGGGAGAGTAAGTGAATCAGAACAATTGACTGCAATGTTCCGGCAATGGATCTGAATCTGAGAATATTAGATTGGAATGTTACAACAATGAACAGGAGTTTATCTTTGGGTCTTTACTGACTTTCTCAGGATTGGTCATGGTTAGAGTTACGAATCGAAACCATACTGAGGAGTATTCAAGCTGGTTACTACCCCATCCTCGCTATTACTGGTGTTCCTGGTAAGTCTATCCTTGTCAAATGTATAAACTATGGTGAAGATCATTGCTAATTCTGTTATTTATATTTCGCAAAGATGTACGGTATTTTATTCAGGTTCAGTCACAAACTCCACTTCCTTTAAATTAATTTCCGTCTCTTCACTCATAAACATCTGAGAAGGAACAAGATTGTTCATAACCTCAATCTGACGTTTGCCCTGAACTGTTTTATGTCTCTGTATTCTCTCTGTCATCGAACTTGCCCACACCCACCTCGATAATATCCCCAGTCTCCGCCTCTGCCTCAGTGATCTTGCTGAATTAAACATCATCTACACCTTCGTTAACTTCAGAATTTATGGCTCCCGTTGTATTCTGACCTCTCCACCAGTGACAAATATTTTGACCACAAACTTGTTGCCGTCACTACTGGTTATTCATAACAGGCACTCTGTGTCAGATTCATAATGTCACTTCACGTGTAATTCAGAGGCAAAGGTGATGACTCTCAAGGTATTGTTTGAAATCCTACCACAGCTGATGAGTGAACTTAAAGTCGAATGACAAAAATGGGCATAAAATTTCACTGATGGAAACCATAAACAATCAGGATTTCTCTTAATATTTCACTGATAGCCTTTGGTAAAGAAACTTAACATTAATGCTTGGTCTGGACTAAGGGCGACTTCAGTTCCACAACAAAATAGTTGGCTCTATGTTATCTTGACAAATGGCCTCACAGTAAAGGGCAATTAGGATGGACAACACATGCTGCCCTTGCCAGTGGTGCTGACATACCATGAAACAACAACATTAAAGGTGAAATAAACCAAGGAATTGTGGATAATGGAGATCGGAAAAAAAAATCTCCAGTGTCCAGAGAGACAGAGAGAGAGAAAGGAAAAGCAAACCAAAGGGTTGCTCATGATTGACTGGAAGGAAAATAGGATGACAGGTTATTCTAACATTCCTGCCTTTCCCATATTCCCGAATATCACGACCATTTAGGTATGTCCCTGATTAAAGTGAGTTATGAACCCTCTGTCTCTCTTCTCTGAGTGTGATGATCTATTCCATTGGCAATACTGGTGCTGCCCTTACAGTTGCTGAGATACAGAAAAAGGTAATGTTACAGTGTCAAATGAGTCTTTGGAGAGAGAAACTGTTACTGCGGGACTTTCCAGAGATGCAACGGCTTTCTCAGACAGGAAGAAAAACTGAGGAGAGGGAAGCATTTTCAACACTGAATGGTTGCACCATGTGTGTGGGGCATTGACTTGCTGTTGTCATTAGAATGTCAGTGGGGTTTCTGTGGATGCTGTTCTCAGGTTTGTTTTGTCAGCTGCTGAGTTCATTCAGGGAGACCCGAGGGTTTGCTGACCGCACTCTGGACACTGCATTTACAGAGTGTCTGGGTCCATGGTAAACAAATGGAGCGAAGACTACACAGAAGGGAAGCTCTGGAAACAAGGAGGAGCAAAGCACCGCACTTTCCTTCCTGGGATTTCCAGGAACATTTGTATAAGCTGGACCCATTGAGGTGTAAAGTGTGAAACCAGTTCAAAAATGAGGTGCTGACTGAGCTGTGTCCCTCCTTCAGTATAATCTGCAGCCTCACACCAGGGACAGGAATGTGCTGACTCTCACCATGAATTTAACTGTTTTAATTCTGGAACTTTCCAGGCAGGAATGGGTAATGTATCCACCATCTCTGAAGTGTAGTCCTCCGATGCATCACAAGCTGACAGAAGCAATGTGCCTGCTGAGAGGAATGCATTGGTTCCATCTCCACAGGGGAAGGTACAGAAACTAACGTCCAGAAATACTAGAGAGAAGGGGGACTGGTGAAAATGAGGAAATGCAGGAAATTAGAATTAATGAAGGGTATCCTTTTGGAAATCTAATTGAACTGTAGTTTCATAAGTTGCTGCATCTGATCAGCTACATCTCAGAGTGTTGAGGAAATGAAAAAAGAGCGAGTGAAAGAATTATTGATTATTCTTCAAAGCTGGTTAGATTCTGGAAAGGATCCTGCAGACTGGAAATCAGCTATTGTAAACGTAAATATTTAAAACAGGACAGGGAGGGAAAACAGAAAATTAAATAGCGTGATGTTAGCTGTGAGAAAAAAAATGGAACCTTTTATAAGGAACGTGGCAACCAGACACTTGTAAAATAATGATATGATTTGGTAAAGTCGGCCTATATTTAGGAAAGGGAAATGGTCGTTGATAAACCTCTTTGTGGAGATTGTGCATTGTGAAATCGACAAGTGAGAACCAATGGGAGTGGATTATTTGAGTTTTGAGAAGACACTTGACCTGATTGAATACAGGTGAGTGGGGAATGCGAGAATCCATGGGTGTGTAGGGGTTGAATAGGGGTAAGTGATATGTGGCTCTTCATGCAAAATGATTGAAGCACCAGAGTTAGAACTTCTTTCCCATTGGTCGTGTTTTGTTGAGAGAGTATTTGTTTGGTCTGCTTTGTAGATAATGATCTCTTTGTCACCGACACAGCGCAAAAGAGTTTCACCAGACTAAACCCTGGCATGACGGGAACATGAGGAGTGAGTGCAGTGAGTATGTGTTTAATGTGTAGGGCTCTGAGAAAATAAGAAGTTGAAACTTGATGATGATGGACGGACATTCATTCTGTCCCAAACAGCTGAATAGTGTGAAAATTCCATACTTTTCATTGGATGATTAATTCCCGATAGTTTACATGCATCTGCAGAGCCCCATGTCGATTGATAGAGAGCTACAGACTCTGAATGAACTCGGGACACTTGAATGCACTGTTAGTGTTTGACACTGCATTGAATGTCACTTTGTGCATCATCCTGTCAGCAGCTACTATAACTTAATTTTGAAAGTGTTCGTCGTTCCTCATCAGCTTCTGGCCTCCATGGAGACAATGGGTCTGCCTTCTTGGAGATTGAAGATAATTATTTGGAGAATACTTTAAAAAGATTGGCTTCATTTCGAATGCCAGAAAACCATGTTTAAGTAACACTTACTGTGCAGCCCCTGCTCTATTTCTTTGCAACGTTAGAACATCTCTGACCCTTTCCTGTTCCTGTGTTAGTGGCTTGAGAAGCTGAATGACCTCTTCCTGTTCCTTTATAATGACCCCGGGAGTGAAATGGTCTCTTTCTGATCCTGTCTAAGTGGGTGTGGGAGTGAGCAGATTCCTTCTCTTCCTGTTTTATAGGCAGGAGGAACTGAATGGACTACCCCACTTTTTGCCCAGTAGTTTTGATGGGCTGAATGGCTTCCCCATATTCTTGTGAAACCAGATTGAAGTGCTGAATGTGCTCCTCGTTTTACTGTGGAAATGTACAGTGCTGTAACATGAATGTTACCCAGACTTTAACAGCACAATCTGGAATGTTGTCCAGGTCTAGTTGCACATGGACCCAGACTGCTTCAAGAGGTGAAGAGGGACAACTTGTTCTAAACATTATGTAAACTTCAGTGAATATCCCCACTTCTGCTCAGTTTTGACTCAATGGGCTGAAAAGCCTCTTTCCAAAGTGCAGGGATTCCCTGCTGACAAACAGAAGATGCCTGGGCTGAGGGAGCTACCTTAAAGATCTCCTGCAGAGATGCCCCATGGCCGAGATGATTGGTGCCCACCAATCGTAGTCATCTTCCCTTGTGCCGTGAATGACTCCAAACAATGGAGAGGTCACAATCGATTCGCATTAAGTGTGATTTTGCTCAGGCTCCTTGATCTCATCCTCAGTCAAATACTGCCTTGAGTTCAGGGCCAGTCCCTCTTACCTGAGCCAAGTATTCCCTCTTTTGTTCATATCAATAGGTCATGATGCAGAAACAGAGAATGTTTTCTTCAAACAGAGGGTAGTGAATGTCAGGAATTCTCTTTCACAGATTTAGGGGAGCTTGATCACTGAAAGGGGCCAATGGTGTTCCGCAGGGATCGCCTCTGGGACACCTACTCTTTGTTATTTCTATAAATTACTTGGATGGAGATGTTGAATAGTGGATTAGCAAGTTTGCCAATGACACAAAGGTTGTTGGAGTGGTCCAGAATGTGGAGGGCTTTTGTAGGTTGCAACGGGACATTGACAGGATGCAGAGCTGGGCTGAGAAGTGCCAGATGGAGTTCAAACGGAAAAAGTATGAAGTGAATTCCTTTGCAAGTTCGAATGTGAATGCAGAATACATGGTTAAAGACAGGATTCTTGGCAGTGTGGAGGAACAGAGTGACCTTGGGGTCCGTGTCCACGGATCCCTCAAATTTGCTCCCCAAGTTCATGGTGTGGTTAAGAAGGCATATGGTGTGTTGGCTTTCATTTGCAGGGGGATTGAATTTAAGAGCCGTGAGGTTATGCTGAAGCTCTATAGAGCCCTGGTTAGACCACACTTGGAATATTGTGTTCAGTTCTGCTCACCCCATTATAGGAAGGATGTGGAAGCTTTAGACCGAGTGCAGAGGAAATTTACCAAGATGCTGCCTGGACTGGAGGACAAGTTTCATGAAGAATGCTTGAGGGAGGAAGGGCTTTTCTCATTGGAGGAAAGAAACATGAAGGGTGATTTGATAGAGGTGTGCAAGATGATGACAGGCATAGACAGAGTGAATAGCTAGCGACTGTTTCCTAGGGCAGAAATATCTATCACAAGGGGTCATAATTTTAAGGTAATTGGAGGAAGGTATAGGGGAGATATCAGAGGTAGGTTGTTTAGACAGAGAGTGGTGGGTGTGTGGAATGTACTGCCAGCAGTGGAAGTAGAGTCAAATACGTGAGGGAAACTTAAGAGATTCTTGGATATGCATATGGAAGAAAGTGAACGGAAGCATGTAGGATAGTCTGATCATAGAGTAGGATAGACTGCTGGCACAACATCGAGTGCCGAAGGTCCTGTACTGTGCTTTACTGTGCTTTGTTCTTTGTTCTATGGAAGTGCTCATAGAGGTTGGAGATGGATTTTGATGTGTCAGAGAGGTGAGGGCTATGAAACCATGATCTTAGTGAAAGGCAAGGCAGGCTTGGGAGGTGAACGATCTACCTTTGTTTCTGATATTCTCACATTCAATTATTGGAAAGTTTGATTAGATTAGATTAGATTAGATTAGATTACTCACAGGAAGGTTCCTGGAAGGTCTGTTTTGGAATGTTGCAGTCAAGGAGCCCAGAGGACTTTGTGAGCCATCTCTGGGTGAGGTATGGGGGCTGTATTCACAGTGAATCTGCGTCTAACAACAAAGGGAGCACAAGTTGCGGAGAGGGGAAGTCTGTAAAGATAAATGAGGGACTGCTTTCATATTCAACCTGGGTTTTCCAATTATATTTTCAAAATCTCCCAAACCGTGTGTGACAGTCATGAGGGAGTGAATGTTCTCCTCTGTTTCTGTGCACCAGGTGATAGCAGTAAGTGGTCTCCACCTGCTCCTATACAGCAGGTTTGAGGGTCTGAATGGAACACAGAAACAGGGGTTTGAGGAGTAGGAGTGGCTCTTGAGATACTTTGAGCCTTCTCCACCAGGCACTAAGATTGTGGCTGATAAGGTTTGGTCTCAGCCCCCCTTTTCTGTCTGTATCCGATTAGCCATGACGCCGTCTCTGTGAAATCTTTAACTAACTCAGCTGTGAATAGTTGCAATCAGAGAGGCACCACAATCTTATGGGGAAGACAATTCCCATTCAAAAGCCTTTTTAGCATTTTTCCACATCCCTGTGAAAGGATAGGAGAGTCATACAGCATGGAAACTCATCCCTTTGTCCAAATTCTCCATGCGGATCAGGCATTCTAACCTGACCTCGTCCCACTGGCCAGCATTTAGCCCATATCCCTATGAACCGTTCCTATGTATGTATCTATCCAGATATATTTTAAACATGTAATTGTACCCGCGTTCACCACTTCCTCTAAGAGCACTTTCCGTGCACCCACCAGCCTCTGCATGAAAAAGTTTCCCCTGTGGTCCAGTCTAAATCTTTCCCTTGTCATCTTTAAACTATGCCATTTAGTTCTGGAAGTAACTTCACTCGGAAAAAAGATGTTGACCATTGAGACTATAAATGGCCCTCAGGGTTTTATAAACCTCTGCCTTGTCACTATTCAGCCTCCAACAGTCCAGGGGAAAAAGCCTCAACCTGTTCATCTTCTCCTGCAGGTCAATTCCTCAGGTTCCAGAAAATCCTTGTAAATCTTTTCTGCACCCTCTCATGCTTAGCAACATCCATCCTTTAGCAGTGCCAACTGAATTGTACGCAGTATTCTTAAAGTGGCCTCACCAAAGTCCTGTAGAAGCGTACTATGCTACCGCATCCCCTATACTCAATGTTGTGACTGAACATTAATACTCTGTCTACCTGCTACTCCACTTTCAAGGAACTATGAACCTGCATCCGTAGGTCACTTTGTTCAGCAACATTCCCCAGGGTACTACCCTGCTTTAACTTACCAAAATACAAAACCTCACAAATGTCTGCATTAAATTCTATCTGCCAGTCCTTGGCCCTTTGTTTGTCAAGGGTGCCGTTGTACTCTGAAATAATCATCACTGTCCACTGGCCCACATTTTTTTATGTTACCTGTAAACCTACTAACCATGCCTCTGTTAATCACGTACAAGCTGTTTGTATACATGATAAAAAGCACTGAGCTCAGCACTGATTCTTTCAGCACACCCCGGCCGACAGGCCTCCAGTCTGGAAAACAACCTTCAATCCAATTTTGTATCCAATTGGTTAGCCTCTCCTGAATTCCATATGACCTAACCTTGGTAATCTGTCTACGATGAGGAACCTTATTAAATGCCTTGCTGAAGTCTGTGTAAATAATGTATACCTACAGTGCTTTCCTGAATCTTCTTCGTCACCTTTTCAAAATACCAATCACATTAATGAGTCATGATTTCCATCGTACAAAGCCATGTTGACTATTCCTAAAAAGTCCTCGTCTTTCTAAATGCATGTAAATCCTATCCCTCAGAATCCCCTCCAACAATCTCCTCTACACTGGCATTAGGCTGACTGACTCGATAATTTACTGTGTCTTTGGATCGCTGTTCCCTTTTCTAGTCCCACTGGTCCACTAGCCACACACAAAAAAAAATAACTAGGTTGGTGATATGGCCAATGTTATGGTTCTCAGAGTGTGTCAGGGTCAGTGTTAAGAACAGGTCAGACAGATTTCTTTAATCTGTTAAAACAACATGTATATGACCAAAGCAAAGCTACTCAAACTATGATGGAAAGAAGAATGACGAGTGGATATTGCAAATATGTACAGTGATATTTCCCGTTGAAAATTACAGCGGAACACACACACACACACACACACACACACACATTCACATGCATACACGCACACACGTATGTTGGATATCAAACTGAAAAGGAAAATCCCTGCAAAGTTATCTTGAAAGAAATTTGTCCAAGTATTATTTGACCCAAACGCTATTCTACTTGTAGAGTCCTCTAGTCCTACAGCATGGAGAGAGGGCCTTTGGCCAAAACTGATCCATGCTGATGCAAATATCCATCCACATTAACCTCTTTTTCCACCACGTCACTTCTCGTCATTTCCTGCCGATGTACTTGTCCAAATGCTGTTTACATATTGTTGATATAAATGCTTCAACCACTTCCGCTGGCAGCTCATTCCCTTTGTGTACCACTCTCTGTGTAAACATTTTCCATCAGTTTCCCTTTTATTCTTTCCCATCTCACCTTAAATTGATGCCCCCTAATCCTCCATTCCTCAACACTGGAAAAAAAAGGCTCAGTCCATTCACCCTATCCATGCCTCTCATAATCTTGTACACTTCTATAACATCCCCTTCAGTCTCCTACGCTCTAAAGAAAAAAGGTTCTCGCTTGTCAAAGCTCTTCCTTTAATTCATACTATTGAGTCCTGGCAACATCTTTATAAATTCCTTCTGCACACATTTCAATTTAAAAACATCCTTCTGATCGCAATGTGACCAAAACTACAATTGCAGTCTCATCGACATCCTGTAAACCTGCAACATAACTTAACAACTTCTCTCCTCTATGTCCTGACCGTTGACTGCCAGTGAGCCAAAAGCTTTCTTCACTGCCCATGTCTACCTGTGACTCCACTTTCAGAGAACGGTGGACCTGAACTCATGGTCCCTCTGCTCAACGACACTGCTTAAGGCCTTACCATTCACCATGAAACTCCTACATTGATCTAAGTTTGCAAAAAATATTCCTAAGCCCACTTCTTCAGTTGATCAAGATCCTGCTGCAATTTCTGATAACCTTCCTCATTGTCCGCGATGCCACCAATTTTAGTGTCACCTTCAAATTTACTAATCATGCCTTGTACATTCTGAAGAATATCATTGAAATAGATAATAAACAACAATGGGCCCAGCACTGACCCCTGAGGCATTTCATGTGTCACAGGCCTCCAGTCCGACAGCATCCTTCCACTATTACCCTCTGTTTACTACCATCAAGCCAATTGTGTATCCAATTTGTCAGCTCCCTCTGGATTCCATGCGATTCTAACCTTCCAGACCAGCCTATCAAGAGTAATCTTGTCAAACGCCTTAGTGAAAACCATACAGACTACGCTTACCGCCCTGCTCTCATCAACATTCCTGGTCGCTTCATCAAAGAACTCAAGCAAATTTGTGAGCCATGATCTCCCACACACAAAGTCATGCAATCGTTCCAACTATTAATAATAATTATTAAAATAAATAACAACAAGCAATAATAAATAATAATAAGATGACTTTTTTCAGTGGAGAATAAATTATCCATGGTATTTGGCATTGGAACGTGCATCATTGGTGAAGTGCAGAATAGATTTTGTTCCTGTGTCATTGAACTGTATCGAAAAAAGCAAGGGTGGCATGGTGGTTCAGTGGTTAGCACTGCTACCCCATAGTGCCACGGATCCGGGTTTGATTTCAGCCTCGGGTGACTCTCTTTTGGAGTTTGCACATTCTCCCTGTGTTTGCGTGGGTTTCCTCTGGGAGCTTCATTTTCCTGACACAATCCAAAGATGTACAGGTCAGGTGAATTGCCAACAGCCGTATGTGCATTAGTCAGGGGTAAATATAGGAGAGGGGCATGGGACTGGCTGGGTTGCTATTCAGACGGTCGGTGTGACCTTGTTGGGCCAAATGGCCTGTTTCCATACTGTAGGAAACTGAAAAAAATAAACTATTTCTAATCACACCCTGTCTGAAAAAAATAAACTATTTCTAATCAAATCCTGTCTTATCCCTCAGAATCTTCTCAAGTAACCTACCTACTACAGATGTTAGGCTTCCCGGTCTATAGTTCCCAGATTTTTCTTTGCTTCCCTTCTTGAATAATGGCACAACGTTTGCTACACTTCAATATTCTGGAACCTAACCTGCGGCTAAAGATGATGCAAAAATATCACCGAGGTCCCCGTAGTTTCTTCTGTAGCCTCTTGCAGTATTCTTGGACGCATCTGTTTAGGACCAGGAGATTTATCGACCTTCATACATTCTAATGCATCCAACAAGTCCCCTCCGGTGATATTGACTAACGCCAAGATATGACCATGACCTTTGTTAACCTCCCAAGTCGTCTTGTATTCCTCCACAGTAAAGACAGAGGAGAAATATTCATTGAGAATCTCACGCATCTCCTATGGTTCTAGACATGCATGTCCACTTTGGATCTTGAGGGGTCATATTCTCATGTAGTTATTCTTTTAACTTTAATATACTGAAAGAATCTCTTTCGATTCACCCTAATCTTCTCAGACAAGGCTATTGTGTGCGCCCTTTTCGCCCTTCTGATTTCCTTCTTCGGAAAACTCCTGTATTCCCTGTACACCGCAAGGGATTCCCTTGATCCCAGCTGCATGGAGCTCAGCCACACCTCCTTTTTGCCTGCAAAGCCTCAATATCGCCTGACATCCAGGGTTCCCTCTTCCTGCCAACCTTGCCTTTTACCGTCACAGGAACAAATAGATCTTGTACTCCAGCCATTTCACTTTTAAAGGCCTCCCACTTGCCGGAGGTCCCTTCGCCTGCAAGCTAACTCCTCCAACCAACCCCTACAAGCTCCTGTCGAATTTCATCAAAATTCGCCTTGCCTCAATTTAAAACTTGAACATGCGGGCCAGTTTTGACCTCCATAAGTATTTTAAAACTAATAGAACTATGGCCACTGGTCCCAGCGTGCTCCCCCATTGTCACCTCAGTCACCTGTCCCGCCCTATTTCTTAGAGTAGGTCAAGTTTTACCTCTTCCCGAATTGCGCCCTCTACACACTGCTTGAGGAAACGTTTCTGAACACACCTAATAGATACACCCCATCTCAGTCTTTAATTCTATGTAATTCTCAGTCAATGTTAGGAAAATTAAAATCTCCGACTATAGCAATCCTATTGGACCTGCAAGCCTCCCCAATCTCTCTACATATTTTAATTATTCTAATTCTCCGTTTACTATTTGGGGGCCTAAAGTACAACCCAAATAATATCATCATTCACTTTTTATTTCTTAGCTTCCCCCACAAATCCTCACTGGATGATCCATCAGTTATTTTATCTCTGATTACTGCTGTGGTACTCGCCTTAATCAAAAATGAAAGCCCCCACACCTCCTTCCACCATCTTTGTCTCGCATAAAGCACCTGTACCTTGGTACATTAAGCTGCCAGTCCTGTCCCTCCCATAGCCATGTTTCTGTAATGGCTATAATATCCCAGTCCTATGCACCTATACACGCACTGAGTTCATCGGCCTTACCTGTCAGCCATCTTACATTGAGATAGATGCAATTTAATCCAACAGGCATTCCTTGCTCCCTGACATATTCCTGCCTAACCTATCTCTGCACTTTACTGTTTGTGATTACGGTATCTCCTTACAGCCTCGCATTTGCAACCCTGCTGTTGAGGATCCGACGCCGTCCCCCACGCCAGCCAAGCTAGTTGAAACACTCCCTTGTCGCACGAGAAAACCTGCCTGCCAGGATATTAGTCCCCTTCCAATTCAGGTACAACCCGTCCTTCCTGAACAGGTCACCTCTGGCCCACAATAGATCCGAGTGATCTAAAACTCTGATCCCTATCTCCTGTACCAATTATTTAGACACGCATTCATCTGCCTTGTCCGCCTGTTCTTAACCTCACGAGCACGGAACACTGGATGTAAACCGGATATTACCACTGTCGTGGTCCTGTCTTTTACCCTTTTTCCTTGCTCTCGATAATCAGTCTGCTAGACCTCATCACTACTTCTACCTGTGTCATTTGTACCAATGTGCACAATGACTTCTGGCTGCTCCCCCACCCCGGCGAGAACGTTCTGCAGCCGCTCTGAGACATCCTGAACCCTGGCACGTGGAAGGCTATACATTATCTTGGATTCCCATTTGCAGCCACAGAGTCTCTTGTCTGATCCCCTCACATATCGAGTTTGAATAATTGCTTTTGAAGTTATTTGTCTCGCATAACCTTTTGACAATGGGATTTCTTCCTGAAACAGTTGGATTTGGCTGAATTGCTTTGCTTCAGGCAGTGGGGAGATTCCAATGAATCATCATCAGGAATCCTCCATGAGTGGAAAAGACGACTAGGCTTTTTTTCACTCCCACACAGTGCTATGATGAGCGGCAGGAAACAGAAAAGGAGCAATAGGCTGTTCCTTCACAGATAGGCTACATTTTTCCATCTGTAAGCTAAATCAGTAACGTTATCAGGCCCCAAACTGGACCATGTGAGCTCTCCTTGAACATTGTCCGAACTATATGACTCTATCACATTCTCGACTCCAGGTCAGTGCATTATTGCAGTTATCGCACACCGAATCAATTCATTAACAATAAATGGCCCTACTTGTTTTGAAGATGTGTTAATATGTGCCTGCATAATGTAAACATAAGCGTTTGATGACTTCACAATATCTGTGTTAAGATGAATATATTTTATTCTTAAACAAATACAGAAATTGCTGGAAAAGCTCAGCCTGTCTGGCAACAGATATGAAGAGAAATCAGAGTTCAATTTTTCGGTCCAATGACTTTTTCTTTGAACCTGACTTATTCTTAAATTATTTCCCCAATTTTATTCTCCCACATAAGAAGAAATATCCATCCAGTATTCACCAACTACACTCTTCTCAATATGTTATACGGTCAATAAACATCTCTCATTTTCAGGTCGAACTGTTCCTTCTTCGTAACGTAAAGCCTTCATCCCAAGAATGAGTAAAGAGAAAAATCTTTGAAATGTTTCGAAAGCAATATTGTTTTTATCAGTTAAGGCAATTATAACGACAAATAATACATCAGATGTGATCTCAGCAATGCCCTGTACTGATGCAAAAATCATCGCTAAGATCAAACACATCACCCCTTACACGAAACAGAATAATTCCATTTACTTCCAAATCACCAGCCCCATCTTCAGAGTAATTTGATGTGATTCATGTACTAAGACACACAGATCCATCTGTACCACTCAGTTCTGCATTCTCCTTGCATTTAAATAATTTTCTGCTGTTTTGTCTTTTCACCAAAACAGAAAATTCCCATCACAGTAATGTTGTACTTTTTTTCTGCTGAAAGTTTGCTCAAAACTGTCCTCTGTCTGTATGCCATTGCTTGATTCTCGGCCCCTCTCCTGTCTGTATCCCATTGCAGACGCTCTGCCCTCCCCGTCTGTATTCCAATGCAGACGCGCTGCCCTCTCCTTGTCTGTACCCCACTGCAGACGCTCTGCATTCCCCCGTCTGTGTCCTATTGCAGACGCTCTGCCCTCCCCCTGTGTGTATCCCATTGCATACGCTCTGCCCTCCCCTGTCTGTATCCCACTGCAGACGCTCTGCCCTCCCCTGTCTGTATCATATTGTAGACGGTATGCCTTCCCCGTCTGTATCCCATTGCAGATGCTCTTCCCTCCCCCTGGATGTATCCCATTGCAGACGCTCTGCCCTCCCTTGTCTGTATCTCATTGGAGACGCTCTGTCTCCATTTGACACCTTATTGATCGACTACCCTGATGTATGAGCAAACTGAGCTCCATCCCTTTCATCCAATTCATTGGTGTGGATTATAATTTGTTGATGACCTCACACAGATCCCTGAAGAATTCCACTAGTTACAGCTTGCCAAAAACAAAATGAGGAATGATCTCTTATCTGTATTTCCTGATGCTGCCCAACGCCCCCCTGCTCCTGCGTAACAGCCTGGGATGGTTATATGACGTCCTCCTGCGCTGTGTAATTTACTGAAATGATTTGAATACTTCATTCTATTCCTGTCTAATCCCATAGAGGTGCATTATGGCCTGCCTCTGCTGTATTATCACGAGGCTGACTGGCTGAATGGGATCGTTCTCTCCCTCTGTAACAGCCTTGGGTGTGAATTGACAGAACAACGGATGAGGTCGGAGCAGCAGTTGGTCATTCGTCCCCTCCAACTTGCTGCTTAGTTCAGAAACATCATGGCTTGTCTGATTGTAACTGATTAGCCATTTCCTGTCAGTTCCCAATAAACATTAACCCTCCTGTCCATCAACGTCAGTCAAGGTCAACCATGAATATCCTCAATGATCCAGACTTCACTGTTCTCGGGGGATGAGAACGCCACTGATCGCATAATCCAAAGTAGAAAGGAGCAACGTTATCTCAAATTGAAATGGGAGACCCCTTTTATATTAAAGTGTGTTAACCTCAATACAACTTTCCCGCCTTCTCACTGTAACTCTCGATCGTTGTTTTAATCTAACCTTTGTCTTACAGACATGGTTGCGTCAGTGTCTCTGTATGTGTGTGTGATTGCGTGTGCGTTTCTGTGTATATCTGTTGAATGGCAGGAGACAGGCTGGTGGTGGATGGTTGTTTTTTTGAAATGGAAGCCTGTGGGCAGCGATGATCCAGAGGCAAAATTGTTGGGTCCACTTTTCTTTGTCATTTATATAAATGATTTAGATGAGAGTTACAGTAGGTATATTTCGCAAATTTGCGGATGACATCAAGTTTTGGTGTACAGTGGACAGTGTTTGTATAATGGTGAACAGCTGAAGATTACAAAGAGACCTTCATTAATTAAATCAATGATTCATAGAGATGTACAACAGGGAAACAGACCCTTCAACTTGTTCATGCCATCCGATTATTCTAAATTAATCCACTCCCATTTGCCAGCATTTAGCCCATGTCCCACTAATCATAAAGCCATCCAGTTGCCTTTTAAATGCTGTAATTGTTCCAGCTTCCACCAGTTTCTCTGGCAGCCTATTTCTCAGAAGCACCACCCTCTGCAGGAAAAAAAGTTGTTCTTCGTTGTCTTTCAAATATTTCTCTTCCCTCCTTAAACCTATGCCGTCTAGTTTTAGACTCTCGTGCCTTGGGGGGAAGGAACCTGGACCACTCACCCTATCCATGCCCTTCATAATTTTATAAATCTCTCTAAATTGTAAATATGACTCCAATCAAAATGATTGGTTGCGATTTCAGCCATCCTGTGTTTATAGTCTCAAATTCAGTAGTCGTACCTCTTCCTTCTCCATCAAGGGACGATTCCAAAAAAGTTTAATCCACTTGTTCAGACATATTATGAAACAGCTCTGTGGGATTTGAAACGGGAATTTTTGGCACAGTGATAGGGCCACTACCATCATTCAGCATTCGCCCCGAAAACTGCAACATGATGCTCCTGTGTGTTTGTTCTTCAGCCTGTTTTAATACGCTGTGACACATTTCCACAGGACATGAATACACACCACCTTCTCCAGAGATAAGGGCAGTACCGCACGTTCAAGGACAGGAATCGTATCCAGAGTTTCGGCTCAGAAACGTGGGCACCACCCAGTACACAAGGCCTAATCCATGCCCAGATTTTGGGTCTTATTTTAAGTATATGGATTTATTAAATTCTGGTTAATATTACCAAATTATGCAGGGGACATTTCTCATTGAAAAATAAGTACAATTTATTAGCCTCAACTATAGGATGTTGAGTGCATTCGCTGTGCCATTGCGATAAACTATGAGCTTGGCTATGATTTCCGGTTTAAATGGCTATTACCACTAGTCTGCTATATCAGGGAAATAAATCTTGCAAACACACTCTGCACTATGAAGGATCTAAAGTAGATATCATTACTGAACACCAGAGACGAGGAGAGAGCACAATTCTAGGCCCAAAACACCGGTCACTATTTCAAGTATCTACCATGTAGCTTCCCTCTTCCTAAAATCATTCAGTGATACAAGCTAACTGTTTCCTTTCCAGACTCTCCTTACTCACTCTTCCCTCTGCCTGCACAAGGCAAACCAAGCTTTATGTCTTTGGGAAAGTCAAGGCTGTTGTTTGTGAACCTACTGGAGAGGGGAGTGTCCTTTTAGTCCGAAGGGGGAATGTAGAGGGGGTAGTATTATCACCCACTGAGCTGATGTGTGGTAGATGGAGTTTAACTTGGATACATGCGAGGTATTGCATTTTGGTAAATCAAACAAGGGGAGGGCTTGTACAATTAATGCTGGGCTTTGGTAGTTCTGTAGAGAAGAGGGACCCGGGGCACAAGTATAATTATTTGAAGTTTGTAATGCAGAGTGTTTAAGGTTACTTCATTGTTCAGACCTTTGAGATTAGAAGTTGAGAAGTCATGCTGAGGTTGTGCAGAACATTGATGTTGTACTGTGTGCAATTCTAGTCGTTATGTTATAGGAGGGATATTATTAAGGTGGAGAGGGTTGGGAAGAGATTTACCAGGTTGTTATCATGAACACTTCTTCTTCTGCCTCGGGAGCCTACAAACACAAGGCATGAACATTGAATTGACCAGTTTCCAAATCACCCTCACCCACCTAGATCCCAATCCAACTCTCGGACTCAGGTCCGCCTCTCGGGGACCTATCTGTTCATGTTCCTTCCCACCGACCGCTCCACACTCCCCTCGACCTATCACTATCACCTCCCACCTTCATCCACGTATCGCCTACCTTTCTACAGCCTCACCTCACCACCCATTTTCTCTCAGCCCTCTTCCCCTTCCCCAGTCATGAAGAAGGGTCCTGACTGAAACGTTGACTCACTTGGTCCTCGGTTGTTGGCTGACCAGCCGTGCCTTTTCCACCACCACACTTTATCTACACTGAATTCTCCCACATCTGCAGTCCCCACTGTCTCTTCGGTACAATTCTCTGTGAACATAATGCCGTTGTCTGTTGTAAACGCACATAATCTAAGGGACATTTTCTTCAAGATCATGGATGATAGAAGTTCTCTCAATGTTTTATTGATATTGTAGAGCCTGAACAGCAGTTACAGGATTTATAAACATTAATAAACATGGAAGCATATTCATGTTCCGATAAATCTCCAGCATTACTCCCATATCCAAGGCAGATTGAATTGAATTGACCTACCGGCCCCAACATTCGTTCCCTCAGTTAACTTCACATATCCCTATCAGAATGTGTAAATATTAATCATTATTTTGAATTTTCATAAGATAGTATTCAATTGAAACGGGTTAACTGCAGCTATTAGTTCAGTGAATGTTATTGATGTCAGTCTCCGTGGATCCTAAATGTGTCAGGGAATCCTATTAATTAAGGATTCGGTTCAATGTGTTATCCCATAGTATGAGCAGGAGCTCACTGACAGCACTAACAGGGATCAGCTGCTCCAGGGAGAAGGGATGGAGTGATCATAATCTCAGAACATAAGACTGGCATGTTCTAACAATGGATCAGAATCTGAGAACATTAGACTGGAATGTTCCAACAATGGACTGGAGTTTATCAGATGGTCTTTACTGGATTTCCCAACCTGGAATATCATTAACATGGTGGATCTATCATGTTCTGCTGGTTATTCAAGCTGGTTACTATCCCGTCATCGCTATATTTGGTGTTCCTGGTAAGTCATTCTATCTGTTCATTAAGCCAATTGCGGCTTATATTATTTAAAATTTAGAAAGGTGGACATCAACACTTTCAATTCCAATGAAATATTCCAGTTCACCCAAATTATAGCGAGCAAATTACTCATGACAGATTATTCACCAATATGCACGGAAGAACCAGACTGTTCTCAAACTCCATAATCCTTCTAGCCCTGCACAGATGTACATATCCATATCCTCCCCACTCACCAATAATGTCCAATCTCACCATTATGATATCCCCATCTCCTCCTCAGCCTCAGTGCATCTTCTGAATAAACCATCAATTGTGCCTTTGTTAAATCTGGACACAGGTTACCAAGTCCCTTCTAACCACATGTTAATTACAGAATAATTGCTCTTGAGTATGTTGAACTTGTTCACTGCACAGAATCCGTCAGACAGACAGGCACTGCATGCTGCTTAAGTCATTGCACATAATATAGAGGCACAGAAAAATAATCTGTTGATATCTCATGAAGGACATTGGTGCAATTGAAATGAAACTATCATCATTTGTGAGAGAAAGCCCATCTGCTTACTTCATATCCTTCAAAGAAATCAATGGGTTATCCTTCCCCAGTCAGGTCTGTGCAAACACCCAGCAATGTGTTTTACTCTTTACTGTCCTGTGGAACAGAAGAACCAGTCACTCAGTTCAAGATCCGTATAACATGCTGGCCTGGCAAGGGCTGCCCAGATCCCGTGAGGGAAGTACAAAAGTAAAGTTAGCTCCCTTCCTGTGCCTGCTTTCCTTATTCCTACACTTAATTTCCATTCAGCTAGGTGACCATTCCCTATTGCAAGTGCAATCTTTCTGACGGAGTCTCTCCCTAAGAGTGATGGTCATCTCCACGGGCACGTCTGGTGCTGGTTTTACTGATGTTGACATACCGATGTAAGAAACTTTTCAATTCCACATCAGTGGCTGTGCATAGAGAAGGATTGGGTTTTTACATCATAATGAAGAAATGGAGACCGCTAAGTGAGGGAAAGGAATTATTATGAACATCGCTGAGATTGTTGTTGAGGCAGTATTTGGGATAATGTGGATAGATTTTCTCTCCTTTAAAAGGAATGATCTCATTGCCACCAGAGTAATTCCTGGGCTGATAGTACAAGAGGAGTGAGCGAAGGTTAATCTGTAGCACTGCCAGAGAATAAGAGGTCATTGCATTGAAACTTGATGGTGATGGACAATCACTTGTTATGTTCTACACAGACACTGAGAAGGTGATAAATGTCATGGCTTGTTTTTTTTAAAATTTTATCAGGATGCATGTTTCTAGATATTTATGTGCCACTGAGGATAATATCTTCAATCAAATCCTGCCTTGATATCCGGCTCAATCCCTCATACCTGAGCAAATCAGTTCACCCCTTTTGTTAATGTTAATAGGATGGTGTCTGTCTGGAGAGTGTTTTCTTCTCACAAAGGGTAGTGAATGTCAGCAATGTCAGTGAGCGACATGTATTCTGTGAGCCATCTCTGGGAGAGATATGGGCCAAATATTTACAGTGAGTCTGGGTCTACAACATGACCAACAAATGAAACCCCAGTTGCAGCGAGGAGACACTCTGTAAAGAAATGGGAGGCCTCTTTCGTAACCAGCCTGGATTTCCCATCACATTTTCCAACCCACACCAAACCACTCAGTGTTGATGACTCCTGTGTTATTGCGGACCAGGTATTTGGAGCAAGTGGTCTCTATCTGCTCCTGTTCAGGTTGTTGTAAGGACTGAAGGGAACATAGGAAATAGGACTGAGGAGCAGGAGTGGGTCATTAGACACGTTGTCATTGCTCGGCCAGACAGTAAGATCATGGCTGATCTGAGTGTAGTCTCCGCAGCACTTTTCTGTCTGTCCACAATGTTCCTACATTCACGTCTGTCAAATGTTGAATAACCTCAACTTTGAATAAATACTAGAAAACTGCACAAAGTCAAAGTGCACAGGCAGCATAATTCTGGAAGGCAACAGACATTTATCTATCAGTCTTGTTCATATCCAATTAGTTCTGCTGCAGTTTATCATTTTTGATTTGCTCATGGAATGTGGCAGCTGTTGAGAGGCCAACAATTATGGACCATGTGTAATTACAATGCAAGTGGTGGTGATGAGCTACGATTTTGGGATGAAACTTCGGGGGAAGAGAATTCTCATTTGAACAGCCCCGTGAGACTTACTCATTCCTGCTCCGACCACAGTTGGAAGGTCACTGTTTCCTTTACTTGCCCCACTTCTCCACTGGTTAGAACAGATTTGAAGTGTAACCTAGTTCATTTTCCCGAAAAATGTGAGACACAGAGTCACACACGTACAGACACATACACAAATGTGCATGTCTTAAGACGAAAAAGAATAAGGAAAGGTTTCCAGAGTTTCATAGTAGTTGAACTTATATCAAATGGAAAAGTGATGATGTGTCCCAACTTCTATTCTGTCTGTGATATTATTCTACTCAAACAAACTGCAGGTATGAGACTTCTTCCTGAAACAGTTGGATTTGGCAGAATTTCCTTTACTTCAAGCAGTGGTGCGATTCCCATGAATCTTCAACAGGAATCCTCCATGTTTGGTAAAAATGACTCAGGGATTTTTTACTCTCGCACTTTGCTGTCAGGAGGGTCAAAGTGATAGAGAGGAAGCAATCGGCTGCGGCTTACGACCATAAGATCATCGGCCGTAGGAACAGAAATTAGACCAATCAGCCCGACTTGTCCGATCCACCATTCAATGATGGCTGACAAGTTTCTCAACCACATTCTCCTGCTTTCTCCCTGTAACACTTGATCCCTTTGATACTCAAGAACCTATATATCTCTGTCTTAAGTATACTCAATGACCTAACATCCACTGCCTTCTGTGAAAATGAATTCCATATATTCTCTGCTGTTTGGCTGAAGACGTTTCTCCTTATCTCAATTCTAAAAGGTTTTCCCTTTACTCTAAGGCTGTGTCCTTGGGTGTTAGAGTCTCCTACCAATGGAAGTCTTCTCAACATCCACACTGTCCAGACCATTCAGTATTCTGTATGTTTCAATTAGATCCCCCCTCATCCTTCTGAACTCCATCAAGAACAGACCCAGAGTCCTCAAATGTTCTCATATATTAAGCTTTTCATTCCTGGGACTATTCTCGTGAACCTCCTTTGAACCAATTCCAAGGCCAGCACATGCTTCCTGAAATATGGGGCTCACAACAGCGCACAATACTCCAGATATGGTCTGACAAGAGACTTATAGAGCCTCAGAAGTACGTCCCTGCTTTTAGATTCAAATCCTTTCAAATAAATGCCATCATTGCATTTGCCTTCCTAACTACTGACTCAACCTGCACGTTTACGTTGAGTGAATCCTGGTGTAGAACTCCAAGTCTCCTTGCACTCCAGATATCTGAATTTTCTCCACATTTAGAAAGAAATCCTTTTTGTATTCTTCCTACCAAAGTGCATGTTCTCACAATTCCCCACTTTGTACTCCACCCACCACTTCTTTGCCCATTATCCTAACCTGTCCATATCATTCCTGCCTCTTCGACATTACCTGTCCCTATACCTATCATCTTCAAATGTAGCCAGAATGCCTTCAGTTCTTTCATCTGGATCGTTAATGCATAAACTTGTGGTTCCAACACTGAGACTTATGGAACACCACTTGTCACCGACTGTCAACCTGAGAAGGACACTTTTATCGACATTGTTTGCTTCCTGCCAGACAGCCAAACTTCTACCCATGCTGGCACCTTGCCTCTAACACAATGCTGAAAATGTGTTGCTGGAAAAGCGCAGCAGATCAGGCAGCATCCAAGGAACAAGAGAATCAACGTTTCGTGCTCGAAACATCGATTCTCCTGCTCCTTGCATGCTGCCTGACCTGCTGCGCTTTTCCAGCAACACATTTTCAGCTCTGATCTCCAGCATCTGCAGTCCTCACTTTCTCCTCTAACACAATGCTCCTTGCCTGACTCAGTAGACTCTGCTGGCACATTGTCA
Organism: Chiloscyllium plagiosum; assembly: GCF_037043375.1. Taxonomy (NCBI): domain Eukaryota; kingdom Metazoa; phylum Chordata; class Chondrichthyes; order Orectolobiformes; family Hemiscylliidae; genus Chiloscyllium; species Chiloscyllium plagiosum. The sequence goes on from NW_028270188.1 coordinate 10,915,974, forward strand.
AAGACCTTATCGAAGTCCAGGTGGATGACGTCCATTGACTTTCCTTGTTTGAAGCTGCTCATTACGTTCTCAAGGTTTTCTAGCAGATTTTCCAGGCATGACCTCCCCTTGATGAAACCATACTAACTTTGTCCTACTTTACCATCCACCTCCAAGTATTCAGAAATCTCATACGTCACAATGGATTCCAGGATCTTACGCACAGCCAAGTTTAGATTAGTCAGTCTGTAAGTTTCCGTATTTTGCTTTACTCCCTTTTTAAACAGGTGTATAACGTTAGCGATTTTCCAGTCCTCTGGGAATCTCCCTGATTCGCGCGACTCCTGAAAGATCACTACCAATGCCGTCACTGTGTTATCAGCTGTCTGCCTTAGAACTCTGGATTGGAGTGCATCTGGTCCAGGTGATTCACTTACCTTCAAGGCCATTCAGTTTTTTCCCAGTACTTTCTCCTTGGTGATGGCCACTATACCCACCTCTGCCCACTCACTCTTTTCAATTTTTGGGATATTACTCGTGTCTTCCACCGTGAAGACTGACACCAAGTAATTATTCAGCTCCTCAGCCATTTCCTTGTTCCACTCTCTTGTGTCAATTTCTTGCGATCAAATGCCAATGTTTGCCTCTCATTTGCCTTTTATGTATCGAAAGAAGCTTTTACAGTCTTTCTTTACATGATTGGCTCACTTACTCTCATATTTAATCTTCTCAATCCTTATTTCTTTTCTCGTTGCTCTCTGTTGATCTTTGCAACTGTTAAGACATGGCGGTGAAACCCTCTGTTAATTATACCAAACACCCAGGAAAATTCACCTCACCTCGTAGTCTATTAGACTATGAGTGACAGAGAACTCTCAAATTTCAATATTTAAAGAAAATAATGTGAATTTATTTTTTAAACTCTAAAAGTGAACATTACACAACAACTACTCACAAATTTAGCCCCTACACAACTGATTATTATCTGCCTCCAACTCATAAACTATATGCTGTTTCAATAAGACATTTATGAAGTTTACATCAACTTAATTTCAAAACCACACAGCCACTGCTGTCCAATCTGACGTCACTCTTCTGGCTGTTGAATTCCCTGGGTCGTCATATTTCTGTTAATATGTTTCACATGAAAAAATATCTTTGATAGTGAGTATTTCCTAATGTCTTGCAGAGCAAGATCATTGATCCACAGACTTCTTCCGTCTCGATGGCATCTGCTCTTTCTCCAATTTTCAAGATGTCTGCATTTTTATATCGCCTTACTGGTTGGATGTTGGCAAAACAGTAAATTCAAACTCAATTTGCTTTCAGTGACAGAAATAGTGAAGGAAAGAGAATGTTGCATGCAATAGTGAGAGTGGCGGAGCAAGCGCCTTGGTCAGGGCTAGGTGTTATAATAGATATGGCAAAAGTGAGGACTGTAGATGCTGGAAACAAGATTTACATCAAAGTGTTGCTGGAAAAGCACAACAGGTCAGGCAGCATCCGAGGAGCAGGAAAATCGACGTTTCGGGCAAAAGCTCTTCATTAGGAATATAACAGATATACAGTGAGTATGAGGGACTAGAGACAATACGGAAACACTTGCCCTGGCAGAGTGCGAAAGGTTATTGACGCATGGCTTTATTGATGGGCATTTCTTCGGATCCTCTCAGTATCGGCGTGAGCCTCCCAAATGTCTTGTCCACGTCTATCACTAATAACACCACAGACCATATCCCTCAGCTTCTTCAGAATCAGTTTGCGTCGATCTTGTAAACAACAAGAAGGAACATACATTGGTGCCTTACATATCTAAACCAAAACTGATGTGCAAAGTTTGTGCATCCTATGCTCTAGAAATTAGATATATAAATATTATCGGTGCTGCAGTAGTACTGGATGATCTAAAATTGCATCTAAACTGCGTTAACTAAATGATTGCTCATGCTGTGAAAAGTAAATTTCATAAATGTATATGAGGTAGATTGAAGAGTATGTTGTTGATCAAACTAGAGAGCAGGTAATTTCGGGCGTGGTGTTGTGTAGTCACAAGGGTTAATTAATAATCTTGCTCTTAAGTAGCTTTTGAGGAATCGTGACATTAATATGCTGCATTTTACACGGCGTCTGCATGCAATATACATTTTTTGAACATTACACTCAAATATCATGGAAGCCCGGGGATGAGAGGGTCAAGTGAATTGGAAAAATACAATATGACATTTAGTGTGAGCAACATAATGGCTGTTATTGATAGAAATACTGCAATGTCTGCAAAATACATACATATCACTAAGTTACAAACATCAAAGAAAGGGAAGGTGACTCAATGATGGTTAATGTAAGAAATTAAAGATTGCGGTAAATCAAATGAAGCAGTTTCAGGAGAATTCCAGATATTGTGGAAACCTGAACATTCTGAGAGATTTACTTTTCTGAAAATAAGGACGGAGTAAGTGTTAAGGAAATCAAAAAGAACATGAATACAAACAAACAGGAAACACAAAGACTGCCTACATCTACGATATATATACTAAAGGAAACAAAAGCAAGGTCAAATGAGGAAATTTGTATGGTATTAGAGAATTTATTGTGGTGAAAAAGGACAAGGGCAGAGAAACAAACCAGTTACTTCACACCTGTCTTCATGGAGAAAACTCCAGGAAATCTCTGAGGTACAGCAAGTGGTCACATGGGTCTTGTGGAACTAAAGACATAAATTCAATGCGTATCAGCAACAAGGTCGTACTTGAAAGTGAAGCTAGATTGATCATTGCTAAGTCTGATGGGCCAGATGTACTTCACATCAAAATGTCAGAAATAAATCAGCATATTAATTGAACTGTCAGGTGACTGTGTTTTATTTTCCTGTAGATCCTGTGAAGGCTATAAGCCATTGTAGATAATTGGAAGGTAGTAAACATGATCCAAGAATATACACAGGCAGGACGAGATAATGCAGAGGACTGCAAACCAATTAATTTTACATCTGTAGGGAAACAATTGGAATCTACTATATAAGATGTGATATTGGGCATTTAGAAATGAACAGCAACATTGCAGAGAATCACTGTCTATTTCTGACAGAGAAATCATACCTGACAAACTTCGGAATTGTTTGAAGTTGTTTCTTGCAGCATAGACAATGGACAACCAGTGGGAGTGGTGTGTTTGGATTTTCAGAAGTCTTTCTGTAAGAACACACACAGTGAGTTCGTAAATACAGGTTGTGCTGCCCTGCTCTTGGTGGATCTTCATGCTGGCTTCGGCCTAACGCCAAATCAGGGACCAGCCAAGCTAGGAGCTATGGCCTCAGCAGCCGCCTGCAGCCCAGGCCAGGACATTCGCAACACAGTCGGGGTGACTTGAAGAAGGTGGAGGATCATACACCTGTCAATCGGAGCGTGTTTGTGAAGATTTTGGTTGAGTGCTGTGGGTTTGAAGCGGCCGATGAGTGCTGCATGCACAGATGTGTGCGAAGGATGGGTCTGACCTCGCGGCCGTGGAACGCTCTGAGTGGTTGGACCGTTCCGTATCACCTGTCCTTTGTGGAGAAGTTTATGAAGAAAAGCGCCTTTGACCACAAGTCCATCAGGAAGTGGTCAGCATGTAGTGTCCTTGAGACCCTTCGGGAAAAGGAGAAGGCGGATCCTATCGAGCGGTTCCCTGAGCAGTCTGTTAAAGCCATTTGGCAGAATGCCTCATCGCCAGAACTTTCCAACAAGCACCAAGACATGGCTTGGCTGGTGGTGAGAAGGGCTCTGCCTGTGAGATCCTTTATGCATGCCCGGACTCTCAGCCGCACCGTACGTTACCCTCGAAGCGGCTGCGCAAGGGGGGGGGGGGGAGACGAGACTGTCACACACCTCCTTCTGGAATGTGCCTATGCAGAAGAAGTCTGAAGAGGAATGCAGTGGTGTTTGTCGAGGTTCATCCCGAGCAGCATCGTGACGCGGGACTCCGTGCTCTACGGCCTGTTCCCCGGGACGCACACCGAGAGAACATCAACTGTGCCTGGAGTGTCATCAACTCGGTGAAGGACGCTCTCTGGGCGGTCCGAAACCTGTTGATCTTCCAGCTGAAGGAGTTGACCCCGACTGAGTGCTGCAGACTGGCACATTCCAAGGTCCAGGACTACGTGCTGAGGGACGTGCTGAAGCTTGGAGCAGCTGCAGCCAAGGCACGGTGGGGAAAGATCACCATGTAATATCTGCCTGCCTAAGAAGAACAGAGGGCCCACGCAGTCATTTGGGCTCTGCTGACGCCTCAGCTAAATATATGGACATATGATTGATAAACGTACAGACCTTATAGAAAAATGATATATTCTGATCTCTGTATGTACATGTTTACTTATGTATGGCATGGAGAAAGTGAGGACTGCAGATGCTGGAGATCAGAGCTGAAAATGTGTTGCTGGAAAAACGCAGCAGGTCAGGCAGCATCCAAGGAATAGGAGAATCGACGTTTCGGGCATAAGCCTGAAGAAGGGCTTATGCCCGAAACGTCGATTCTCCTGTTCCTTGGATGCTGCCTGACCCGCTGCGCTTTTCCAGCAACACATTTTCAGCTTATGTATGGCATGGCCAACTGTACACACTATCAAATTATTTTATGAATAAAGTATATTTTTGAAATAAAAAAAAGATGTGTGCTGCATGCAGGATTTTCCTGGGACAGGCTATTTCGGTGTGACCTTCAGGAGCATGAAGCAGTGCCAGCAGCTCCTGAAGGTCTTCAAGGAGAAGGAAGGGGAGCCTCTGTTCTCCATCTTACCAGCTGTTGTGTGTGCGTCCTGCAAAGAACAGTCGGTTTGTTACGATTCATATGTACAGCTCCCACGTTCCAGCTGCTGATGTCCTCACCTTCCTGAGAAGATATGTCAAGGTTGAGGCAGAAAGCACTGATGTGGTTGACCCTTTCAGAATCTGGACCCGCAAGCGGCACGTCAGGGTAACTCTGAGGGTCGAAGCCGTGGGAACATCCTCCACCCACCCTCCAGCTTTGCAATCGGAGGGAGTAGAAGGTACATGACAAACGAGTGCAGCCTAAAGAGTGCCAAACCTGCGGAAGGTCAGGCCACATTGCGGCTGAGTGTAAGGTCACTATCTGTCGGAACTGCACCCGACTAAGGGTCACCCGACCAAGGAATACAAAGAGGCCAAGAACTGTAATCTGTGTGGAGAGGCAGACCACGTGTACACGGCCTGCCCAAGACGAGCATCCGCCACCTACGCACAGATGGCCAGAGGTGGACGGCAAAAGATAAGCAAGGCACCATACACCAGCAAGGGAACGGTGTTTGGTGGCACCCAGAAGGAAGAACAGGCTGGAGCGGAGCAGATAGCAGCCAGCAGGTACGTACAGCAGCCGATCCAAGCTCCCACAGGACAGACGGAGGCAATGGAGGAGGAGGGAACCAAGGAGGCAGAGGAGTGGATTCCTATTAAAAAACAGGAGGAAAACGCGCCAGGCCACCAAAACCTCCTAGCAAAGGGGGAAAACGCAGCTGCACGGTGAGGATACAGGCAGCTCTTCGGATGGTGAAAATGGGCGTCACGGTGGCACAGTGGCTGGCACTGCTGTCTCACAGCGCCAGAGAGCCGGTTTCAATTCCCGTCTCAGGCAACTCTCTGTGTGGAGTTTACACATTTTTCCCTGTGTCTGCGTGGCTTTCCTCCGGGTGCTCCGGTTTCCTCCCAGGATTCAGAAATGTGCAGGTTAGGTGAATTGGCCATGCTAAATTACCCGTAGTGTTAGATGAAGGGGTAAATGTAGTGGAATGGGTCTGGGTGGGTTGCGCTTCGGCAGGTCTGTGTGGACTTGTTGGGCTGAAGGGCCTGTTTCTACACTAAGTAATCTAAGCTAATCAAAGATGGGCTCAGGGAGGGTGATCATCAGAAGAAGAGACAGAGCGCTGCAGGGACAAAGGAGGACAGAACCTCCCAAACAGGAAACGACGAACCCTCTGAGGTGACTGGTAAAGACCACCTTACATCAGGTGAAAACCAGGAGGTACTCACCACCCCATAGCTCGGGTAAGTGGTAGCAGCGACCCTCTTCTGATCTGAGCTGAGGATTAACGAAACCATTGCCTTCTCATGTCAAAGCCAGATTTGAGGAAGGTCCTTTGGTACTCTCCCTGCAATAAACAGTTTTTTCTTGAATTAAAGTCCACTCCCTGCCTGTGCCCTGTCTGCCTCCAGAGTCTTTGTCTCTAGTTGGGGAATCTCGCTCCTACAATAATCAAGGACATACAGATCAGAGGGCAAACTAAAAACAAACTGAGGCATACAGGCTACATCACAAATGGCATGCAATAGGCAAGATCAACGTGATTAAGATCAGCACTATTTGAAGTCAGAGATTCCATTCCTCAGTTTGCCAATGGTTGGGAAGATACTGTTCATGAGCCGCTGGTTTGTGTGTTTAAGCTTCTGAACAGTCTGCCTGATGGAAGAGATTGTAGGTGATCCTGTGCGATGGGTCTTTGGTTGCCAGTTTTTCCACGGCAACGAGCCGAGTAAATGGAGTCAATGGATGGGAGGTTGGCTTCCTTCATGGCATGGGTTGTGCACACAACATCCTGTCATTTCTCGTTCTGTTCTGGGCTGGGCTGTTGCCACACCAGGCCATTATGCACCCGGATGGTTTGCTCTCGGTGGTGCATTTGTAGAAATTGGTGAGGATCCTTGTGGGCATGCCAAATCTCCTGAGCTGCCGGAGAACGAAGAGGCGTTGTTGTGCCATCTCGACTGTCACATCTAACTGGGAAGTCCAGGACAGGATGTCAGTTATAGTCACTCTGAGGAACTTAATGCTGTCCACCATTTCAACTTCAGTTCCATTGATGTAGATGGGGGCATGTTCTCCTCCTTTCTTTCTGAAGTCATTGATCAGTTGGTTAGTTCTGCCAATGTTGAAAAAGAGGCTGGTCTCAGTGCAGCACATCACAAAGTCCTCTATTTCCGTTCTGTATTTTGACTTGACATCATTACATATCTGTCCTAATATGATGGTGTCATCAGTGAACATGTAGATGGCATTCGTTCAAAATTTGGCAATACAGTCGTGGGTGTACAGGGAGTATAGTAGGGGGCTGAGGACACATCCTATGGGATTTCAGTGTTGAATGTTATCATGGAAGAGACACACTTAGCTATTTTCACTGATTGTGCACTGTGGGTCAGAAAGCTGAGGATCCAATTTCAGAGGACGGAGCAAGACTACGGTCAGGGAGTTTTGTGATCAGTCTGAAGGGAATAATAGTGTTGAAGGTGAACTTATAGTCAATAAGCAGGAATCTGACGTGGGTGTCCTTGTTATCCAGATGTTCCAGGGATATGGCACCCGCTTTGGACCCATTCCACTCTTAGGAAAATTGTAGGAGATCGAGGCAGGCTGGGAGACTGGAACTGATGTGAGCTATGACTAGCCTCTCAAAGCACTTCATGCCCCCCTCAGTCTCCTGCGCTCTAAAGAGAAATGTCCCAGCTTATCCAACCTCTCCCTATGACTCAGACCCTTGAGTCCTGGCAAAATCCCTGTAAAGTTCCAGTTTAATACCATCCTTCCTATAGCAAGGTGACCAAACCTGAACACAATGTTGAACTTGGAACTATTTGCAACTGTAAGATTTACTCTGCTGCCAATTATTATGCTGCTGTGTTATTATTTTATTATTTGTATTATTCTGAAATCTCATTATTCATTAAATCCTCTGATGGCAATCCCCTCGTGTGAACGTCCACCTGACTGCTTGAATTTGAATCAATCTATTTTGTTTGGGCAGATATTTCGAGGCCGCTGCATATCAGAGAACAGGAAGAGATGATGGATGTTTGTGCAGTGTGTATCCTTTATTGGACCAGCTTGTCTCTCCAGGCACCTAAAGCTTTTATTGTGGGTCAGAGTACCTCACAATTGTTTCAACACAGAAGTAAGCTATTCAGCCCATTGTAGGTGCATGAACATAGAACATTACAGCTCAGTACCTGCAACATTCTTCAGCACTACCCACAGCTCCACTGACCTTACAGCGAACCGTAAATTTACTAACTCATCCTTCCATTCCCTCATTAAGGTCATTTTCAAAAAGACAAACAACAGTCGCCCCCAAACAGATTTTTGCAGTATACCACTAACAGCTGAACTCGAGGATGGATATTCCTCATCAACTACAAACCTCTTTTCAGCTAGCCAATTTCTGATCCAAACCGCTAAGTCACACTCAATTCCAATGGACAGAGTCGTCATCTCTGGGTTGTTGCCGGTGCCACGTGACAGTGAGGCAAGGAATAGGGAGAGAGTGCAGTTGCACACGTGGATTGCAAGGATGGTGTCGGAGGGAGGGCTTCAGGTATTTGGACAATTGGACTTCATTTTGGGGAAGGTGGGACCTGTACAAGCAGGACGGGTTGTACCTGAACCAGTAGGGCACCAATATCCTGGGGGGGTAGGTTTGCTAGCACTCTTCAGTGGGGCTTAAACTAATTTGGCAGGGGGATGGGATCAGGACTTGTAGTCCAGCAAGCAGTTTAGCTGTTTTTCAGGATGTCCAAGAATGTAGGGAGGTTGTGGAGAATGTTCAGGGAATACTTGCGGACACAGACATGGGCTCAAGTGTGTATACTTCAACGCAAGAAGTATCAGAAATAAAGTGGGTGAACTTAAGGCGTGGATCGGTACTTGGGCCTACGATATGGTGGCCATCACGGAAACGTGGATAGAAGAGGGACAGGAATGGTTGTTGGAGGTTCCTGGTTACAGATGTTTCAGTAAGAATAGGGGAGGTGGTAAAAAAGGAGGGGGGTGGCGTTGCTACTTAGAAATGGTATAACGGCTGCAGAAAGGCAGTTCGAGGGGGATCAGCCTTTGGAGGTAGTATGGGCTGAAGTCTAAAATAGGAAAGGAGCAGTCACCTTGTTGGGTGTTTACTATAGGCCCCCCAATAGCAGCAGAGATGTGGAGAAACAGATTGGGAAACAGATTTTGGAAAGGTGCAGAAGCCACAGGGTAGTAGTCATTGGCAAATTCAACTTCCCAAATATTGATTGGAAGCTCTTTAGATCAAGTAGATTGGACGGGGCGGTGTTTGTGCAGTGTGTCCAGGAAGCTTTTCTAACTCAGTATGTAGATTGTCCGACCAGAGGGGAGGCCATATTGGATTTGGAACTTGGTAACGAACCAGGACAAGTGATGGGCTTGTTAGTGGGTGAGCATTTTGGTGATGGTGACCACAATTCTGTGACTTTCACCTTGGTTATGGAGAGAGATACGTGCGTGCAACAGGGCAGGTTTTACAATTGATGGAAGGGTAAATACGATGCTGCAAGACAGGATCTGAGGAGCATAAGTTGGGAGCATAGGCTGTCAGGGAAGGATGTCGTTGAAATGTGGAACTTTTTCAAGGAACAGATACGACGTGCCCTTGATATGTATGTACCTGTCAGGCAGGAAAGAGATGGTCATGTGAGGGGACCTTGGTTAACGAGGGAGGTTGAATGTCTTGTAAGGAGTAAGAAGGAGGCTTACATAAGGTTGAGGAAACAAGGTTCAGACAGAGCGTTGGAGGGATACAGGAAAGCCAGGAGGGAGCTGAAGAAAGGGATTAGGAGAGCTAAGAGAGGGCATGAAAATTCTTTGGCGGGTAGGATCAATGATAACCCCAAGGCCTTTTATGCATATGTGAGAAACATGGGAATGACGAGAACGAGGTTAGGTCCGATCAAGGACAGTAGTGGGAGACAGTGTATTGAGTCGGAAGAGATAGGAGAGGTCTTGAATGAGTACTTCTCTTCAGTATTTACAAATGAGAGGGACCGTATTGTTGAAGAGGAGAGTATGAAACGGACTGGTAAGCTCGAGGAGATACTTGTTAGGAAGGAAGATGTGTTGAGCATTTTGAAAAAACTTGAGTATAGACAAGTCCACTGGGCCTGACGGGATATATCCTAGGATTATGTGGGAAGCAAGAGAGGAAATTGCAGAACCGTTCGCAATGATGTTATCGTCTTCACTGTCAACGGGGGTGGTGCCAGGGACTGGAGAGTGGCGAATGGTGTGCCCCTGTTCAAAAAAGGGAATAGGGATAACCCCGGGAATTACAGGCCAGTTAGTCTTACTTCGGTGGTAGGCAAAGTAATGGAAAGGGTACTGAGGATAGGATTTATGGGTATCTGGAAAGACACTGCTTGATTCGGGACAGCCAGCACGGATTTGTGAGGGGTAGGTCTGCAGTCCTCACTTTCTCCCCGAGGGGTTGGTCTTGCCTTACAAGTCTTCTTGAATTATTTGAGGAGGTGACCAAGCATGTGGATGAGGGTGAAGCAGTGGATGTAATGTACATGGATTTTAGTAAGGCATTTGATAAGGTTGCCCATGGTAGGCTTATGCGGAAAGTCAGGAGGCATGGGATAGAGGGAAATTTGGCCAGTTGGATAGAAAACTGGCTAACCGGTCGAAGTCAGAGAGTGGTGGTAGATGGTAAATATTCAGCCTGGAACTCAGTTACAAGTGGAGTTCCGCAGGGATCAGTTATGGGTTCTCTGCTGTTTGTAATTTTTAATGATGACTTGGAGGAGGGAGTCGAAGGGTTGGTCAGTAAATTTGCAGATGATACGAAGATTGGTAGAGTTGTGGATAGTGAGGAGGGCTGTTGTCGGCTGCAAAGGGACTTAGATATGATGCAGAGTTGGGCTGAGGAGTGGCAGATGGAGTTCAACCCTGTCAAGTGTGAGGTTGTCCATTTTGGAAGGACAAATAAAAATGCGGAATACAGAGTTAATGGTAGGGTTCTGAGGAAGGTGGAGGAGCAGAGAGATCTTGGTCTCTATGTTCATAGATCTTTGAAAGTTGCCACTCAGGTGGATAGAGCTTGTAAGAAGGCCTACGGTATATTAGCGTTCATTAGCAGAGGGATTGAATTCAAGAGTCGTGAGGTGATGTTGCAGCTGTACAGAACCTTCGTAAAGCCACATTTGGAGTACTGAGTGCAGTTCTGGTCGCCTCATTTTAGGAAAGATGTGGAAGCTTTGTAGAGGGTGCAGAGGAGATTTACCAGGATGTTGCCTGGAATGGAGAATAGGTCGTGCGAAGATAAGTTGAGAGTGCTAGGCCTTTTCTCATTGGAACGGCGAAGGATGTCGGGTGACTTGATAAAGGTTTATAAGATGATCGGGGAATAGATAGAGTAGACAGTCAGAGACTTTATCCCCAGGTACAACAGAGTGTTACAAGGTAAATAATTTTAAGGTGAAGGGTGGAAGGTGTAGGGGGGATGTCAGGGGGAGGTTCTTTACCCAGAGAGTGGTGGGGGCATGGAATGCGCTGCCTGTGGGAGTGGCAGAGTCAGAATCATTGGTGACCTTTAAGCGGCAATTGGATAAGTACATGGACAGGTGCTTAAGTTAGGACAAATGTTTGGCACAACATCGTGTGCTGTATTGTTCTATGTTCTATGTAATTCCACGTCTCCGTATTTTCTGGGAGAAAGTAAAGACTACAGATGTTTGAGATCAGAGTCGAAAGTGTGGTGCTGGAAAAGCACAGCAGGTCAGGCAGCACCCGAGGAACTAAGAGAAAGTCAAGACTGCAGATGCTGGAGACCAGAACACTGATTCCTGATGAAGGGCTTACAAATGAAACATCGACTCTCCTACTACTTGGACGCTGCCTCATCTGTTCTGCATTTCTAAAACCACACTTGCCATATTTTCTACAATAGCCTAACATGGGGGACTTATCAAATGTTTTACTGAAATCCTTATACCCCATTTATCCTCACCCACCTGTTTGGTCACCTTCTCAATGAACTCATTAAGATTTGTGAGGCATGACATACCCTTCACAAAACCTTGTTGACTATCCCTAATTAAATTATTCTTTTCTAGATGATAATAAATCCTATCTCTTATACTCCTTTCCAACACTTTACCCATATCCAAAGTGAGCCTGGTATATAATTGCCAGGGTTGTCTCTTCTCAATTTCTTGAACAAAGGGACAACATTTGCTGTTGTCCAGTCTTCTGGCACTATTCCTGTAGACAATGGCAATGTAAAGATTCGAAACAATGGTTGTGAAACCTCCTCTCTAACTTCTCAGAGAATCCTAGGTTTAATCCCATCTGGCCAAGGGGACTTATCTATTTTCACACTGTCTAAAGTTGCTAACATTTCCACATTACGAACCTCAATCCCATCTAGTCTAATAGCCTGTACTCCATATAGGCCTCGGCAGCATTGTCTTTCCCTTGTGAATATTGATTCAAATATTTATTTAGTGCCTGTCCTATCTCCTTGGACTACCCAGACAACTTCACACTACTGTCCTTGATTGGCTCTAATCTTAATTTCGTCATTCTTTTATTAGTGACACACTGATAGAAAGCTTGAGGGTTTTCCTGGATCCTACTTGCCAAAGACTTCTCATGCTCTCTCTTGGCTATTCTTAGCTCTTTCTTTAAGTCCTTCCAGAATAACTTGTAACTCTCAAGCGTCCGAACTGAGCCTTCACGTTTCATCTTTACATAAGCCCCCTTCTTCCTCTTGACAAGAGATTCAAATTCTTCAGTAAACCACAGCACCCTCACTTGACCACTTCCTTCTTTCCTGACAGATATAATCTTATAAAGACACGCAGTAGCTGTTATTTGAAAAAGCTCCACATTTAAATTGTGCCGATCCCCTGCAGTTGCCTTCCCCATCCTATGTATCCTATAAACCTTTCCTAATCGCAACATAATTGCCTTTCCCCTAGCTATAACACTTGCCCTGCGGTATAGACCTGTCCCTTTCCATCGGTAAGGTAAACATAACTGAATTGTGGTCACTATCAGCCCAGTGTTCACTTACCTCCAAATCTAATACCTAGTCTGGTTCATTACCCAGTACCAAATCCAATTTGGCCTTGTACCTTGTTGGCCAATGTACATACTGTGTGAGGAAACCATTCTTCACACACTGGACAAAAACTGACCAATATAATGTAATTGAACTGTAGCGTTTCCAGTCAATATTTGGAAAGGTAAAGTCTTCTCTAACAACTACTCTGTTATTTTCGCTCCTATCCAGTTTCATCTTTGTAATCCTTACTCTACATCTCTGGAACTTTTCAGAGGGCAATATAGAACTGTCAACAGTTTTTGTTTCTAACCTCTTCCCATACTAACTCAGTAGACGAGTCCTGATGAAACATCCTTTCTGCCAACGTAATATTGTCTTTGGTTAACAATGCCCCCCCCCCCCCCCCCCCCCCGCCACTTTTAGTACCTTCATTGTTCCTAATGAAACATCGAAACCCCGGACCCTCAACCGATCAGTCCTGTCCCTGCTCTATCCATTTCTCCAAAATGGCCACAACATTTGTGAAAAGATTTGTAGCTCGGGTGCTCATTGTTGTGGTTCTGTTCCCCGAATTTGGAATTTGTGTTGCAAACGTTTCGTCCCCTGACTCGGTGACATCCTCAGTGCTTGGGAGCCTCCTCTGAAGCGCTTCTGTGATCTTTCCTCCGGCATTTATAGTGGTTTGTCTCTGCCGCTTCCGGTTGTCAGTTCCAACTGTCTACTGCAATGGCCAGTGTATTGGGTCCAGGTCGATGTGTTTGTTGATAGAATCTGTGGATGAGTGCCATGCCGCTAGGAATTCCCTGGCAGTTCTCTGTTTGATTTGTCCTATAATAGTTGTGTTGTCGCAGTCGGACATCAAGCTGTACAACTGCACAATTTGGAAACAGGCAGTGATTGGAGGAATGTTAAACGAGGGTGTGTTGGAGAGATCAGAAGACAGCATGAGGGGAGATAGACAGGAACAGACAGAAAATGAAAGTTGCATTTAGAAATTCTCGCGGATTGCAAGGTCTTTATCTAGTACCATACCCTGTGAGCACTGTGCGGATACTGGCTGTGGCCTCAGATCATTTATCTCCAATAATATCACAGAGCTGAGTTGCTGACAGTTAAACAAAGCCCAAAAGGCGATTTTTGTTTTTTGCAATTAGAAGGTGGCTAAATTTAAATACACTGGGTGAACAGCAGCAGGAACTGAGAATCCTGCTCGATACTGAGATACTGCGCCAGAGAATCTCAATGAGGTGGATCACTGACAGATGGGAAATCAGCATCTCAGCTGTGGGCCAAATAATGATTGAGAAAGATTGCACACCACTTCCCTGGTTTTGTAATACACATTTCAATTTATGTAGCTCAATATCATGAGTGTATCTTATCTCTTTGTACTTTCCATAGTTTAGTATGGACAGAAAATCATTTTGTTCCGGTATTTTGTGTTCAGTAATCAGATTGTACTCCTCATTCCTCACTTTAAATGTATCCTTGAATCTGTTCTTCATATGAGTTATAAAGGGTAACATTCCAATACTGTTGACTGATGAATATTATTGTCCCTCCCTCCAGTCTGAACTGCCATGTCCCACTATTCTCTCTGTTTTCTGTCTCCTCCACAATGCCAAAATGAAACTGTAATTGAAGTCCAGTAAATAACACTTCATCACAGTTCATTAACATAGATAACATCGATAGCACAGGCCTCATCTGCCTCTCTCTGAAATTGGAATAACAATCTGAATGGCATTTATCACGTTCCATTCTCTGTTAACATATCCATGCCATTTGTCTGTTATAACCCCACGTTTCTCAGACACACATTCCCCTCAGATCATGAACTATAAAAATTGTCTCAATGTTTTATTGAAATTATAATGCTTGATTACTAGTTACAGAATGTATGTTTTCACTTATAAACAGAGAAACATGTTTACATGCTGATAAACTTATGGCATTACTCCTGCATCCAAGGCAGATTAAATGGTAACACTCAATTCATCTACCAGCCTCAAGATTTGTTCCATAAGTCACCCTCACATATCCCATCCAGAATGCGAAAGTTTGAATCATTGTTTTGAATTTTAATAAAATATTGAATTGAAAGGCGTTGGCTGGAGCTATTTGTTCAGTGACTGTGATTGATGTCCGTCTCGGTGGATCGTAAATATGTCACTGGAGGGTTTGCCTCTTCTATTAATTCAGGACTCGGTTCAATGTGTTATCCCAGTATGGGTGGGAACATCATCGACTGGACTAACACAGATCAGCAGCTCGAGAGACAGGGAAGAAGAGATCAGAATCTGAGAACATTGGACTGGAATGTTCCAATAATGTATCAGAATCTGAGAACATTAGACTGGAATATTACAACACACAGGAGTTTATCCTCGGGTCTTTACTACCTTTCTCAGCCTTGGATATCATGAGCATCACGGATCGAAGGTATCCTTTCGATTATTCAAGGTGGTTACTATCCCATCCTTGGTATAGTTGGTGTTCCTGATAAGTCATTCCATCTGACCATTAAACTGATATGAACTGAATTGCTGTTCATATTTAAATTTTAGAATTTGGAAGTCATCATTTTCAGATACAGTCAAAAATGTTATTCCTTACAAATTATAACTAATACATTACTATTCACAACTTACTCAACAATACGCGAGAAGAAACCAGACTGTTCTTAATCTCCATGATCTTTTCTCTCCATTCAGATTTACATTTCTACATATTCTCCCCACTCACCTTCCTGCCCAAGACCACGTTCAGGATATTTCAGTCTCCTTCTCAGCCTCAGTGCAACTGCTGAATAATTCATCGTTTGTGCCTTTGGTAAATCCAGATATAACCGTTTCAAGTCTCTTTTAACTGTGCTTACATCACAAAATATTTGCACTTGAGATGGTTAATTTGTCCTCTCCACAGAATCTGTCAGATGGACAGACAGTGCATGGTGGTCAAGTCATTGACTCATAATCAAGCGGCACAGAATAATAATCTTTTGGTGTCTCATGAAGGAAGTTGATGGAATGCAAATGAAATCATCACCACTTGTTTTAAACAGAAGCCTATCTGTTTGCCTCATGTCCTTTAGAGAAGTCAATGGGTCATCCTTCCCTGGTCAGGTCTCGGTGTGACTGCAAACCCACAGCAATGTGCTTTACTCTCTGCTGTCCTGTGGAACAGCTGAAACAGCAACTCAGTTCAGGATTGGCATAACATGCTGGTCTGACCAGGGCTGCACACATCCCGTGAGAGCAGAACAAAAGAAAAGACAGCTCCCTTCCTCTGCCTGATTTCCATGTTCCTGCAAGTCATTTCCATTCAGTTAGGCGACCATTCCCTGTTTCGAGTGAAGTCTTTCTGCTTGAGTCTCCCTCCGAGAGTGATATTCATCTCCATCGGCACCTCTGGTGGTGACATTATTGATGCTGATGTGCAGATGTAAGGAATGTCTAAATTCCACATCATTCGCAGTGTAGAGAGCAGGAATGGCTTTTTACAGCACAGTAAACAAGCTGAGACAGCTAAGTGAGGGAACAGAATTATTGCGATCAACCCTGAGAGTGTTGTCGAGATAGTATTTGAGGTATTGTGGACAGATCTTCTCTCCTTTACAAGGAATAATCCTCTTGGCAAGAAAGAGTGTGAAGGAGTTTCACCAGTGTCATTGTTCATGATGATTGTACCATCGGGAGTGCATGAGGAGTAATCTGTAGCGCTTTGAGGGAATAAGGGGTGGTTGCTTTGAACCTTAAGAGGATGGACAGTCACTCATTATATTCCAAACAGACACTGATACGATGATAAATTCCATGGTTTGTTTATTACTTGGTTTACATGACTGTTGATAGTTTAAAGCCTCTGGAAACGTCTCTCTCACCCCACTCCACTCCCCATTTCGATTGAGAGAGGGAGAGAGAGAGGGCCATTCTTTGACCAAACTCCCCCCACATTATGAACGTCATGTTATGCACAATCCCGACAGGAGCCACAATACCTTCATGCTAAAACAGTTAACTATTTCTATCAGCTTCTGACCTCCATGGAGAACATGGTTCTGTCTTCTCGGTGATGAAAGATGCCCATTTGAGACTTGACACAAAACATCTGACTTCCTTCCTCACTGCCGGCAAACCACGTTAAAGTATCATGTGTTGCACAGGGAATGGAGCCACGAGGAACATCGTGAGCCGTCTATGAGTGCATTCTCTGCTCCATTGGTTATTCAGGTTGGAGCATCAATGACACTCCCCTGTTCCTGTATAAGTGTCTTGAGGGACTGAATGGCCTCGTCCTCGTTCCATAGGTTCAAGTGTCTGATTGGGCTCTGCCTGTTCCTGTTTAACAGCTCAATGTACTGACCAGACCACTTCTCTTCCTGGGGAACAGGCAGCACGATTGAATGGGCTGTCACTCTTCTTGTTCAGTCATTTCGATGGGCTGAATGGCTTCTACATATCCGTGTAACCAGCTTGAGATGCTGAATGAGATCCTTTTTTAACTGTGGAAATGTGCAGTGTCGGGCCGTGCTGTTACATGAATGTTACCGACACTTTCACAGTACAAAACTGACTGCTGTCCAGGTCTTGCTGCACATGGACACAGAGACTGGTTCAGGAGCTGAGGAGGGACAAAATGTTCTGAACATTGTGTGATCTTCAGTGATCACCCCGCCGCTGATCTCATGATGGATGTGGGGTGCCAGGGGTGCGGGTGCGTAGATGTCGACGAAGGAGCTGAAGATGTTTGCACTGAGGAAATTAACCTGAGGATCTCCTGAAGAGATGATCTGGGATTGAGAGGATAGTCTGCCACCGCCCACAAACATCTTCCTCTGTGCTCTGAAAGACCCCAACCAGTGGGAGGTTACCCCTGAATCCCATTCAGCTCAAATAAGTAGGTGCTCCCGATGACATTCTCAGTCAAATACTGCCTTGATATCAAGGCCATTCACTCTTTCCTGAGCCCCTATGTTCACCTCTTGTTCATATCAATAGGTGATAGCGTATTTGCAGGGAGTGTTGTCCTCTCACAGAGGGTCATCACTGTCAGGAATTGTCTGGGCTGGGGAGTTAAGGGAGCTACATCACTGAAACTATTTAAAGAGGCCGTAGATGGATAGTTGACCTGTCAGAGAGCTGAGGGGTATGAAGAATTGGGCATTAAAGAGGACTTAATGTTTACAGCAGATCAGCCAATATTGTATACAATGGCTTGACTGTCCGAAATACCTTATCCTGTTCCTTATGTTCTCATTTTCTTTAATTGCAAAGTAAACGGTTGTAATTTCCTGGATGTTCTGTTATTGAATGTTGCACTCAGAGAGAGCAAAGCATTTTTGAGTCATCTCTGAGTGAGATATGGGGCATTATTCATAATGAATCTTGGTCTAGACCAAGACCAACAAATGAAGCACAAGTTGCAGAGAGGGGACACTCTGTAAACAGACCAGAGACATCTTTCGAACCCAGCCTGCATTTCCAAATAACATTTTCCAATCCATACCAATCTGTGTGTGACAGTTGCGAGGGATTGAGTGAGATCCTGTATTGCAGTGGACCAGGTATTTGGAGCAAGTGGCCCCCATCTGCTCCTTGCAGGAGCTGTGAGGGGCTGAATGGAACATAGGAACATAGGACTGAGGAGCAGGAGTTGGTCATGAGACACTTTGTCACTGCTCCACCAAGAAATAAGTTCTGATTATCGTCTCAACAACGGTTTTCTGTCTGTGTGCCATTTACCTACATTCGTTTGTCTGTCACATGTTTAATATACACATTTTTTAATAAATGGAAATATCCAGGCATCACAAACTTCTGGGGAAGGGAATTCACACTTTTACAGCCCTTTGAGAATCTCTTGTTCATGTTCTGACCAATGTTCGAGGGTCACTAATCCCTTTTCCCCTACCTCCGGGTGAAAGCAAATTTCAAACGTAACCCGTTTAGTCATGTGTCCAATGATATAGGTCTCAGGCTGGGTAATTTCCTAGAAAAGTGTGAGACACACAAAGTTGAACTCTGTTTCAAATAGTAAAATGATCGAGTGTCTCAAATGTTTTTCGGCCATTGAAATTATTCTGTCTGGTAATGGGACTTTCCCCCAGAACAGTTGGATTTGGCTGAATTCTCTTTGCTTCGGGCAGTGGAGAGATTCCTATGAATCATCATCAGGAAGCCTCCACGAGAGGTAAAGATGACGCAGGGATTTTCTGCTCTTACACCTTGTTTTCAGGCAGAACACAGTCAGAGACAGAGAGAGTAATTGGCTGCTGCTTCTGAGGCAGGTAATATTTTTCTCCCTCCCTGTGTGGAAAAATACCATAATGTCAACTGAACACCAAACTGGGCCATATTTACTCTCCATGAACATGCTCTGGAATGGATGATAATGGACTGTATGCTGTATGCAGCATCATTGCTGTTGTTATGCACAGTGTCTTTCATTAGCAAAAAAAAGGTGCCCGCTTTATAATTTGATGACACGTTTATATGTGTCTGCGTAATTTTTAAAAATGGGTTCATATCTTCATAATATTAGTGTTAATATCAATACATCTCATTCATAAAAATATTCTCCAGCTTTAGCCTCCTTAACAAGAGAAAATATGTATCCAGCTGATACACTTTTCTGAAAACCGTGGTTCAATAAGATTTCTCATCTAAGACCTAAACAGATAATCCCCGATAACAAAAGGCTTTCATTTCAGGAATGAGTAAAGGAATTATATCTTTTTTTTAGTTTAGAGGATCAAAACTGCACCCAGTGTATCTGATGTGGTTTCAGTAATGCCCTGTACAGATGCAGCAAAACATTCCTGATTAAACACAATACCCGTGGCCACAAACATCATCATTTCACTTACCGTCCAAGTCACTTGCAGCATCTGCAGTCAGACTTCATATGATTCATGTACCAGGAATATGAAAAATATCTGCATCACAGAGTTCTGTGATCTCTCTCCATTTAAATTGTTTCCTGCTGTTCATTCCTTCCTACCACAATAGAAAGCTCATGTTATATTATTTCTGATGAAGGTTTGCTCACTAACTTTCCCTGTCTATATCACAATGAAGATTCACTACCTCCATTCGAAGATATATCGAATGATATCCATTCAATCCCTTCGTCCAGATATTTGACATAGACTATGGATCATTGATGACGCCACAGTGATCTCTGAGGCAAAACTAGTTATATATTGGTAAAAATATTCATTTATCTCTACTGTCTATTTCCTGTTAGGGACAGCATCCCTGTTCCTATGCAGCAGTTCAAGCGAGTTGAATGGCCTCCTCCTGGGCTGTGCAATGTACTCAGCGAGCTGAATTACTTCATTCTATATTCCTGTGTAACTCCTTTGACGGGCAGAATGGTCTCTTCCCCTCTCATGGTAACGACCTGTGTAGCTGAATGGGGTGGTCCTCTACCCTGTAATAGACTCGAGGGGTGGATTTAGGGAACAACACATGGGGTAGGGGCGACAGTTGGCCATTCGGCTGTACCATTCAGAATGCTCATGTCAGATCCGATTGTGTCTAACTATCCCTCTCCCGTCTGTTCCCAATAAACATTGATTCTCCTGTCCAGCAAAGATCAGTCGAGCTCAGCCTAGAATATCGTCAATAACCGAGTCTTCACTGCTCTCTGAGGATGAGGATACCACAGGTAGCACAACACTAAAGGGAAGGGCACATCCTGATTTCACTGTGGGACCCATTATTTTAAATCTGCCTTAGCCTCACATCAAATGAATGCCCCTTTTCTGAGATAAGGATACAATAACTCTGAATAGACAGAAACCATTCCGCCCTCCAGCTCTGTTCCACAATGCCAATGACTCTTTCCAATCAAATATGTATCCAGCCAGCCTCTGCTGCTGTCTCAGGAAGAGAATACCTGATAGAATAACACCACACAAGCATTAAAGAAAGGAACAGACTTAGGCCATTTGGCCCATCAAGTCTGACATGCCATTCGATCATTTCTTATATGTTCCTCAACACCATTTTCCTACCATGTCCCCAGAATTCTTGATCTCCTTATAAATCAAGAACTTATTTATTTGTGTCTTAATGACACTAGTGTCTGTGTCTTTGCGTGTATGTATATGTGTGTGTGTGTGTCCGTGTGTCCATGTGCTTGTTATCTGAGTATTTTTGTGACTACATTTGTCTGCCTGTGTATCAGCCTTTGTGTTTCTATCTGTGTTTCTGTCTATTTGTGTGTGACTGTATATGTCTCTGTGTGCTTCTATGTGTGTGCATGCCTATCTCCTTGTATGCATTATGCATGTTAGTATATTGTGGTGTTTACCAATACTTCTGTGTATTCCATTGCCTGCATCTCTGTGCAATGGGGCATCTGTTCTTTTGCGAGTGAGAGAGATGAGGTTGGAACTGCCAGTGGGTTTAAATTGAGAATTGCTCTTTACTGAATATTGCTCCTTACTCGGATGGTGCGACGTGGATGTTTCAGAATTTCCACACATGGCCTCCTGGTCCTTTCCGGCTTCTGCCAGGGTCCTACCCACATGTCGGGGTAGTGGGATGAGGGAACGGATGTCAGGCACTCCATCACCCGGCTTGGCCCTTTCTGTCCTATTCCAGGCTGTTTCTCCTGGATTGGGAGAAGGGCAGGGAAGAAGTGAGGGTGGGAATGGGTAGCCCTGCTGTTCGTGCTGGTGTAGGTGGAGGGGGAAGGGTTAGATGTCAGGATGGAGTCTGTCCATAGTGTTGTATCCTCGCCGTGTTATTAGTGTGCAGGGCTATTGTGTCAGTGACAGAAAAAGTGGGGGAAGGAAGGTGCTGAATTCAATCGTGAGAGTGGTCATGCTTGAGCCTTATTTGGAGAGACTGTGTGAGCCTTGTTCGGGGGTAGGTGATTTAACAGATATACAGTGAGTGTGAGGGAGCAGAGACATTGTAGTAACACTTATCCTGACAGAGCGGGGAGGATGTTGATACTTGTCCTGTATTGCTGACCAATTCTTCATATCATCCCAGCGTCTCGGCGAGTCTCCCTTTATGTCTTGTCCAAGTCTATTACTAACAACGCCACAGACCCTGTCTCTCAGATTCCACAGAATCAGTTTGGGTGGATCTTACAAATAGCAAGGAGACGAAAACATTGTTGCGTTATATATCGAGACCAAAACTGTCACGCAAATATTTTGCATCGTATGCTCTGGAAATTGGATATGCAAGTATATGCAAGGGGAAGCAATGGCTTCGTGGTATTATCACTGGGCTCTTATCCCAGAGTCCCAGGGCATGTTCTGAGTACCCAAGTTTGAATCCTGTCAGGGCAGATGGTGGAATGTGAATTCAATAAGTATCTGGAATCAAGCGTTTATGATGACCAGTAACCCATTGTCAAATGTTGGAAATACTCATCTGGTTCACTGATGTCGTTCAGGGAAGGAAACTGCTGTCCTTACCTGGTCTGGCCTGCATGTGACTTCAGACCCAAAGGCAATGCTCTTGACTCTTAACTGCCCTCAGGCATGGGCAATAAATGCTGGTTATAAATGCAACGCCCTCATCCTGTGAATGAGTAACAAATAATCGTGGGTGCTGCAGTAATACTGCATGGCGTCAAATTGCATCGAAACTGCGTAAACTAAGTGACTGCTAGTGTTGTGAAAAACAAATTCCATAAGTGTGTATCAGGTGGGTTGAAGAACCAAACTGGAGATCAGGTTCTTTTAGATTTGGTGTTTTGTGGTCAGGAGGTCTAATTACTAATCTTGCTCTGAAGCAGCTTTGAGGAATTAGGACATTAATATGTTGCATTTTACATACCATCTGCATGCAATATAGAAATTTTGAACATTACAGTCAAACATCGAGGAAGCCTGGAGGCTAGATGGTCAAGTTAGTTCCAGTGAATTTGAAAAGTACAATATAACATTCAGTGAGAGACAAGCAATGGTTGTTCGAGTTACAGTGTCCTGCAGCATACAGAAAGGCCCTTCGGCCCTATGTAGTCCATTCCGGACAAAATGTCTATTCACACTAACACCGTCTCCCTGCTCTTTCCCGGTATCCTTCTAAGCCTTTCTGTCCATGTATTTGTCCAAATGCCTTTTAATTGTTGTTAATGTACCAGCCTCAACGATTTCTGCTGTCAGTTCATTCTATATGCATACCACCCTCTGTGTAAAAGAAGTTGCCCCTCATATTCTCTTTTATTCTTTCTCCTATGACCTTAAACTGATGCCCTCTAGTCCGGGATTGCACAACATCGGGGGAAAAATAACTGAGTGCATTCACTATCCATGCCTCCCATGATCTTATACACTTCCATCAGATTCCCCCTCAATCCCATACACGATAAAGTAAAATGTCCTAGCTTGTCAAACCTCTCCTTAAAACTCAGAACATTGAGCCCTTGGCAACATCCTTGTAAAGCTCCTCTGCAGTCTTTCCAGTTTAATAACATCCTTCCCTTAACAAAGTGAACAACACTGAATATAATGCTGCAAGTATGGCCTCACCAGCATGCTGTATAACTGCAACATAACTCCCCAACTTCGATATTCAATGCCCTGACTGATGACGGTCTGTGTGCCATGAGCCTTCCTCACTGTTCTGTCTATCTCTGAATCAACTTTCAGAGAACCGTGCACCTGAATTCCAGGGCCAGGCTGTTCCACTGCAACCCTTAAGGCACAACCATTCGCCATGAAACTCCGACCTTGAATTGACTTTGCAAAATGCAAGAACTCACATTTATCCACATTCAACTCCATTTGCCATTTCTTGGCCCACTTCCTCAGCTGATTAATGTCCTGCTGCAATGTCTGACAACCTTCCTCACTGTCCACGAAAACACATTATTTATTGTCATCTACAATCTTAATAATCATGCCTTGTACATTCAAAACTAAATCATTATATATAAAACAAACAGTAATGGTCCAAGCACCGAACACTGAGGCCCTCCACTAGTGACAGGCCTCCGGTCCAACAAGCATCCTTCCACTATAACTGTCTGCTTCCTACTATCAAGACAATTTTGTATCTAATTTGCCCTGTTCCCACTCAATTCCATCAATCTAATCTTCCAGAGCAGCGTACCATGACAACCCTTATTGAAGGCCTTGCTAAAATCAATTGGACTATACATATCACCCTGCCCCCGTCAACGTTGCTGGTCACTTTTCATCAAAGAACTCTAATAAATTTGTCAGCAATGATCTCCCATACACAAAGCCGTGCTAACTGCTCCTAATCATACCCTGCCTTTCCAAATGTATGTTTATCTTATCTTTCAGAATCTTCTCAAGTACCTTAGCAACTACAGATGTTCGGATTACTGGTCTACCGTTCCCAGGTTTTTCTTTGTCGCCCTTCTTGAGGAAGAGCACAGCATTCCCTGTCCACCAATCATCCGGGACCTCACCCATGGCCAGCGATGATGCAGGGCCCCGCAATATCAGCCACGGCCCCGCAATCTCTTTTCTGCCCTCTTGAAATGTTCTTGGATATATCCGTTTCTAGAAATACTGCAAAGTCTGAAGCAAAAGTCAATTTATTTGTGGTAAAAACACCCAAGAGCGAGAAAGTGACTTAATGGTGGTTAACATAACAAATTAAAGATTATACTAATCATATGAAGTGACTTCAGAAGAATTCCAGACATTATGGAATCCTGAGAAATGTAAGACATTTACAGTCCAGAAAAGGAGGGCCATGAAACTGATAAGGAAATCAAAAAGCGAACACACATGCGAACAAACAGGAACACAAAGACTGCATAAATCTACAAATGTATTTCAAAGGAAACAAAATAGAAACAAGGTCAAATGTGGAAATTTGTAATCGGGAGAGGAGAGGTTATTGTGGAGAACAGGGAAATGGCCGAGAAATAACCAGTTACTTTGCATCTGTCTTCATGGAGGAAGATCCAGAAAATCACCCAGAAATACCACGTGAGCATATAGGACTGGTGGAACTAAAGACACAAAGTCAATTAATATCAGTAACAAGATAATACTTGAACATGCAGCTGGATGCAGCAGTGCCATGTCGAACGAAACAGATGTAATTCATTTCAAAGTATCAGAAATAAATCAGCAATAAAAGTATTAATTGCACTGTCAATGATTGTCTTTTATTTTCCTGTACATTCTTGAGGCTGGAAAGCCAGTGTAGATAAATGGAAGGTAATACGCGTGAGCCAAGCATGGGAGGGAGATGAATGGAATGGATTCAGGCATCTAGACACGGAAAAAGTGTTTAGTGTGAAGAAATGCAGACCAATTAACTTGACACCTGTAGAGAAACGTTTGGAATCTATGGGACAGGATGCGATATTGCATATTTGGAAATTAACAGCAACATTGGAGAGAATCAGTATACATTTCTGAAAGGAAATCATACTTGATAACTTCGGAACTTTTGAAAGGTATTTGGAAGAATATATGTAAGTGGAAAGTTAAAGTTGGCTTCACCTTCAATGAAAGGAATCAGAATATCGATGCAACAAAATGCTGAAGTAGTTTCATAGTGTATTGGTGAGATTGTACCTGGAGTATTGTGTACAGGGTTGGTGAGACTGTACCTGGAGTATTGTGTACAGGGTTCGTGAGACTGTACCTGGAGTATTGTGTACAGGGTTGGTGAGACTGTACCTGGAGTATTGTGTACAGGGTTCGTGAGACTGTACCTGAAGTATTGTGTACAGGGTTGGTGAGACTGTACCTGGACCATTATGTACAGGGTTGGTGAGGCTGTACCTGGAATATTGTGTACAGAGTTGGTGAAACTGTACCTGGAGTATTGTGTACAGGGTTGGTGAGACTGTACCTGGAGTATTGTGTAATGGGTTGGTGAGACTGTACCTGGAGTATTGTGTACAGGGTTGGTGAGCCTGTACCTGGACTATTGTGTACAGTTTTGGTGACCTTATCTGAGAAAGATATATTGACCATAGAGGAAGTGCAATGGACATTCTCCAGGTTTGTCCTTCAGATGACGAGATTGTCTGATGCAGAAACTCGGCCTGTGTTCTCTAGGGTTTCAAAGAATGAGAGGTGATCTCAGTGAAATTTAGAAAATTCACTAAACATATGACAAGGTGGAAATAAACAGGATGTTTATCTGGCTGTCTACTCTACATTTAAGGCAAATAATGTCAGGATATGGGACAGGCCATTTAAGACAGCAATAAGGAGGAAATTCTTGACTCGGAGAGGACTGACTAATACAGGAGCATGGAAACCTGCTGGCACGGCATGTTTAGGGAGAATCCCCAGGTATTGAACAAGTGTGTCATGTAGAACAGAATAACCAGGGAATAGGTAGGAGTCATTAGTGACTTGCCAAGTTGCATCTAAATCAACTTTAGTGGTAGGAGTCAGAGGGTGATGGTAGAAGCCTGTTGGTGTGACTGGAGGCCGGTGTCTAATGATGCAAAATAGGGATCAATGTTGTGACACTTATTATTTGTGAATCGGAGGTGCCTGTGTAGGACTGGGGTGGACAATGTTAAGAATAACACACACCAGGTTTATTCAGAGGCACGAGCTTTCAAAGCGCACAACCACCTGATGAAGGAGCAGCACTTCGAAAGCTAGTGCCTCCGAATAAACATGTTGGACTATAACCTGGTGTTGTGTGATCTATAACCTTATCATTTGTGGTATTCATAAATGGTGCATCTGTAAATATGGACGAGGAGTGGGGAGAGTGTGATAACTAAGTTTGTGTTTGATACAACGATTGACCGGGTGGTTGGCAGTGAGGAGGAAGGTTTTATGTTACAGGAAGATACAGATGGAATGGTCAGATGGACAGATCAATAGCAGATGGAATGCAACGCTGATAAATATGAGGTGATGCACTTTGGAAGAAGGAAGCAGACAGCGGAGTACTCAGTGAATGGCAGCACACCAGGGAGCTCAGAGGGAGTTTCTCCACACATCCCTGAATGTGACTGGACAGGTTAATACACAAGTTGAGAATGCAAAGGGGAGCGTAAGCATAGCCTTTATTCATCGAGGCACAGATTATAAGAGCTCTGCAGAACTTTGGTTAGGCCAAGATGGAATACTGTGTATAGTTCTGGGAGCCAATTACAGGAAGAATGTGATTGTACTGGAGGGGGTTGCAGAGGAGATTCACCAGGACGTTCCCTGGGATGGACCATATCAGCTATGGAGAGAGGGTGGATAAGCTCGGGTTGTTTACATTGGAGTTGAAAATGTGTTGCTGGAAAAGCGCAGCAGGTCAGGCAGCATCCAAGGAGCAGGAGAATCGACCTTTCGGGCATGAGCCCTTCTTCAGGAAGAAGGGTTCATGCCTGAAACGTCGATTCTCCTGCTCCTTGAATGCTGCCTGACCTGCTGCGCTTTTCCAGCAACACATTTTCAGCTCTGATCTCCAGCATCTGCAGTCCTCACTTTCTCCTTGTTTACATTGGAGCAGAGAAGGCTGAGGGTTATGTGATTCAGAAGGAAGATAATGAGGGACATGGACAGGGTGGATAGACAACAGCTGTTCCTTTTAGTCAGAGGGAGAAGAACGAGGGGAGCACATTCTTAAAGTAAAGGATTTGAGATTTAGAGGGGACTTGAGAATCATATTTCACCCAGAGGGTTTTAGTGTCTGGAATGCACAACCGAAGAGGGAGTTGTCACGGGTAACCTCACATCTGTTACAAAGTACTTGGACGACCACTTGAAGTGTCATAGCATTCCCAGCTATGGGGCTCGTGTAGAAAAGTGGGACTAATGGAGACCGTGCTGTACTTCTGATGAGTACGTGGTTGTGCAAGGTCAATCATTGAGAAGATTCAGACAGGAATTGATGGGTTTCAGAACACTCTATATGCACAAGGGTAATAAGAGTGAACTTGTAACCGCTCCAAAAAGTACATCAATGGCAAAATGAAAGGCAAAGAACGTGCAGCTTCTTTGCAGTCTGAAACCAGAGAATGGAGAAGAGGGAAATGGCAGAACTATGCAGCAAATATTTCAGTTATGTCTTCACAGAAGAAAACAAAACAAAAATCAATCTTTCCAGCAATACAAGGAAAGCTTAATCTGGTGAGAAAGAAAAAGGGAGTAGAATACAATTAGCAAATAAACATTATGGAGAAAGTACTTTAACTGAAAGTAGTGGGCTGAGATAAAGGCAATAGAAATTTATCAATTGGGAATCATATTTGAGAACCTGACTTTTAGCAAAACTATGGAGAAGCAATCAATGCAATACGATTGGATTATCAGGAAGATTTTTCAGAAAGCTCCAAGCCGACTATGCAAATTCGAATCCTATGGGACTGTGGCTAACAGCAGGGTACGGTTTTAGAATGGGAGAGCAAACTGGATACAGTGAGTAGGAATAAATCGATTTTTTTACAGCACAGGACTCGGGGGTATAGCAGAATTCAGTGTTTGGGCTCTAGCTATTTCAAATACGCACCGAACTTTTGTTAGAGGGAATCAAATACAATATTTCCAAGCCTGCTGAAGGCACTAATCGATATCGGATTATGAGTGGGTGAGGAGGATGTAAGAAAAGCTCCAAGATGACTGAGGCAAGTGGAGTGTCTGTGCAAATACGGGGCAATGAAGAGCAATGTGGGTAGATGCGACGTTGTAATCTTTGATGCAAAAAAGAGAACGGTAGCTTACCAGTTGAAAAAATTGGAAAATATTACTCTATAAAGGGACTTATGATACTTTTTGTTTCAATCTTCACCGACCTCCGCCGTCCACTGGTAGGAGAATTGTAGGGGATCGAGGCAGGCTGGGAGACTGGAACTGATGTGGGCCATGACTAGCGTCTCGAAGCACTTCATGCCCTCCTCAGTCTCCTGCGCTCTACAGAAAAATGTCCCAGCTTATCCAACCTCTCCCTATGACTCAGACCCTTGAGTCCTGGCAAAATCCCTGTAAAGTTCCAGTTTAATACCATCCTTCCTATAGCAAGGTGACCAAACCTGAACACAATGTTGAACTTGGAACTATTTGCAACTGTAAGTTTTACTCTGCTGCCAATTATTATGCTGCTGTGTTATTATTTTATTATTTGTGTTATTCTGAAATCTTATTATTCATTAAATCCTCTGATGGCAATCCCCTCGTGTGAACGTCCACCTGACTGCTTGAATTTGAATCAATCTATTTTGTTTGGGCAGACATTTTGAGGCCGCTGCATATCAGAGAACAGGAAGAGATAATGGATGTTTGTGCAGTGTGTATCCTTTACTGGACCAGTTTGTCTCTCCAGGCACCTAAAGCTTTTATTGTGGGTCAGAGTACCTCAGAATTGTTACATCACAGTAAGAAGCTATTCAGTCCATGAACATAGAACATTACAGCTCAGTACCTGCAACATTCTTCAGCACTATCCACAGCTCCACCGACCTTACTGCGAACCGTAAATTTACTAACTCATCCTTCCATTCCCTCATTAAGGCCATTTTCAAAAAGACAAACAACAATCGCCCAAAACAGATCCTTGCAGTATACCACTAGCGACTGAACTCGAGGATGAACATTCCCCATCAACTACTACCCTCTGTCTTCTTTCAGCGAGCCATTTTCTGATCCAAACCACTAAATCACCCTCAATTCCACGTCTCCGTATTTTCTGGGAGAAAGTAAGGACTACAGATGTTCGAGAGCAGAGTCGAAAGTGCGGTGCTCGAAAAGCACAGCATGTCAGGCAGCATCCGAGGAGCTAGGAGAAAGTGAAGACTGCAGATGCTGGAGACCAGAACACTGATTCCTGATGTAGGGCTTACAACTGAAACATTGACTCTCTTACTCCTTGGACGCTGCCTCATCTGTTCTGCTTTTCCAACGTGACACTCTCCATATTTTCTGCAATAGTCTAATATGGGGGACCTATCAAATGTTTTACTGAATTCCTTATGCCCCACTTTACCCTCATCCACCTTTTGGTCACCTTCTCAATGAACTCAGTAAGATTTGTGAAGCAAGACATACCCTTCACAAACCTTGTTGACTATTCCAAATCAAATGATTCCGTTCTAGATGATAATAAATCCTATCTCTTATAATCCTTTCCAACAATTTTCCGATAACCAAAGTAAGCCTGGTATATAATTACCAGGGTTTTCTCTTCTACATTTCTTGAACAAAGGGACAACATTCGCTATCGTCCAGTCTTCTGGCACTATTCCTGTAGACAGTGGCGATGTAAAGATTCGAACCAATGTTCTATATCCTCCTCCATAACTTCTCAGAGAATCCTAGGATTAATTGAATCTGGCCCAGGGGACTTATCTATTTTCACACTCTCCAATATTGCTAACATCTCCACCTTACGAACCTCCATCCCATCTAGTCTAATAGCCTTTACTTCATATAGGCCTCGGCAGCGTTGTCT
Source organism: Chiloscyllium plagiosum (assembly GCF_037043375.1). Taxonomy (NCBI): domain Eukaryota; kingdom Metazoa; phylum Chordata; class Chondrichthyes; order Orectolobiformes; family Hemiscylliidae; genus Chiloscyllium; species Chiloscyllium plagiosum. The sequence continues at coordinate 10,946,166 of NW_028270188.1, forward strand.
TTCCTTTGTGAATACTGATTCAAATATTTATTTAGTGCTTGTCCTATCTCCTTGGACTACACAAACAACTTCACACTACTGTCCTTGATTGGCCCTAAGCTTAATTTGGTCATTATTTTATTCGTGACATACTGATAGAAAGCTTGAGGTTTTTCCTGGATCCTACTTGCCAAAGACTTTTCATGCTCTCTCTTGGCTATTCTTATCTCTTTCTTTAAGTCCTTCCAGGATAACGTGTAACTCTCAAGCATCCAAACTGAGCCTTCACGTTTCATCTTCACATAAGCCTCCTTCTTCCTCTTGACAAGAGATTCAACGTCTTCAGTAAACCACAGCATCCTCACTGGACCACTTCCTCCTTTCCTGACATGCATTAATTTATCAAAGACACACAGTAGTTTATGTTTAAAAAAGCTCCACATTTAAATTGTGCCCATCTCCTGCAGTTTCCTTCCCCATCCTATGTATCCTATAACTTTTCCTAATCGCATCATATTTGCCTTGCCCTGCGGTATATATCTGTCCCTTTCCATCGCTAAGATAAACATAACTGAATTGTGGTCACTATCAGCCAAGTGTTCATCTACCTCCAAATCTAATACCTAGTCTGGTTCATTACCCAGTACTAAATCTAATTTGGCCTTGTACCTTGTTGGCCGATGTACATACTGTGTCAGGAAACCATTCTGTATACATTAGATAAAAACTGACCCATATAAAGTAATTGAGCTGTCGCGTTTCCAGTCAATATTTGGAAAGGTAAAGTCCTCCATAACAACTACTGTTATTTTCGCTCCCATCCAGAATCATCTTTGTAATCCTTACTCTACATCTCTGGATCTTTTCAGAGGGCTATAAAGAACTGACAACAGGGTGACCTCTCCGTTTTTGTTTCTAACCTCTTCCCATACTAACTCAGTAGACGATTCCTTATCAAGCATTCTTTCTGCCAAAGTAATATTGTCTTTGATTAACAATGCCACCCTCCCCCCACCCCCGCCACTTTTCGCACCTTCCTTGTACTTAATGAAGCATCTAAACCCTACAACGATCAGTCCTGTCCCTGCTCTATCAATTTCTCCAAAATGGCCACAACATTTGTGAAAAGATTTGTAGCTAGGGTGCTCGTTGTTGTGGTTCTGTTCGATAAGCTGGGAATATGTGTTGTAGACGTTTCGTCCCCTGTCTAGGTGACCTCCTTAGTGCTTGGGAGCCTCCTGTGAAGCGCTTCTGTGATGTTTTCTCCAGCATTTATAGTGGTTTGTCTCTGTCACTTCCGGTTGTCAGTTCCAACTGTCCGCTGCAGTGGCCGGTATATTGGGTCCAGGTCGATGTGCTTATTGATTGAATCTGTGGATGAGTGCCATGCCTCTAGGAATTCCCTGGCTGTTCTCTGTTTGGCTTGTCCTATAATAGTTGTGTTGTTCCAGACGAACATCAGGCTGTACAACTGCACAATTTGGAAACAGGGAGTGATTGGAAGGATGTTAAACGAGGGTGAGTTGGATGGATCAGAAGACAGCATGAGGGGAGATAGACAGGAACAGACAGAAAATGGAAGTCTTATATAGAAATTCTCACGGACGGCAAGGCCTTTATTAATGCCATTCCCTGTGAGCACTGTGCGGATACTGGCTGTGCTCCCAGAGCATTTATCACAGAGCTGAGTTGCTGACAGTTAAACAGTGTCCAAAAGGCCAAGTGATTTTTTTTCTTTTACGGTGAGAAGGTAGTTTAATTTAAACAGACTGGGCGAACAGCAGCAGGAACTGAGAATTCTGCTCGATACTGAGATACTGCCCCAGAGAATCTCAATGAGGTGGATCACTGACAGAGGGCAAATTAGCATCTCAGCTGTGGGCCAAATAATGATTGAGAAAGATTGCACACCATTTCCCTGGTTTTGTAATACACATTTCAATTTATGTAGCTCAATATTATGAGTGTATCTTATCTCTTTGTATTTTTCATAGTTTAATATGGACAGAACATAATTTTGACCGTATTTTGTGTTCAATAATCACATTTTACTCCTCATTCCTCACTTTAAATGTAGCTTTGAATCTGTTTTTCATATGAGTTATAAAGGGTAACATTCCAATACTGATGACTGGGGAATATTATTTCCCCTCCCTCCAGTCGGAACTGCCATGTCCCCCAATTCTCTCTGTTTTCTGTCTCCTCCACATTGCCATAATCACACTGTAATTGAAGTCCAGTAAATGACACTTCATCACAGTTCAGTAAAATCGCTAACATCAATAGCACAGGCCTCATCTGCCTCTCTCAAAACTTGGAATAACAAACTGAATTGCATTTGTCACTTACAATTCTCTGCTAACATAGCCATGCCGTTTGTCTGTTATAACCCCACGTTTCTCAGACAAACATTCCCCTCAGATCATGAACTATAAAAATTGTCTCAATGTTTTATTGAAATTATAATGCTTGGTCAGTAGTTACAGAATGTATGTTTCCATTGGTAAACAGAGAAGCATGTTTACATTCTGATAAACGTATGGCATTTCTCCTGCATCCAAGGCAGATTGATCGTTATACTCAATTGATCTACCAGCCTCAAGATTTGTTCCATCAGTCACCCATACAAATCCCATCCAGAATGCGAAAATTTGAATTATTGTTTTGAATTTTAATAAAACAATATTGAATTGAAAGGCGTTGGCTGGAACTATTTGTTCAGTGACTGTGATTAATGTCAGTCTCTGTGGATCCGAGATGTGTCACTGGAGGGTTTGCCTCTTCTATTAATTAATGACTCAATTCAATGTGTTATCCCAGTATGGGCGGGAGCATCATCAACTGGATTAACAGAGATCAGCAGCTCGAGAGATCAGAATCTGAGAACAATAGACTGGAATGTTCCAATAATGGATCAGAATCTGAGAACACTAGACTGGAATGTTCCAACAGACAGGAGTTTATCCTTGGGTCTTTACTACCTTTCTCAGCCTTGGATATCATTAGCATCACGGATCAAAGGTATCCTTTGGATTATTCAAGGTGGTTACTATCCCATCATCGCTACAGTTGGTGTTCCTGGTAAGTCATTCCATCTGGCCATTAAACTGAGTTGAACTGAATTGCTGTTCATATTCAAATTTTACAATTTGGAAGTCATCATTTTCAGATCAGGTCAAAACATTTATTCCTTACTGATTATAACTAGCAAATTACTATTCACAACTTACTCAACAATATGCGAGGAGAAACCAGACTGTTCTTAAACTCAATGATCTTTTTTCTCCATTCAGATTTACATTCCTACATATTCTCCCCACTCACCAATCCTGCCCAAGACCACTATCAGGATATTTCAATCTCCTTCTCAGCCTCAGTGCAATTGCTGAATAATTCACCATTTGTGCCTTTGGTAAATCCAGATATAACCGTTTCAAGTCTCTTCTAAGTAATCTTACGTCACAAAATATTTGCACTTGAGATGGTTAATTTGTGCTCTCCACAGAATCTGTCAGATGGACAGACAGTGCATGGTGGTCATAATCAAGCGGCACAGAATAATAATCTCTTGGTGTCTCATGAAGGAAGTTGATGGAATGCAAATGAATTCATCACCACTTGTTTTAAACAAAGCCTATCTGTTTGCCTCATGTCTTGTAGAGACGTCAATGGGTTATCCTTCCCCGGTCAGGTCTCTGTGTGACTGCAAACGCACTGCGGTGTGTATAACTTGGTACTGACCTGTGGAACAGTTGAACTAGCCACTCAGTTCAGGATCAGCATAACATGCTGGTCTGACCAGGGCTGCACACATCCCGTGAGAGCAGAACAAACGAAAAGATCGCACCTTCCTCTGCTTGATTTCCATGTCCCTGCAAGTCATTTCCATTCAGGTAGGTGACCATTACCTGTTTCGAGTGAAGTCTTTATCATCGAGTCTCCCTCCGAGAGTGATATTCATCTCCATCGGCACCTCTGGTGATGACTTTATAGATGCTGACGTACAAATGTAAGGAATGTCTAAATTCCACATCATTCCCAGTGAGAGAAAAGTAATGGCTTTTTACAGCACAGGAAACAAGCTGAGACAGCTAAGTGAGGGAACAGAATTATTGCGATTAACCCTGAGAGTGTTGATGAGATAGTATTTGGGTTTTTGTGGACAGACGTTCTCTCTTTTATAAGGAATAATCCTAATAGCAGAAAGAGCGTAAAGGAGTTTCACCAGACTCATTGTTGGGATGATTGTACTATCGGGAGTGCATGAGGATTAATGTGCAGCGCTTTGAGGGAATAAGACATTATTGCATTGAACCGTAAGGGGGTGGACAGTCACTCATTATATTCCAAACACACAGTGATACGGTGATAAATTTCATGGCTTGTTTATTACTAGGTTTACATGATCGTCGATTTTTTAAAAGTCTCTGGGAACGTTCCTCTCACCCCACGCTACTCCCCATTTTGATTGAGAGAGAGAGATAGAGAGATTCAGCCTTTGACTAACCTCTCCACACATTATGAACATCATGTAATCCACAATTCCGACAGGAGCCACAATACCTTCATGCTAAAACAGTTAACTATTTCCATCAGCTTCTGACCCCCATGGAGAACATTGGTCTGTCTTCTCGGAAATGGAAGATGCCTCTTTGAGACTTGGTACAAAACATTTGGTTTCATTCCTCACTACCGGCGAAACTGTTCAAGTGTCCCGCAGGCAATGGAGCCACGAGGAAAATCGTGAGCCGTCTATGAGTGCAGTCTCTGCTTCTTTGGTTTTTCAGGTTGGAGCATCAATGACACCCACATGTTCCCATATAAATGTCTTAAAGGGCTTAATGGCCTCCTCCTGCCCCCATGGAACAGTATCAAGTGTCTGATTGGGCTCTGCCTGTTCCTGTTTAACAGCTCAATGTACTGACCGGAGCCCTCCTCTTCCTGGGGAACAGGCAGCACGATTGAATGGGCTGTCCCTGCTTTTGTTCAGTCATTTAGATGGGCAGAATGGCTTCCACATATCATGTAACCAGCTTGTGGTGCTGAATGAGCTCATGATTTAACAGTGGAAATGTGCAGTGTCTGGCCGTGCTGTTACATGAATGTTACCGACATTTTAAGCGCACAAACCTGGCTGCTGTCCAGGTTTTGCTGCACATGGACAGAGAGACTGGTTCAGGAGCTGAGGGGGGACAAAATGTTCTGAACATTGTGTGATCTTCAGTGATCACCCCGCTTCTGATCTTATGGTGGATCGGGTGGGGGGGTGGGGGGTGGAGTGGAGTGGTGCCAGGGATGTGGGCGCGTAGACGTTGACGAAGGAGCTGAAGATGTTTGTACTGAGGAAGTTAACCTGGGGATCACCTAAACAGATGTCCTGGGACTGAGAGGATTGTCAGCCAACCGCCTACATACATCTTCCTTTGTGCTCTGAAAGACCCCAACCAGTAGGGAGGGAACACCTGATTCCCGTTAATCTCAAATAAGTAGGTGGTCGCGATGACACCCTCAGTCAAATACTGTCTTGGTAATCAAGGCCATTCACTCTGTCCTGAGCCCCTGCGTTCACCTCTTGTTCCTTTCAATAGGTGGTGGTGTCTGTGTGGGGAGTCTTTTCCTCTCACAGAGGGAAATCAAATGTCTGAAATTATCTGGGCCAGAGAGTTAAAGGAGCTTAATCACTGAAAGTATTTAAAGAGGAGGTAGATGTGTTTTTGACCTGTCAGAGAGCTCGCGGGTGTGATGGATTGGGTATTAAAGATGAGTTAATGCTAACAGTAGATCAGCCATGATCGTATACAATGGCTTGGCCGTCTAAATGATCTGATTCTGTTCCTTATGTTCATATTTTCTGTAATTACAAAGTTCATAATTGTAATGTTCCTAGACTCTCTATTATTGAATGTTGCAATCAGAAAGGGCGTAGCACTTTGAGTCATCTCTGGGTGAGGTTAGGGGGCTTTATTCATCATGGATCTTGGTCTAGACAATGACCAACAAAAGAAGCACAAGTTGCAGAGAGGAGGCACTTTGTGAAGAGAGCAGAGGTATCTTTCGAAGCCAGACTGGATTTCCAAATAACATTTTACAACACTCACCAAACCGTGTGTGACAGTCTGGAGGGATTGAATGAGATCCTGTGTTACTGTGCACTAGGTATTTGGAGCAAGTAGCCTCCATCTGCCCCTGTGCATGAGCTGTGAGGGACTGAATGCAACATAGTAACATGGGACTGTCGAGCAAGAGTGGGTCATCAGACACTGTGTCACTGCTCCACCACGCAGTATGATCTGATCATGGTCTCAGCAGCACATTTCTGTATGTGTACCATTTTCCTACTCTCACTTGGCTGTCAGATGTTTAACATGCACAATTTTGAATAAATGGAAATATCCAGTCATCACAAACTTTAACAGCCCTTTGAGAATCTTTTGATCGTGTACTGACCAATGTTCGAGGGTCACTGATGCATTGTCCCACTCCTCTACTGGTGAAAGCAAATTTTAAATGCAACCAGTTGAGTGCTGTGGCCAATGGAATAGATATAAGACTGGGTAATTTTCTAGAAAAATGTGGGAAACAGGAAGTTGAACTCTGAATGAATGGTAAGATGATCGAGTGTCCCAAATATGTTTCTGCCTTTGAAGTTATTCTGCTCACACACATATCTGGGAATGCGGATTTCTTCCCGGAACAGTTGGATTTGGCTGAACTCCCTTTCCTTCGGGCTGTGGAGAGATTCCTATGATACCTCATCAGGGATCCTCCACGAGTCGTAAAGATGACTTGTGGAAGTTCTGCTTTTACACCTTGTTTTCAGGCAGAGCAAAGTAAGAGAGCGAGAGACCAATTGGCTGCTGCTTCGGAGGCTAGTAATATTTTTCTCCCTCTCTGTGTGATAACAAAATGCCTTCATTTCAGGAATGAGTAAAGGGAAGCATCTTTGAAAATCTTCGAAAGGAATTACATCTTTTATTTAGTTTAGAGGATCAAAACTGCACCCTGTGTATCTGATGTGGTCTCAGCAATGCCCTGCACAGATTCAGCAAAACATTCCTGATTAAACTCAATACCCGTGCAATGTACTCAACGAGATGAATTACTTCATTCTATATTCCTGTGTAACTCCTTCGAGGGGCAGAATGGACTCCTTCCATCTCATTATAACGATCCTATGTGGCTGAATGGGGTGGTCCCCTACGCTGTAATAGACTCGAGGGGTGGATTGAGGGAACAACATTTCGGGTAGGGGCGGCAGTTGACCATTCGGCGGCACCATTCAGAATGCTTATAGCTGATCCGAGTGTGTCTGACCATCCGATTACTGTCTGTTCCCAATAAACATTGACTCTCCTGTCCAGCAAAGATCAGTTGAGCTCAGCCTTGAATATCTTCAATAACCGAGTCTTCACTGCTCCCTGAGAATGAGGATACCACGGGTAGCGCAACACTGAAGGGAAAGGGACATCCATATTTCATTGTGGGACCCATTATTTTAGAAATATGTGAACCTCACATCAAATCACTGCCCCTTTTCGGATATAAGGATACAATAACTAGGAATAAACAAAAACCATTCCGCCCTCCAACTCTGTCCCACATTACCACTGACTCTTTACAATCAAATATGTATCAAACCCAGCCTCTGCTGCCGTCTCAGGAAAAGAATACCTGATAGATTAACACCACACAAGCATTAAATAAAGGAACAGAATTAGGCCATTTGGCCCATCAAGTCTGACATGCCATTCAATCATTTCTTATATGTTCCTCAAGATCATTCTCCTACCTTCTCCCTAGAAACCTTGATCTCCTTATAAACCAAAAATTTATTTATTTGTGTCTTAATGACACTAGTGTCTGTGACACTTTGTGTGTATGTATATGTATGTGTGTCCATGTGCTTGTTATCTGTGTATTTTTGTGACTACATCTGTCTGTCTGTGTATCAGCCTTTGTGTTTCTATCTGTGTTTCTGTCTATTTGTGTGTGACTGTATATGTCTCTGTGTGCTTCTATGTGTGTGCATGCCTATCTCCTTGTATGCATTTTGCATGTTAGTATATTGTGGTGTTTACCAATACTTCTGTGTATTTCACTGCCTGCATCTCTGTGCAATTGGTATCTTACCTTTTGCGAGTGAGAGAGGTGAGGTTGGAACTGACAATGGGTTTAAATTGAGAATTGCTCTTTACTGAATATTGCTCCTTACTCGGTTGGTGGGACGTTGATGTTTCAGAATCTCCACACAAGACCTCCTGGTCCTCTCCAGTTCTTTCCAGGATCTTCCCCACATGTCGGGGTAGTGGGCTGAGGGAACGGATATCTGGAACTCCACCACCCGGCTTGGCACTTGCAGTCTAATTCTAGGCTGTTTCACCTGGAATGGGAGAAGGGAGGGAAGGAATGAGCGTGGGAGTGGGTGGCCCTGCTGTTAGTGCTTGAGGGGCGAAGGGTGAGGTGTTCGCAAGGAGTCTGACCACAGTGTCTTATCCATGCAGTGTTATTAGTGTGCGGGGCTATTGCATCAGTGACATGGAAAGTGGGGGAGAGAAGATGCTGAATTCAATAGTCAGATTGGCCGTGCTTGAGCCATATTTGAAGATAGAGTGTGAGCCTTGTTCGGGGGTAGGTGCTGTAACAGATATACAGTCAGTGTGAGGGAACAGAGAGAATACGATGTCTCTTATCCTGACAGATCGGGGAGGATATTGATGCTTGCCCTGTATTGCTGACCAAATCTACAGACCATCCCAGCGTCGAGCTTCCTTGTACGTCTTGTCCAAGTCTGTCACTAATAATGCCACAGTTCCTGTCCCTCAGATCCCACTGAATCAGTTTGGGTGGATCTTACAAATAGCAAAGAGAAGCAAACATTGGTGTGTTATGTATCGAGACCAAAACTGGCGCGCAAATATTTTGCATCATATGGTCTGGAAATTGGAAATGCAAGTATATGCAAGGGGAAGCAATGACATAGTGATATCATCATTGAACTCTTAACCCAGAAACCCAGGTAATGTTGTGGGGACGCGGGTCCAAATCCTGCCATTTCAGATGGTGGAATGTGAATTCAATAAGTATCTTGGATCAAGGGTTTATGATGACCAAGAATCCATTGTCGATTGTTGGAAAAACTCTGGTTCACTAATGTCCTTTAGGGAAGGATACTGCTGTCCTTCCCTGGTCTGGCCTGCATGTGACTCCAGACTCAAGGCAACGCTGTTGACTCTTAACTGCCCTCTGCCATGGGCAATAAATGCGGATTATAAATGCGACGCCCTCATCCTGTAAATGAGTAACAAATAATCGTGGGTGCTGCAGTAATACTGGATGGTGTCAAGTTGCATCGAAACTGTGTTACTAAGTGACTGCTCATGTTGTGAAAAATAAATTGCACAAGTGTGTATCAGGTAGGTTGGAAAGTATGTTGTGAACCAAACTAGAGGGCAGGTTATTTCGGATTTGGTGTTTTGTGGTGAGGACGACTAATTACTAACCTTGCTCTGAAGCAGCTTTGAGGATTCGTGACATTAATATTTTGCATTTCACATATCGTCTGCATGCAATATGGAAATTTTGAACATTATAGTCAAACATCGTGAAGGCCTGGAGACTAGAGGGTCAAGTTTTTTTCCAGTGAATTGGAAAAGTACTATATAACATTCAGTGAGAGACAAGCAATGGTTGTTCGAGTCAGAGAGTCCTGCAGCACGGAGATATTTCCTTTGGCCCAAAATGGTCCGTTCCGAACAAAATGTCCATTCACACTAATCCCATTTCCTTGCTATTGCCCGGTTTCCTTCTAATCCTTTCCTATCCAAGTATTTGTCCAAATGCCTGTTAAATGTTGTTCATGTACCCATCTCAACCACTTCCACTGGCAGCTCATTCCTTATTCGTACCACCCTGTGTGTAAAACCAATAGCTCCTCAGGTTCGCTTTTATTCTTTCTCCTCTGACCTTAAACTGATGCCCTCTAGTCTGGGATTGCCCAACCCTGGGGAAAAAAGACTGAGTGCATTAACTATATCCATTCCTCCCATGATCTTATACACTTCCATCAGATCCCCCTCAGTCTCATACACTCTAAAGTAAAACGCCCTAACTTGTCGAAACTCTCCTTAAAATCCAGACCATAGAGTCCTTCCAACATCCTTGTAAATTTATTGTACACTCTTTCCAGTTTAACAACATCCTTCCGAGAGCAAATTGAACAAAACTGAATATGACTCTACATGTATGGCCTCACCAGCATGCTGTATATCTGCAACATAACTCCCCAACTTCGATATTCCATGTCCTGACTGATGAAGGTCTGTGTGCCAAAAGCCTTCTTCACTGCCCTGTCTATCTCTGAGTCATCTTTCAGAGAACCGTACACCTGAATTCCAGGGTCCGTCTGTTCCACTACACTCCTTAAGACCCAACGATTCATCATGAAACTCCGACCTTGAATTGACTTTGCAAAATGCAAGAACTCACATTTATCCACATGCAACTCCATTTGCCATTTCTTGGTCCACGTCCCCAACTGATCAAGGTCCTGCTGCAATGTCTGATAACCTTCCTCACTGCCCACGAGAGCACATTATTTAGTCTCATCTTCAATCTTACTAATCATGCCTTGTACATTCTAAACTAAATCATTATACATAAAACAAACAAGAATAATCCCAGCACCGAACACTGAGGCCCTCCACTAGTGACAGGCCTCCAGTCTGACAAGAATCCTTCCACTATTACTCTCTGCTTCCTACCATTAAGACAATTTTGTATCTAATTTGCCATGTTTTCACTCCATTCCATGCAATCTAACCATCCAAAGGAGCGTACTATGTGAACCCTTATTGAAGGACTTACTAAAATCAATTGGACTACGTATACCACCGTGCTCTCATCAATGTTGCTGGTCACTTCATCAAAGAACTCAAAGATTTGTGAGCCACGCTCTCCCATACACAAAGCCGTGCTGACTGTTCCTAATCACACCCTGCCTTTCCAAATGTATGTATATATTATCTCTCAGAATCTTCTCAAGTACCTTACCTACTACAGATGTCCGGTTTACTGGTCTATAGCTCCCAAGTTTTTCTTTGTAGCCCTTCTTGATTAAGGGCACAACATTCCCTGTCCTCAAGCCATCCGGGATATCACCCGTGGCCAGCGATGATATAAAAATATCAGCCAGGCTCCCGCAATCTCTTCTCTGTCTTCGTACAATGTTCTTCGATATATCTGTTTGATGGAAATACATCAAAGTTTGAAACAAAAGTCCATTTCTTTAATGTAAAAACACCAAAGAGTAATAAAGTGTCTTAATGATGGTTAACATAACAAATTGAAGATTATTTTAATTATAACAAATGACTTCATAAGAATTCCAGACGTTGTGGAAACCGGAGAAATGTCAGAAATTTACAATACACAAAAGGAGGGCGATGAAAATGATAAGGAAATCAAAAAGCGAACATGCACGCTCATACACACGAACACGAGGACTGCACAAAAATACAATTTGTATTTCAAAGGAAACAAAACAAAAGTAAGGTCAAATGTGGACATTTGTAATTGGGAGAGGAGAGCTTATTGTGGAGAAACGTTACTCTGCATCTGTCATCATGGAGAAAGACCCAGAAAATCACCCAGAAATACCTAGTGATCGCATAGGGCTTGTGGAACTAAAGACACAAAGTCAATTCATATCAGTAACAAGGTAGTACTTGAACATGTAGCTGCATTAAATATTGCCATGTCTGACGAAACAGATGTAATTCATTTCAAAATGCCAGAAATAAATCAGCAATAGAAGTATTAATTGCACTGTCAATGGCTGTATTTTATTTTCCTGTATATTCCACAGAGGCTGGAAAGCCATTGCAGATAAAGGGAAGGTAATACACGTGATCCAAGCATGGTAGGTCGATGAATGGAATGGATCCAAGCATCTAAAAAAGGGAAAACGTGATAGCGTGAAGAAATGCAGAGTAATTAACTTGACATCTGTAGAGAAACGTTTAGAATCTATGAGACAGGATGCGATATTGGATATTTAGAAATTAACAGCAACATTGGAGGGAATCAGTATACATTTCTGAAAGGAAAATTATACTTGATAACTTCGGAATTTTCTGAAGGGTATTGGGAACAATGTATGTAAGTGGAAAGTTAAAGTTGGGTTCACCTTCAATTAATGGCGTCAGAATATCGATGCAACAAAATGTTGAAGTAGTTCCACAGCGTGTTGGTGAGACTGCACCTGGAGTATTGTGTACAGGGTTGGTGAGAGTGCACCTGGAGTATTGTGTACAGGGTTGCTGAGACTGTACCTGGAGTATTGTGCACAGGGTTGGTGAGGCTGTACCTGGAATATTGTGTAATGGGTCGGTGAGACTGTACCTGGAGTATTGTTTAATGGGTTGTTGAGACTGTACCTGGAGTATTGTGTACAGGGTTGGTGAGGCTGTACGTGGAGTATTGTGTACAGGGTTGGTGAGACTATCCCTGGAGTATTGTGTAATGGGTTGTTGAGACTGTACCTGGAGTATTGTGTAATGGGTTGGTGAGGCTGTACGTGGAGTATTGTGTACAGGGTTGGTGAGACTGTACCTGGAGTATTGTGTACAGGGTTGGTGAGACTGTACCTGGAGTATTGTGTACAGGGTTGGTGAGGCTGTACCAGGAGTATTGTGCACAGGGTTGGTGAGACTGTGCCCAGACTATTGTGTACAGGGTTGGTGAGGCTGTTCCTGGAGTATTATGTACAGGGTTGGTGAGACAGTACCTGGAGTATTGTGTACAGGGTTGGTGAGACTGTGCCTGGAGTATTGTGTACAGGGTTGGTGAGGCTGTACCTTGAGTATTGTGTACAGGGTTGGTGAGGATGTACCTGGGGTATTGTGTACAGGGTTGGCGAGACTGTACATGGACTATTTTGTAGAGGGTTGGTGAGACTGTACCTCGGGTATTGTGCACAGGGTTGGTGAGGCTGTACCTGGAGTATTGTGTACAGGGTTTGTGAGACTGTACCTGGAGTATTGTGTACAGGGTTGGTGAGACAGTGCGTGGAGTATTGTGTACAGGGTTGGTGAGACTGTACCTGGAGTATTGTGTACAGGGTTGATGAGGCTGTACCTGGAGTATTGTGTACAGGGTTGGTGAGACTGTAACTGGAGTATTGTGTACAGGGATGGTGAGACTGTACCTGGAGTATTGTGTACAGGGTTGGTGAGGCTGTACCTGGAGTATTGTGTACAAGGATGGGGAGGCTGTATCTGGAGTATTGCGTACAGGATTGGTGAGACTGTACCTGGAGTATTGTGTACAGGGTTGGTGAGACTGTGCGTGGAGTAATGTGTACAGGGTTGGTGAGGCTTAACCTGGAGTATTGTGTACAGGGATGGTGAGACTTTACCTGGAGTATTGTGTGCAGGGTTGGTGAGGCTGAGCCTGGAGTATTATGACAGGGTTGGTGAGACTGTGCCTGGAGTATTGTGTACAGAGTTGGTGAGGCTGTGCCTGGAGTACAGTATACAGGGTTGGTGAAGTTGTACCTGGAGTATTGTGTACAGGGTTGGTGAGGCTGTACCTGGAGTATTGTGTACATGGTTGGTGAGACTGTACCTGGTGTATTGTTTTCAGGATTGGTGAGAATGTACCTGGGGTATTGTGCACAGGGTTGGTGAGACTGTACCTGGAGTATTGTGTACAAGGTTGGTGAGACTGTACCTGGACAATTGTGTACGAGGTTGGTGAGACTGTACCTGGAGTATTGCGTACCGGGTTAATGAGACTGTACCTGGAGTATTGTGTGCAGGTTTGGTGAGACTGTGCGTGGAGTATTGTGTACAGGGTTGGTGAGGCGGTACCTGGAGTATTGTGTACAGGGTTGGTGAGACTGTACCTGGAGTATTGTGTACATGGTTGGTGAGGCTGTACCAGGAGTATTGTGTACATGGTTGGTGAGACTGTACCTGGAGTATTGTGTACAGGGTTGGTGAGACTGTACCTGGAGTATCGAGTACAGGGTTGGTGATGCTGTACCTGGAGTATTGTGTACAGGGTTTGTGAGACTGTGACTGTAGTATTGTGCACAGGGTTGGTGAGGTAGTACCTGGAAAATTGTGTACAGGGTCGGTGAGACTGTACCTGGAGTATTGTGTATTGGGTTGTTGTGACTGTACCTGGAGTATTGTGTTCATGGTTGGAGAGGCTGTACCTGGAGTATTGTGTACAGAGTTGGTGAGGCTGTACCTGGAGTATTGTGTACAGGGTTGGTGAGGCTGTACCTGGAGTATTGTGTACAGGGTTGGCGAGACTGTACCTGGACTATTTTGTAGAGGGTTGGTGAGACTGTACCTCGGGTATTGTGCACAGGGTTGGTGAGACTGTACCTGGAGTATTGTGTACAGTGTTGGTGAGACTGTACCTGGAGTATTGTGTACAGGGTTGGTGAGACTGTGCGTGGCGTATTCTGTACAGGGTTGGTGAGGCTGTACATGGAGTATTGTGTACAGGGTTGTTGAGACAGTAACTGGAGTATTGTGTACAGGGATGGTGGGACTGTACCTGGAGTATTGCTTACAGGGTTGGTGAGGCTGTACCTGGAGTATTGTGTACAAGGATGGTGAGGCTGTAAAAGGAGTATTGCGTACAGGATTGGTGAGACTGTACCTGGAGTATTGTGTACAGGGTTGGTGAGACTGTGCGTGCAGTATTGTGTACAGGGTTGGTGAGGCTGTACCTGGAGTATTGTGTACAGGGTTGGTGAGACTGTAACTGGAGTATTGTGTACAGGGATAGTGAGACTGTACCTGGAGTATTGTGTACAGGGTTGGTGAGGCTGAGCCTGGAGTATTGTGTACAGGATTGGTGAGACTGTGCGCAGACTATTGTGTACAGGGTTGTTGAGGCTGTACCTGGAGTATTATATACAGGGATGTTGAGACTGTGCCTGGAGTATTGTGTACAGGGTTGGTGAGGCTGTGCCTGGAGTACAGTGTACAGGGTTGGTGAAGTTGTACCTGGAGTATTGTGTACAGGGTTGGTGAGACTGTACCTGGACAATTGTGTACGAGTTGGTGAGGCTGTACCTGGAGTATTGCGTACAGGGTTGGTGAGACTGTACCTGGAGTATTGTGTACAGGGTTGTGAGACTGTGCGTGGGGTATTGTGTACAGGGTTGGTGAGGCTGTACCTGGAGTATTGTGTACAGGGTTGGTGAGACTGTAACTGGAGTATTGTGTTCAGGGTTGGTGAGACTGTACCTGGAGTATTGTGTACATGGTTGGCGAGGCTGTACCAGGAGTATTGTGTACAGGGTTGGTGAGACTGTAGCTGGAGTATTGTGTACAGGGTTGGTGAGACTGTACCTGTAGTATTGAGTACAGGGTTGGTGAGACTGTACCTGGAGTATTGTGTACAGGGTTGGTGAGACTGTACCTGTAGTATTGTGTAATGAGTTTGTGAGACTGTGACTGTAGTATTTTGCACAGGGTTGGTGAGGCTGTACCTGGAATGTTGTGTACAGGGTTGGTGAGACTGTACCTGGAGTACTGTGTATTGGGTTGGTGAGACTGTACCTGGAGTATTGTGTACAGGGTTGGTGAGGCTGAGCCAGGAGTATTGTGTCCAGAGTTGGTGGGACTGTACCTGGTGTATTGTGTACAGGGTTGGTGGGATTGGGCCTGGAGTATTGTGTACAGGGTTGGTGAGACTGTACCTGGAGTATTGTGTACAGGGTTGGTGAGACAGTGCGTGGAGTATTGTGTACAGGGTTGGTGAGACTGTGCGTGGAGTGTTGTGTACAGGGTTGGTGAGGCTGTACCTGGAGTACAGTATATAGGGTTGGTGAAGTTGTACCTGGAGTATTGTGTACAGGGTTGGTGAGGCTGTACCTGGAGTATTGTGTACATGGTTGGTGAGACTGTACCTGGTGTATTGTGTTCAGGATTGGTGAGACTGTACCTGGGGTATTGTGCACAGGGTTGGTGAGACTGTACCTGGAGTATTGTGTACAGGGTTGGTGAGACTGTACCTGCAGTATTGTGTACGAGGTTGGAGAGGCTGTACCTGGGGTATTGCTTACAGGATTGGTGAGACTGTACCTGGAGTATTGTGTGCAGGTTTGGTGAGACTGTGCGTGGAGTATTGTGTCCAGGGTTGGTGAGACTGTCCCTGGAGTATTGTGTACAGGATTGGTGAGACTGTAACTGGAGTATTGTGTACAGGGTTGGTGAGACTGTACCTGGAGTATTGAGTACAGGGTTTGTGAGGCTGTATCTGGAGTATTGTGTACAGTGTTGGTGAGACTGTACCTGGAGTATTATATACAGGGATGTTGAGACTGTGCCTGGAGTATTGTGTACAGGGTTGGTGAGGCTGTGCCTGGAGTACAGTGTACAGGGTTGGTGAAGTTGTACCTGGAGTATTGTGTACAGGGTTGGTGAGACTGTACCTGGACAATTGTGTACGAGTTGGTGAGGCTGTACCTGGAGTATTGCGTACAGGGTTGGTGAGACTGTACCTGGAGTATTGTGTACAGTGTTGTGAGACTGTGCGTGGGGTATTGTGTACAGGGTTGGTGAGGCTGTACCTGGAGTATTGTGTACAGGGTTGGTGAGACTGTAACTGGAGTATTGTGTTCAGGGTTGGTGAGACTGTACCTGGAGTATTGTGTACATGGTTGGCGAGGCTGTACCAGGAGTATTGTGTACAGGGTTGGTGAGACTGTAGCTGGAGTATTGTGTACAGGGTTGGTGAGACTGTACCTGTAGTATTGAGTACAGGGTTGGTGAGGCCTTACCTGGAGTATTGTGTACAGGGTTGGTGAGACTGTACCTGTAGTATTGTGTAATGAGTTTGTGAGACTGTGACTGTAGTATTTTGCACAGGGTTGGTGAGGCTGTACCTGGAATGTTGTGTACAGGGTTGGTGAGACTGTACCTGGAGTACTGTGTATTGGGTTGGTGAGACTGTACCTGGAGTATTGTGTACAGGGTTGGTGAGGCTGAGCCTGGAGTATTGTGTCCAGAGTTGGTGGGACTGTACCTGGTGTATTGTGTACAGGGTTGGTGGGATTGGGCCTGGAGTATTGTGTACAGGGTTGGTGAGACTGTACCTGGAGTATTGTGTACAGGGTTGGTGAGACAGTGCGTGGAGTATTGTGTACAGGGTTGGTGAGACTGTGCGTGGAGTGTTGTGTACAGGGTTGGTGAGGCTGTACCTGGAGTACAGTATATAGGGTTGGTGAAGTTGTACCTGGAGTATTGTGTACAGGGTTGGTGAGGCTGTACCTGGAGTATTGTGTACATGGTTGGTGAGACTGTACCTGGTGTATTGTGTTCAGGATTGGTGAGACTGTACCTGGGGTATTGTGCACAGGGTTGGTGAGACTGTACCTGGAGTATTGTGTACAGGGTTGGTGAGACTGTACCTGCAGTATTGTGTACGAGGTTGGAGAGGCTGTACCTGGGGTATTGCTTACAGGATTGGTGAGACTGTACCTGGAGTATTGTGTGCAGGTTTGGTGAGACTGTGCGTGGAGTATTGTGTACAGGGTTGGTGAGACTGTCCCTGGAGTATTGTGTACAGGATTGGTGAGACTGTAACTGGAGTATTGTGTACAGGGTTGGTGAGACTGTACCTGGAGTATTGAGTACAGGGTTGGTGAGGCTGTATCTGGAGTATTGTGTACAGTGTTGGTGAGACTGTACCTGCAGTATTGTGTACAGGGTTTGTGAGACTGTGACTGCAGTATTGTGTACAGGGTTGGTGAGACTGTACCTGGAGTATTGTGTGCAGGTTTGGTGAGACTGTGCGTGAAGTATTGTGTACAGGGTTGGTGAGACTGTCCCTGGAGTATTGTGTACAGGATTGGTGAGACTGTAACTGGAGTATTGTGTACAGGGTTGGTGAGACTGTACCTGGAGTATTGAGTACAGGGTTGGTGAGGCTGTACCTGGAGTATTGTGTACAGGGTTGGTGAGACTGTACCTGTAGTATTGTGTACAGGGTTGGTGAGACTGTACCTGGAGAATTGTGTGCAGGTTTGGTGAGACTGTGCGTGGAGTATTGTGTACAGGGTTGGTGAGACTGTCCCTGGAGTATTGTGTACAGGACTGGTGAGACTGTAACTGGAGTATTGTGTACAGGGTTGGTGAGACTGTACCTGGAGTATTGAGTACAGGGTTGGTGAGGCTGTACCTGGAGTATTGTGTACAGGGTTGGTGAGACTGTACCTGCAGTATTGTGTACAGGGTTTGTGAGACTGTGACTGTAGTATTGTGTACAGGGTTGGTGAGACTGTACCTGGAGTATTTTGTGCAGGTTTGGTGAGACTGTGCGTGGAGTATTGTGTTCAGGGTTGGTGATACTGTCCCTGGAGTATTGTGTACAGGATTGGTGAGACTGTAACTGGAGTATTGTGTACAGGGTTGGTGAGACTGTACCTGGAGTATTGAGTACAGGGTTGGTGAGGCTGTACCTGGAGTATTGTGTACAGGGTTGGTGAGACTGTACCTGCAGTATTGTGTACAGGGTTTGTGAGACTGTGACTGTAGTATTGTGTACAGGGTTGGTGAGACTGTACCTGGAGTATTGTGTGCAGGTTTGGTGAGACTGTGCGTGGAGTATTGTGTACAGGGTTGGTGAGACTGTCCCTGGAGTATTGTGTACAGGATTGGTGAGACTGTAACTGGAGTATTGTGTACAGGGTTGGTGAGACTGTACCTGGAGTATTGAGTACAGGGTTGGTGAGGCTGTACCTGGAGTATTGTGTACAGGGTTGGTGAGACTGTACCTGCAGTATTGTATACAGGGTTTGTGAGACTGTGACTGTAGTATTGTGTACATGGTTGGTGAGACTGTACCTGGAGTATTGTGTGCAGGTTTGGTGAGACTGTGCGTGGAGGATTGTTTATTGGGTTGGTGAGACTGTCCCTGGAGTATTGTGTACAGGATTGGTGAGACTGTAACTGGAGTATTGTGTACAGGGTTGGTGAGACTGTACCTGGAGTATTGAGTACAGGGTTGGTGAGGTTGTACCTGGAGTATTGTGTACAGGGTTGGTGAGACTGTACCTGCAGTATTGTGTACAGGGTTTGTGAGACTGTGACTGTAGTATTGTGTACAGGGTTGGTGAGGTAGTACCTGGAAAATTGTGTACAGGGTCGGTGAGACTGTACCTGGAGTATTGTTTATTGGGTTGTTGAGACTGTACCTGGAGTATTGTGTTCATGGTTGGAGAGGCTGTACCTGGACTATTTTGTAGAGTGTTGGTGAGACTGTACCGCGGGTATTGTGCACAGGCTTGGTGAGACTGTACCTGGAGTATTGTGTACAGGGTTAGTGAGACAGTGCGTGTAGTATTGTGTACAGGGTTGGTGAGACTGTGCGTGGAGTATTCTGTACTGGGTTGGTGAGGCTGTACCTGGAGTATTGTGTACAGGGTTGGTGAGACTGTAACTGGAGTATTGTGTACAGGGTTGGTGAGACTGTACCTGGAGTATTGCGTACAGGGTTGGTGAGGCTGTACCTGGAGTATTGTGTACAAGGATGGGGAGGCTGTACCTGGAGTATTGCGTACAGGATTGGTGAGACTGTTCCTGGAGTATTGTGTACAGGGTTGGTGAGACTGTGCGTGGAGTATTGTGTACAGGGTTGGTGAGGCTGTACCTGGAGTATTGTGTACAGGGTTGGTGAGACTGTAACTGGACGATTGTGTACAGGGATGGTGAGACTTTACCTAGAGTATTGTGTGCAGGGATGGTGAGGCTGAGCCTGGAGTATTGTGTACAGGATTGGTGAGACTGTGCCCAGACTATTGTGTACAGGGTTGGTGAGGCTGTACCTGGAGTATTATGTACAAGGTTGGTGAGACTGTGCCTGGAGTATTGTGTACAGGGTTGGTGAGGCTGTACCTGGAGTATTGTGTACAGGGTGGTGAGACTGTACCTGGAATATAGTGTTCGGAATTGGTGAGACTGTACCAGGGGTAGTGTGCACAGGGTTGCTGGGACTGTACCTGGAGTATTGTGTACAGGGTTGGTCAGACTGTACCTGGACAATTGTGTACGAGGTTGGTGAGGCTGTACCTGGAGTATTGTGTACAGGGTTGGTGAGAATGTGCGTGGAGTATTGTGTACAGGCTTGGTGAGGCTGTACCTGGAGTATTGTGTACAGGGTTGGTGAGACTGTAACTAGAGTATTGTGTTCAGGGTTAGTGAGACTGTACCTGGAGTATTGTGTACATGGTTGGTGAGGCTGTAGCAGGAGTATTGTGTACAGGGTTGGTGAGACTGTACCTGGAGTATTGTGTACAGGGTTGGTGAGACTGTACCTGGAGTATTGAGTACAGGGTTGTTGAGGCTGTACCTGGAGTATTGTGTACTGGGTTGTTGAGACTGTACCTGTAGTATTGTGTAATGAGTTTGTGAGACTGTGACTGCAGTATTGTGTACAGGGTTGGTGAGGCTGTACCTGGAATGTTGTGTACAGGGTTGGTGAGACTGTACCTGGAGTATTGTGTACAGAGTTGGTGGGATTGGGCCTGGAGTATTGTGTACAGGGTTGGTGAGGCTGTACGTGGAGTATTGTGTACAGGGTTGGTGAGATTGTACCTGGAGTATTGTGAACAGGGTTGGTGAGGCTGTACCTGGAGCATTTTGTACAGGGTTGGTGAGACTGTACCTGGAGTATTGTGTACAGGGTTGGTGAAACTGTAGCTCGAGTATTGTGTACAGGGTTGGTGAGACTGTGCGTGGAGTATTGTGTACAGGGTTGGTGACGCTATACCTGGAGTATTGTGTACATGGTTGCGAGGCTGTACCTGGCGTATTGTGTACAGGGTTGGTGAGACTGTACCTGGAGTATTGTGTACAGGTTTGTTGAGACTGTACCAGAAGTATTGAGTACAGGTTTGGTGAGGCTGTCCCTGGAGTATTGTGTACTGGTTTGTTCAGACTGTACCTGCAGTATTGTGTACAGCGTTTGTGAGACTGTCAATTTAGTATTGTGTACAGGTTTGCTGAGCCTGTACCTGGAAAATTGTGTACAGGGTTGGTGAGACTGTTCCTGTAGTATTGTGTAATGGGTTGTTGAGACTGTGACTGGAGTATTGTGTTCATGGTGGGAGAGGCTGTACCTCGAGTATTGTGTACAGGGTTGGTGGGATTGTGCCTGGAGTATTGTGTACAGGGTTGGTGAGATTGTGCCTGGAGTATTTTGTACAGGATTGGTGAGGCTGTACCTGAAGCATTGTGTGCAAGGTTTGTGAGACTGTTCATGTTGTATTGTGTAATGGGTTAGTGAGACTGTACCTGGTCTATTGTGTGCAATGTTGGTGAGACTGTACCTGGAGTATTTTGTACAGGATTGGTGAGGCTGTACCTGAAGCATTGTGTGCAAGGTTTGTGAGACTGTTCATGTTGTATTGTGTAATGGGTTAGTGAGACTGTACCTGGTCTATTGTGTGCAATGTTGGTGATACTGTACCTGGAGTATAGTGTACAAGGTTTATGAGACTACCTGGAGTAATGTGTACAGGGTTGGTGAGACAGTGCCTGCAGTATTGTGTACAGGGTTGGTGAGGCTGTACCTGGGGTATTGTGTAATGGGTTGGTGAGACTGTGCCTGTAGTATTGTGTACAGGGTTGGTGAGGCTGTACCTGTAGTATTCTGTACAGCGTTGGTGAGGCTGTCCCTGGAGTATTGTGTACAGGGTTGGTGAGACAGTACCTGGAGTATTGTGTACAGGGTTGGTGAGACTGCATCTGGAGTATTGTATACAGGTTTGGTGTGACTGTACCTGGGGTATTGTGTACAGGGTTGGTGAGATTGTGCCTGGAGTATTGTGTACAGCGTTGGTGAGGCTGTACCTGGAGTATTGTGTACATGGTTGGTGAGACTGCATCTGGAGTATTGTGTACAGGTTTGGTGTGACTGTACCTGGTGTATTGTGTACAGGGTTGGTGAGGCTGTACATGGAGTATTGTGTACAGGGTTGGTGAGACTGTACCTGGAGTATTGTGTTCATGGTTGGTGAGACTGTACATGGGGTATTGTGTACAGGGTTGGTGAGGTAACACCTAGAGTATTGTGTACAGGGTTGGTGAGCTGTCCCTGGAGTGTTGTGTACAGGTGTGATGCGACTGTACCTAGTGTATTGTGTAATGGGTTGGTGAGAATGTATCGGAGTATTGTGTTCAGTGTTGGTGAGACTGTACCTGGAATATTGTGTACAGATTTGGTGAGTCTGTACCTGGAGTATTGTGTACAGGCTTCGTGAGACTCTACCTGGAGTATTGTGCACAGTGTTGGTGAGACTGTACCTGGAGTATGGTGTACAGTGTTGATGAGACTGTACCTGGACTATTGTGTACGGGTTGTTGAGGCTGTACCTGGAGTATTGTGTACAGTGTTGGTGAGACTGTACCTGCAGTATTGTGTACAGGGTTGGTGAGACTGTACCTGAAGTATTGTGCACAGGATTAGTGAGACTGTACCTCGAGTATTGTGTACGGAGTTGGTGAGACTGTGCCTGGAGTATTGTGTACAGGGTTGGTGAGACTGTACCTGGACAATTGTGTACGAGGTTGGTGAGGCTGTACCTGGAGTATTGTGTACTGGGTTGGTGTGACTGTACCTGGAGTATTATTTACAGGGCTGTTGAGACTGTTCCTGTAGTATTGTGTACAGGATTTGTGAGGCTGTACCTGGAGTATTGTGTGCAGGGTTGGTGAGACTACGTGGAGTATTGTGTACAGGGTTGGTGAGACTGTGCCTGTAGTATTGTGTACAGGTTTGGTGAGGCTGTACCTGGAGTATTGTGTGCAGGGTTGGTGAGACTGTAGCTGGACTATGGTGTACGAGGTTGGTGAGGCTGTATCTGGTGTATTGTGTACAGGGTTGGTGAGGCTGTACCTGGAGTATTGTGTACAGGGTTGGTGAGACTACCTGGAGTAATGTGTACAGGGTTGGTGAGACAGTGCCTGTAGTATTGTGTACAGGGTTGGTGAGGCTGTACCTGGGGTATTGTGTAATGGGTTGGTGAGACTGTACCTTGTCTATTGTGAGCAAGGTTGGTGAGTCTGTGCCTGGAGTATTGTGTACAGGGTTGGTGAGACTACCTGGAGTAATGTGTACAGGGTTGGTGAGACAGTGCCTGTAGTATTGTGTACAGGGTTGGTGAGGCTGTTCCTGGAGTATTCTGTAAAGCGTTGGTGAGACTGTACCTGGAGTATTCTTTACAGGGTAGATGATACTGTCCCTGGAGTAATGTGTACATGGTTGGTGAGTCTGTATCTGGAGTATTGTGTACAGGGTTGGTGAGACTTTACCTGGAGTATTGTGTACAGGGTTGGTGAGAATGCATCTGGTGTATTGTGTACAGGTTTGGTGTGACTGTACCTGGTGTATTGTGTACAGGGTTGGTGAGATTGTGCCTGGAGTATTGTGTACTGGGTTGGTGAGGCTGTACGTGGAGTATTGTGTACAGGGTTGATGAGATTCTACCTGGAGTATTGTGTAAAGGGTTGGTGAGGCTGTACGTGGAGTATTGTGTACAGGGTTGGTGAGATTGTACTTGGAGTATTGTGTACAGGGTTGGTGAGACTGTACCTGGAGTATTGTGTAATGGGTTGGTGAGAATGTATCGGAGTATTGTGTTCAGTGTTGGTGAGACTGTACCTGGAATATTGTGTACAGATTTGGTGAGTCTGTACCTGGAGTATTGTGTACAGGCTTCGTGAGACTCTACCTGGAGTATTGTGCACAGTGTTGGTGAGACTGTACCTGGAGTATGGTGTACAGTGTTGATGAGACTGTACCTGGACTATTGTGTACGGGTTGTTGAGGCTGTACCTGGAGTATTGTGTACAGTGTTGGTGAGACTGTACCTGCAGTATTGTGTACAGGGTTGGTGAGACTGTACCTGAAGTATTGTGCACAGGATTAGTGAGACTGTACCTCGAGTATTGTGTACGGAGTTGGTGAGACTGTGCCTGGAGTATTGTGTACAGGGTTGGTGAGACTGTACCTGGACAATTGTGTACGAGGTTGGTGAGGCTGTACCTGGAGTATTGTGTACTGGGTTGGTGTGACTGTACCTGGAGTATTATTTACAGGGCTGTTGAGACTGTTCCTGTAGTATTGTGTACAGGATTTGTGAGGCTGTACCTGGAGTATTGTGTGCAGGGTTGGTGAGACTACGTGGAGTATTGTGTACAGGGTTGGTGAGACTGTGCCTGTAGTATTGTGTACAGGTTTGGTGAGGCTGTACCTGGAGTATTGTGTGCAGGGTTGGTGAGACTGTAGCTGGACTATGGTGTACGAGGTTGGTGAGGCTGTATCTGGTGTATTGTGTACAGGGTTGGTGAGGCTGTACCTGGAGTATTGTGTACAGGGTTGGTGAGACTACCTGGAGTAATGTGTACAGGGTTGGTGAGACAGTGCCTGTAGTATTGTGTACAGGGTTGGTGAGGCTGTACCTGGGGTATTGTGTAATGGGTTGGTGAGACTGTACCTTGTCTATTGTGAGCAAGGTTGGTGAGTCTGTGCCTGGAGTATTGTGTACAGGGTTGGTGAGACTACCTGGAGTAATGTGTACAGGGTTGGTGAGACAGTGCCTGTAGTATTGTGTACAGGGTTGGTGAGGCTGTTCCTGGAGTATTCTGTAAAGCGTTGGTGAGACTGTACCTGGAGTATTCTTTACAGGGTAGATGATACTGTCCCTGGAGTAATGTGTACATGGTTGGTGAGTCTGTATCTGGAGTATTGTGTACAGGGTTGGTGAGACTTTACCTGGAGTATTGTGTACAGGGTTGGTGAGAATGCATCTGGTGTATTGTGTACAGGTTTGGTGTGACTGTACCTGGTGTATTGTGTACAGGGTTGGTGAGATTGTGCCTGGAGTATTGTGTACAGGGTTGGTGAGGCTGTACGTGGAGTATTGTGTACAGGGTTGATGAGATTCTACCTGGAGTATTGTGTAAAGGGTTGGTGAGGCTGTACGTGGAGTATTGTGTACAGGGTTGGTGAGATTGTACTTGGAGTATTGTGTACAGGGTTGGTGAGACTGTACCTGGAGTATTGTGTTCAAGGTTGGTGAGACCGTACCTGGAGTACAGTGTACAGGTTTGGTGAGGCAGCACCTAGAGTATTGTGTGCAGGGTTGGTGAGCAGTCCCTGGAGTATTGTGTACTGGGTTGGTGTGACTGTACCTGGAGTATTGTCTATAGGGTTGTTGAGACTGTTCCTGTAGTATTGTGTACAGGATTGGTGAGGCTCTACCTGGAGTATTGTGTGCAGGGTTGGTGAGACTACGTGGAGTACTGTGTACAGGGTTGGTGAGACTGTGCCTGTAGTATTGTGTACAGGTTTGGTGAGGCTGTACCTGGAGTATTGTGTGCAGGGTTGGTGAGACTGTACCTGGACTATGGTGTACGAGGTTGTGATGCTGTATCTGGTGTATTGTGTACAGGGTTGGTGAGGCTGTACCTGGCCTATTGTGTGCAAGGTTGGTGAGGCTGTACCTGGAGTAATGTGTACAGGGTTGGTGAGACAGTGCCTGTAGTATTGTGTACAGGGTTGGTGAGGCTGTACCTGGGGTATTGTGTACAGGGTTGGTGAGACTGTACCTGGCGTATTGTGTAATGGGTTGGTGAGGCTGTACCTGGAGTATTGTGTACAGGGTTGGTGAGACTACCTGGAGTAATGTGTACAGGGTTGGTGAGACATTGCCTGTAGTATTGTGTACAGGGTTGGTGAGGCTGTTCCTGGAGTATTGTGTTCAAGGTTGGTGAGACTGTACCTGGAGTACTGTGTACAGGGTTGGTGAGGCAGCACCAAGAGTATTGTGTACAGGGTTGGTGAGCTGTCCCTGGAGTATTGTGCACAGGGCTGGTGAGGCTGTACCCTGTGTATTGTGTAATGGGTTGGTGAGATGTGCCTGTAGTATTGTGTACAGGGTTGGTGAGGCTGTACCTGGAGTATTCTGTACAGCGTTGGTGAGGCTGCATCTGGAGTATTGTGTACAGGCTTGGTGTGACTGTACCTGGTGTATTGTGTACAGGGTTGGTGAGATTGTGCCTGGAGTATTGTGTACAGGGTTGGTGAGACTGCATCTGGAGTATTGTGTACAGGGTTGGTGAGGCTGTACCTGGAGTATTGTGTACAGGGTTGGTGAGACTGTACCTGCAGTATTGTGTACAGGGTTGGTGAGACTTTACCTGGAGTATTGTGTACAGGGTTGGTGAGAATGCATCTGGTGTATTGTGTACAGGTTTGGTGTGACTGTACCTGGTGTATTGTGTACAGGGTTGGTGAGATTGTGCCTGGAGTATTGTGTAAAGGGTTGGTGAGGCTGTACGTGGAGTATTGTGTACAGGGTTGGTGAGATTGTACTTGGAGTATTGTGTACAGGGTTGGTGAGACTGTACCTGGAGTATTGTGTTCAAGGTTGGTGAGACCGTACCTGGAGTACAGTGTACAGGTTTGGTGAGGCAGCACCTAGAGTATTGTGTGCAGGGTTGGTGAGCAGTCCCTGGAGTATTGTGTACTGGGTTGGTGTGACTGTACCTGGAGTATTGTCTATAGGGTTGTTGAGACTGTTCCTGTAGTATTGTGTACAGGATTGGTGAGGCTGTACCTGGAGTATTGTGTGCAGGGTTGGTGAGACTACGTGGAGTATTGTGTACAGGGTTGGTGAGACTGTGCCTGTAGTATTGTGTACAGGTTTGGTGAGGCTGTACCTGGAGTATTGTGTGCAGGGTTGGTGAGACTGTACCTGGACTATGGTGTACGAGGTTGTGATGCTGTATCTGGTGTATTGTGTACAGGGTTGGTGAGGCTGTACCTGGCCTATTGTGTGCAAGGTTGGTGAGGCTGTACCTGGAGTAATGTGTACAGTGGTGGTGAGACAGTGCCTGTAGTATTGTGTACAGGGTTGGTGAGGCTGTACCTGGGGTATTGTGTACAGGGTTGGTGAGACTGTACCTGGCGTATTGTGTAATGGGTTGGTGAGGCTGTACCTGGAGTATTGTGTACAGGGTTGGTGAGACTACCTGGAGTAATGTGTACAGGGTTGGTGAGACATTGCCTGTAGTATTGTGTACAGGGTTGGTGAGGCTGTACCTGGAGTATTGTGTTCAAGGTTGGTGAGACTGTACCTGGAGTACTGTGTACAGGGTTGGTGAGGCAGCACCAAGAGTATTGTGTACAGGGTTGGTGAGCTGTCCCTGGAGTATTGTGCACAGGGCTGGTGAGGCTGTACCCTGTGTATTGTGTAATGGGTTGGTGAGATGTGCCTGTAGTATTGTGTACAGGGTTGGTGAGGCTGTACCTGGAGTATTCTGTACAGCGTTGGTGAGACTGCATCTGGAGTATTGTGTACAGGCTTGGTGTGACTGTACCTGGTGTATTGTGTACAGGGTTGGTGAGATTGTGCCTGGAGTATTGTGTACAGGGTTGGTGAGGCTGTACCTGTAGTATTGTGTACAGGGTTGGTGAGACTGCATCTGGAGTATTGTGTACAGGTTTGGTGTGACTGTATCTGGCGTATTGTGTACAGGGTTGGTGAGATTGTGCCTGGAGTATTGTGCACAGGGCTGGTGAGGCTGTACCCTGTGTATTGTGTAATGGGTTGGTGAGATGTGCCTGTAGTATTGTGTACAGGGTTGGTGAGGCTGTACCTGGAGTATTCTGTACAGCGTTGGTGAGGCTGCATCTGGAGTATTGTGTACAGGCTTGGTGTGACTGTACCTGGTGTATTGTGTACAGGGTTGGTGAGATTGTGCCTGGAGTATTGTGTACAGGGTTGGTGAGGCTGTACCTGTAGTATTGTGTACAGGGTTGGTGAGACTGCATCTGGAGTATTGTGTACAGGTTTGGTGTGACTGTATCTGGCGTATTGTGTACAGGGTTGGTGAGATTGTGCCTGGAGTATTGTGTACAGGGTTGGTGAGGCTGTACGTGGTGTTTTGTGACAGTTTTGGTGAGACTTTACCTGGAGTATTGCGTACAGGGTTGGTGAAACTGTACTTGGAGTATTGTGTACAGGGTTGGTGAGACTGTGCGTTGAGTATTGTGTACAGGGTTGGTGAGGCTGTACCTGGAGTATTGTGTACAGGGTTGGTGAGACTGTAACTGGAGTATTGTGTACAGGGTTGGTGAGACTGTGCCAGTACTATTGTGTACAGGGTTGGTGAGGCTTTACCTGGAGTATTGTCTATAGGGTTGGTGAGACTGTGCCCAGACTATTGTGTACAGGGTTGGTGAGGCTGTACCTGGAGTTTTATGTGCAGGGTTGGTAGACTGTACCTGGGGTATTGTGTACAGGTTTGGTGAGACGGTACCTGGAGTATTGTGTACAGGGTTGGTGAGACTGTACCTGGAGTATTGTGTACAGGGTTGGTGAGACTGTACCTGGTGTATTTTGTTCAGGACTGGTGAGACTGTACCTGGGGTATTGTGTACAGGTTTGGTGAGACGGTACCTGGAGTATTGTGTACAGGGTTGGTGAGACTGTACCTGGACTATTGTGTACAAGGATGGTGAGGCTGTACCTGGAGTATTGCGTACAGGGTTGGTGAGACTGTACCCGGAGTATTGTGGACAGGGTAGGTGTGACTGTGCGTGGAGTGTTGTGTACAGGGTTGGTGAGGCTGTACCTGGAGTATTGTGTCCAGCGTTTGTGAGACTGTAATTGGAGTATTGTGTCCAGGGTTGGTGAGGCTGTACCTGGAGTATTGTGTACATGGTTGGCGAGGCTGTACCTGGAGTATTGTGTACAGGGTTGGTGAGACTACCTGGAGTAATGTGTACAGGGTTGGTGAGACATTGCCTGTAGTATTGTGTACAGGGTTGGTGAGGCTGTACCTGGAGTATTGTGTTCAAGGTTGGTGAGACTGTACCTGGAGTACTGTGTACAGGGTTGGTGAGGCAGCACCAAGAGTATTGTGTACAGGGTTGGTGAGCTGTCCCTGGAGTATTGTGCACAGGGCTGGTGAGGCTGTACCCTGTGTATTGTGTAATGGGTTGGTGAGATGTGCCTGTAGTATTGTGTACAGGGTTGGTGAGGCTGTACCTGGAGTATTCTGTACAGCGTTGGTGAGGCTGCATCTGGAGTATTGTGTACAGGCTTGGTGTGACTGTACCTGGTGTATTGTGTACAGGGTTGGTGAGATTGTGCCTGGAGTATTGTGTACAGGGTTGGTGAGACTGCATCTGGAGTATTGTGTACAGGGTTGGTGAGGCTGTACCTGGAGTATTGTGTACAGGGTTGGTGAGACTGTACCTGCAGTATTGTGTACAGGGTTGGTGAGACTTTACCTGGAGTATTGTGTACAGGGTTGGTGAGAATGCATCTGGTGTATTGTGTACAGGTTTGGTGTGACTGTACCTGGTGTATTGTGTACAGGGTTGGTGAGATTGTGCCTGGAGTATTGTGTAAAGGGTTGGTGAGGCTGTACGTGGAGTATTGTGTACAGGGTTGGTGAGATTGTACTTGGAGTATTGTGTACAGGGTTGGTGAGACTGTACCTGGAGTATTGTGTTCAAGGTTGGTGAGACCGTACCTGGAGTACAGTGTACAGGTTTGGTGAGGCAGCACCTAGAGTATTGTGTGCAGGGTTGGTGAGCAGTCCCTGGAGTATTGTGTACTGGGTTGGTGTGACTGTACCTGGAGTATTGTCTATAGGGTTGTTGAGACTGTTCCTGTAGTATTGTGTACAGGATTGGTGAGGCTGTACCTGGAGTATTGTGTGCAGGGTTGGTGAGACTACGTGGAGTATTGTGTACAGGGTTGGTGAGACTGTGCCTGTAGTATTGTGTACAGGTTTGGTGAGGCTGTACCTGGAGTATTGTGTGCAGGGTTGGTGAGACTGTACCTGGACTATGGTGTACGAGGTTGTGATGCTGTATCTGGTGTATTGTGTACAGGGTTGGTGAGGCTGTACCTGGCCTATTGTGTGCAAGGTTGGTGAGGCTGTACCTGGAGTAATGTGTACAGTGGTGGTGAGACAGTGCCTGTAGTATTGTGTACAGGGTTGGTGAGGCTGTACCTGGGGTATTGTGTACAGGGTTGGTGAGACTGTACCTGGCGTATTGTGTAATGGGTTGGTGAGGCTGTACCTGGAGTATTGTGTACAGGGTTGGTGAGACTACCTGGAGTAATGTGTACAGGGTTGGTGAGACATTGCCTGTAGTATTGTGTACAGGGTTGGTGAGGCTGTACCTGGAGTATTGTGTTCAAGGTTGGTGAGACTGTACCTGGAGTACTGTGTACAGGGTTGGTGAGGCAGCACCAAGAGTATTGTGTACAGGGTTGGTGAGCTGTCCCTGGAGTATTGTGCACAGGGCTGGTGAGGCTGTACCCTGTGTATTGTGTAATGGGTTGGTGAGATGTGCCTGTAGTATTGTGTACAGGGTTGGTGAGGCTGTACCTGGAGTATTCTGTACAGCGTTGGTGAGGCTGCATCTGGAGTATTGTGTACAGGCTTGGTGTGACTGTACCTGGTGTATTGTGTACAGGGTTGGTGAGATTGTGCCTGGAGTATTGTGTACAGGGTTGGTGAGGCTGTACCTGTAGTATTGTGTACAGGGTTGGTGAGACTGCATCTGGAGTATTGTGTACAGGTTTGGTGTGACTGTATCTGGCGTATTGTGTACAGGGTTGGTGAGATTGTGCCTGGAGTATTGTGCACAGGGCTGGTGAGGCTGTACCCTGTGTATTGTGTAATGGGTTGGTGAGATGTGCCTGTAGTATTGTGTACAGGGTTGGTGAGGCTGTACCTGGAGTATTCTGTACAGCGTTGGTGAGGCTGCATCTGGAGTATTGTGTACAGGCTTGGTGTGACTGTACCTGGTGTATTGTGTACAGGGTTGGTGAGATTGTGCCTGGAGTATTGTGTACAGGGTTGGTGAGGCTGTACCTGTAGTATTGTGTACAGGGTTGGTGAGACTGCATCTGGAGTATTGTGTACAGGTTTGGTGTGACTGTATCTGGCGTATTGTGTTCAGGGTTGGTGAGATTGTGCCTGGAGTATTGTGTACAGGGTTGGTGAGGCTGTACGTGGTGTTTTGTGACAGTTTTGGTGAGACTTTACCTGGAGTATTGCGTACAGGGTTGGTGAAACTGTACTTGGAGTATTGTGTACAGGGTTGGTGAGACTGTGCGTTGAGTATTGTGTACAGGGTTGGTGAGGCTGTACCTGGAGTATTGTGTACAGGGTTGGTGAGACTGTAACTGGAGTATTGTGTACAGGGTTGGTGAGACTGTGCCAGTACTATTGTGTACAGGGTTGGTGAGGCTTTACCTGGAGTATTGTCTATAGGGTTGGTGAGACTGTGCCCAGACTATTGTGTACAGGGTTGGTGAGGCTGTACCTGGAGTTTTATGTGCAGGGTTGGTGAGACTGTACCTGGGGTATTGTGTACAGGTTTGGTGAGACGGTACCTGGAGTATTGTGTACAGGGTTGGTGAGACTGTACCTGGAGTATTGTGTACAGGGTTGGTGAGACTGTACCTGGTGTATTTTGTTCAGGACTGGTGAGACTGTACCTGGGGTATTGTGTACAGGTTTGGTGAGACGGTACCTGGAGTATTGTGTACAGGGTTGGTGAGACTGTACCTGGACTATTGTGTACAAGGATGGTGAGGCTGTACCTGGAGTATTGCGTACAGGGTTGGTGAGACTGTACCCGGAGTATTGTGGACAGGGTAGGTGTGACTGTGCGTGGAGTGTTGTGTACAGGGTTGGTGAGGCTGTACCTGGAGTATTGTGTCCAGCGTTTGTGAGACTGTAATTGGAGTATTGTGTCCAGGGTTGGTGAGGCTGTACCTGGAGTATTGTGTACATGGTTGGCGAGGCTGTACCTGGAGTATTGTGTACAGGGTTGGTGAGACTGTACCTGGAGTATTGTGTACAGGTTTGCTGAGACTGTACCAGAAGTATTGAGTACAGGTTTGGTGAGGCTGTCCCTGGAGTATTGTGTACTGGTTTGTTAAGACTGTACCTGCAGTATTGTGTACAGCGTTTGTGAGACTGTCAATTTAGTATTGTGTACAGGTTTGCTGAGTCTGTACCTGGAAAAGTGTGTACAGGGTTGGTGAGACTGTTCCTGTAGTATTGTGTAATGGGTTGTTGAGACTGTGACTGGAGTATTGTGTTCATGGTGGGAGAGGCTGTACCTCGAGTATTGTGTACAGGGTTGGTGGGATTGTGCCTGGAGTATTGTGTACAGGGTATGTGAGGCTGTCCGTGGAGTATTGTGTGCAGGGTTGGTGAGACTGTACCTGGAGTATTGTGTACAGGATTGGTGAGGCTGTACCTGAAGCATTGTGTGCAAGGTTTGTGAGACTGTTCATGTTGTATTGTGTAATGGGTTAGTGAGACTGTACCTGGTCTATTGTGTGCAATGTTGGTGAGACTGTACCTGGAGTATAGTGTACAAGGTTTATGAGACTGTTAATGTTGTATTGTGTAATGGGTTAGTGAGACTGTACCTGGTCTATTGTGTGCAATGTTGGTGAGGCTGTACCTGGAGTATTGTGTACAGGGTTGGTGAGACTACCTGGAGTAATGTGTACAGGGTTGGTGAGACAGTGCCTGCAGTATTGTGTACAGGGTTGGTGAGGCTGTACCTGGGGTATTGTGTAATGGGTTGGTGAGACTGTGCCTGTAGTATTGTGTACAGGGTTGGTGAGACTGTACCTGTAGTATTCTGTACAGCGTTGGTGAGGCTGTCCCTGGAGTATTGTGTACAGGGTTGGTGAGACAGTACCTGGAGTATTGTGTACAGGGTTGGTGAGACTGCATCTGGAGTATTGTATACAGGTTTGGTGTGACTGTACCTGGGGTATTGTGTACAGGGTTGGTGAGATTGTGCCTGGAGTATTGTGTACAGCGTTGGTGAGGCTGTACCTGGAGTATTGTGTACATGGTTGGTGAGACTGCATCTGGAGTATTGTGTACAGGTTTGGTGTGACTGTACCTGGTGTATTGTGTACAGGGTTGGTGAGGCTGTACATGGAGTATTGTGTACAGGGTTGGTGAGACTGTACCTGGAGTATTGTGTTCATGGTTGGTGAGACTGTACATGGGGTATTGTGTACAGGGTTGGTGAGGTAACACCTAGAGTATTGTGTACAGGGTTGGTGAGCTGTCCCTGGAGTGTTGTGTACAGGTGTGATGAGACTGTACCTAGTGTATTGTGTAATGGGTTGGTGAGAATGTATCGGAGTATTGTGTTCAGTGTTGGTGAGACTGTACCTGGAATATTGTGTACAGATTTGGTGAGTCTGTACCTGGAGTATTGTGTACAGGCTTCGTGAGACTCTACCTGGAGTATTGTGCACAGTGTTGGTGAGACTGTACCTGGAGTATGGTGTACAGTGTTGATGAGACTGTACCTGGACTATTGTGTACGGGTTGGTGAGGCTGCACCTGGAGTATTGTGTACAGTGTTGGTGAGACTGTACCTGGAGTATTGTGTACAGGGTTGGTGAGACTGTACCTGAAGTATTGTGCACAGGATTAGTGAGACTGTACACCGAGTATTGTGTACAGGGTTGGTGAGACTGTACCTGGACAATTGTGTACGAGGTTGGTGAGGCTGTACCTGGACTATTGTGTACTGGGTTGGTGTGACTGTACCTGGAGTATTGTCTACAGGGCTGTTGAGACTGTTCCTGTAGTATTGTGTACAGGATTTGTGAGGCTGTACCTGGAGTATTGTGTGCAGGGTTGGTGAGACTGTACCTGGACTATGGTGTACGAGGTTGGTGAGGCTGTATCTGGTGTATTGTGTACAGGGTTGGTGAGGCTGTACCTGGTCTATTGTGTGTAAGGTTGGTGAGGCTGTACCTGGAGTATTGTGTACAGGGTTGGTGAGACTACCTGGAGTAATGTGTACAGGGTTGGTGAGACAGTGCCTGTAGTATTGTGTATAGGGTTGGTGAGGCTGTACCTGGGGTATTGTGTACAGGGTTGGTGAGACTGTACCTGGCGTATTGTGTAATGGGTTGGTGAGACTGTACCTGGTCTATTGTGTGCAAGGTTGGTGAGTCTGTGCCTGGAGTATTGTGTACAGGGTTGGTGAGACTACCTGGAGTAATGTGTACAGGGTTTGTGAGACAGTGCCTGTAGTATTGTGTACAGGGTTGGTGAGGCTGTTCCTGGAGTATTCTGTAAAGCGTTGGTGAGACTGTACCTGGAGTATTCTTTACAGGGTAGATGACACTGTCCCTGGAGTAATGTGTACATGGTTGGTGAGTCTATATCTGGAGTATTGTGTACAGGGTTGGTGAGACTTTACCTGGAGTATTGTGTACAGGGTTGGTGAGAATGCATCTGGTGTATTGTGTACAGGTTTGGTGTGACTGTACCTGGTGTATTGTGTACAGGGTTGGTGAGATTGTGCCTGGAGTATTGTGTACAGGGTTGGTGAGGCTGTACGTGGAGTATTGTGTACAGGGTTGGTGAGATTCTACCTGGAGTATTGTGTAAAGGGTTGGTGAGGCTGTACGTGGAGTATTGTGTACAGGGTTGGTGAGATTGTACTTGGAGTATTGTGTACAGGGTTGGTGAGACTGTACCTGGAGTATTGTGTTCAAGGTTGGTGAGACCGTACCTGGAGTACAGTGTACAGGTTTGGTGAGGCAGCACCTAGAGTATTGTGTGCCGGGTTGGTGAGCAGTCCCTGGAGTATTGTGTACTGGGTTGGTGTGACTGTACCTGGAGTATTGTCTACAGGGTTGTTGAGACTGTTCCTGTAGTATTGTGTACAGGATTGGTGAGGCTCTACCTGGAGTATTGTGTGCAGGGTTGGTGAGACTACGTGGAGTATTGTGTACAGGGTTGGTGAGACTGTGCCTGTAGTATTGTGTACAGGTTTGGTGAGGCTGTACCTGGAGTATTGTGTGCAGGGTTGGTGAGACTGTACCTGGACTATGGTGTACGAGGTTGTGATGCTGTATCTGGTGTATTGTGTACAGGGTTGGTGAGGCTGTACCTGGCCTATTGTGTGCAAGGTTGGTGAGGCTGTACATGGAGTATTGTGTACAGGGTTGGTGAGACTGTACCTGGAGTGTTGTGTTCATGGTTGGTGAGACTGTACATGGGGTATTGTGTACAGGGTTGGTGAGGTAACACCTAGAGTATTGTGTACAGGGTTGGTGAGCTGTCCCTGGAGTGTTGTGTACAGGTGTGATGAGACTGTACCTAGTGTATTGTGTAATGGGTTGGTGCGAATGTATCGGAGTATTGTGTTCAGTGTTGGTGAGACTGTACCTGGAATATTGTGTACAGATTTGGTGAGTCTGTACCTGGAGTATTGTGTACAGGCTTCGTGAGACTCTACCTGGAGTATTGTGCACAGTGTTGGTGAGATTGTGCCTGGAGTATGGTGTACAGTGTTGATGAGACTGTACCTGGACTATTGTGTACGGGTTGGTGAGGCTGCACCTGGAGTATTGTGTACAGTGTTGGTGAGACTGTACCTGGAGTATTGTGTACAGGGTTGGTGAGACTGTACCTGAAGTATTGTGCACAGGATTAGTGAGACTGCACATCGAGTATTGTGTACGGAGTTGGTGAGACTGTGCCTGGAGTATTGTGTACAGGGTTGGTGAGACTGTACCTGGACAATTGTGTACGAGGTTGGTGAGGCTGTACCTGGAGTATTGTGTACTGGGTTGGTGTGACTGTACCTGGAGTATTGTCTACAGGGCTGTTGAGACTGTTCCTGTAGTATTGTGTACAGGATTTGTGAGGCTGTACCTGGAGTATTGTGTGCAGGGTTGGTGAGACTACGCGGAGTATTGTGTACAGGGTTGGTGAGACTGTGCCTATAGTATTGTGTACAGGTTTGGTGAGGCTGTACCTGGAGTATTGTGTGCAGGGTTGGTGAGACTGTACCTGGACTATGGTGTACGAGGTTGGTGAGGCTGTATCTGGTGTATTGTGTACAGGGTTGGTGAGGCTGTACCTGGTCTATTGTGTGTAAGGTTGGTGAGGCTGTACCTGGAGTATTGTGTACAGGGTTGGTGAGACTACCTGGAGTAATGTGTACAGGGTTGGTGAGACAGTGCCTGTTGTATTGTGTATAGGGTTGGTGAGGCTGTACCTGGGGTATTGTGTACAGGGTTGTTGAGACTGTACCTGGCGTATTGTGTAATGGGTTGGTGAGACTGTACCTGGTCTATTGTGTGCAAGGTTGGTGAGTCTGTGCCTGGAGTATTGTGTACAGGGTTGGTGAGACTACCTGGAGTAATGTGTACAGGGTTTGTGAGACAGTGCCTGTAGTATTGTGTACAGGGTTGGTGAGGCTGTTCCTGGAGTATTCTGTAAAGCGTTGGTGAGACTGTACCTGGAGTATTCTTTACAGGGTAGATGACACTGTCCCTGGAGTAATGTGTACATGGTTGGTGAGTCTATATCTGGAGTATTGTGTACAGGGTTGGTGAGACTTTACCTGGAGTATTGTGTACAGGGTTGGTGAGAATGCATCTGGTGTATTGTGTACAGGTTTGGTGTGACTGTACCTGGTGTATTGTGTACAGGGTTGGTGAGATTGTGCCTGGAGTATTGTGTACAGGGTTGGTGAGGCTGTACGTGGAGTATTGTGTACAGGGTTGGTGAGATTCTACCTGGAGTATTGTGTAAAGGGTTGGTGAGGCTGTACGTGGAGTATTGTGTACAGGGTTGGTGAGATTGTACTTGGAGTATTGTGTACAGGGTTGGTGAGACTGTACCTGGAGTAATGTGTTCAAGGTTGGTGAGACCGTACCTGGAGTACAGTGTACAGGTTTGGTGAGGCAGCACCTAGAGTATTGTGTGCCGGGTTGGTGAGCAGTCCCTGGAGTATTGTGTACTGGGTTGGTGTGACTGTACCTGGAGTATTGTCTACAGGGTTGTTGAGACTGTTCCTGTAGTATTGTGTACAGGATTGGTGAGGCTCTACCTGGAGTATTGTGTGCAGGGTTGGTGAGACTACGTGGAGTATTGTGTACAGGGTTGGTGAGACTGTGCCTGTAGTATTGTGTACAGGTTTGGTGAGGCTGTACCTGGAGTATTGTGTGCAGGGTTGGTGAGACTGTACCTGGACTATGGTGTACGAGGTTGTGATGCTGTATCTGGTGTATTGTGTACAGGGTTGGTGAGGCTGTACCTGGCCTATTGTGTGCAAGGTTGGTGAGGCTGTACATGGAGTATTGTGTACAGGGTTGGTGAGACTGTACCTGGAGTGTTGTGTTCATGGTTGGTGAGACTGTACATGGGGTATTGTGTACAGGGTTGGTGAGGTAACACCTAGAGTATTGTGTACAGGGTTGGTGAGCTGTCCCTGGAGTGTTGTGTACAGGTGTGATGAGACTGTACCTAGTGTATTGTGTAATGGGTTGGTGCGAATGTATCGGAGTATTGTGTTCAGTGTTGGTGAGACTGTACCTGGAATATTGTGTACAGATTTGGTGAGTCTGTACCTGGAGTATTGTGTACAGGCTTCGTGAGACTCTACCTGGAGTATTGTGCACAGTGTTGGTGAGACTGTACCTGGAGTGTGGTGTACAGTGTTGATAAGACTGTACCTGGACTATTGTGTACGGGTTGGTGAGGCTGCACCTGGAGTATTGTGTACAGTGTTGGTGAGACTGTACCTGGAGTATTGTGTACAGGGTTGGTGAGACTGTACCTGAAGTATTGTGCACAGGATTAGTGAGACTGCACATCGAGTATTGTGTACGGAGTTGGTGAGACTGTGCCTGGAGTATTGTGTACAGGGTTGGTGAGACTACCTGGAGTAATGTGTACAGGGTTTGTGAGACAGTGCCTGTAGTATTGTGTACAGGGTTGGTGAGGCTGTTCCTGGAGTATTCTGTAAAGCGTTGGTGAGACTGTACCTGGAGTATTCTTTACAGGGTAGATGACACTGTCCCTGGAGTAATGTGTACATGGTTGGTGAGTCTATATCTGGAGTATTGTGTACAGGGTTGGTGAGACTTTACCTGGAGTATTGTGTACAGGGTTGGTGAGAATGCATCTGGTGTATTGTGTACAGGTTTGGTGTGACTGTACCTGGTGTATTGTGTACAGGGTTGGTGAGATTGTGCCTGGAGTATTGTGTACAGGGTTGGTGAGGCTGTACGTGGAGTATTGTGTACAGGGTTGGTGAGATTCTACCTGGAGTATTGTGTAAAGGGTTGGTGAGGCTGTACGTGGAGTATTGTGTACAGGGTTGGTGAGATTGTACTTGGAGTATTGTGTACAGGGTTGGTGAGACTGTACCTGGAGTAATGTGTTCAAGGTTGGTGAGACCGTACCTGGAGTACAGTGTACAGGTTTGGTGAGGCAGCACCTAGAGTATTGTGTGCCGGGTTGGTGAGCAGTCCCTGGAGTATTGTGTACTGGGTTGGTGTGACTGTACCTGGAGTATTGTCTACAGGGTTGTTGAGACTGTTCCTGTAGTATTGTGTACAGGATTGGTGAGGCTGTACCTGGAGTATTGTGTGCAGGGTTGGTGAGACTACGTGGAGTATTGTGTACAGGGTTGGTGAGACTGTGCCTGTAGTATTGTGTACAGGTTTGGTGAGGCTGTACCTGGAGTATTGTGTGCAGGGTTGGTGAGACTGTACCTGGACTATGGTGTACGAGGTTGTGATGCTGTATCTGGTGTATTGTGTACAGGGTTGGTGAGGCTGTACCTGGCCTATTGTGTGCAAGGTTGGTGAGGCTGTACATGGAGTATTGTGTACAGGGTTGGTGAGACTGTACCTGCAGTGTTGTGTTCATGGTTGGTGAGACTGTACATGGGGTATTGTGTACAGGGTTGGTGAGGTAACACCTAGAGTATTGTGTACAGGGTTGGTGAGCTGTCCCTGGAGTGTTGTGTACAGGTGTGATGAGACTGTACCTAGTGTATTGTGTAATGGGTTGGTGCGAATGTATCGGAGTATTGTGTTCAGTGTTGGTGAGACTGTACCTGGAATATTGTGTACAGATTTGGTGAGTCTGTACCTGGAGTATTGTGTACAGGCTTCGTGAGACTCTACCTGGAGTATTGTGCACAGTGTTGGTGAGACTGTACCTGGAGTATGGTGTACAGTGTTGATAAGACTGTACCTGGACTATTGTGTACAGTGTTGGTGAGACTGTACCTGGAGTATTGTGTACAGGGTTGGTGAGACTGTACCTGAAGTATTGTGCACAGGATTAGTGAGACTGCACATCGAGTATTGTGTACGGAGTTGGTGAGACTGTGCCTGGAGTATTGTGTACAGGGTTGGTGAGACTGTACCTGGACAATTGTGTACGAGGTTGGTGAGGCTGTACCTGGAGTATTGTGTACTGGGTTGGTGTGACTGTACCTGGAGTATTGTCTACAGGGCTGTTGAGACTGTTCCTGTAGTATTGTGTACAGGATTTGTGAGGCTGTACCTGGAGTATTGTGTGCAGGGTTGGTGAGACTACGCGGAGTATTGTGTACAGGGTTGGTGAGACTGTGCCTGTAGTATTGTGTACAGGTTTGGTGAGGCTGTACCTGGAGTATTGTGTGCAGGGTTGGTGAGACTGTACCTGGACTATGGTGTACGAGGTTGGTGAGGCTGTATCTGGTGTATTGTGTACAGGGTTGGTGAGGCTGTACCTGGTCTATTGTGTGTAAGGTTGGTGAGGCTGTACCTGGAGTATTGTGTACAGGGTTGGTGAGACTACCTGGAGTAATGTGTACAGGGTTGGTGAGACAGTGCCTGTAGTATTGTGTATAGGGTTGGTGAGGCTGTACCTGGGGTATTGTGTACAGGGTTGTTGAGACTGTACCTGGCGTATTGTGTAATGGGTTGGTGAGACTGTACCTGGTCTATTGTGTGCAAGGTTGGTGAGTCTGTGCCTGGAGTATTGTGTACAGGGTTGGTGAGACTACCTGGAGTAATGTGTACAGGGTTGGTGAGACAGTGCCTGTAGTATTGTGTACAGGGTTGGTGAGGCTGTTCCTGGAGTATTCTGTAAAGCGTTGGTGAGACTGTACCTGGAGTATTCTTTACAGGGTAGATGACACTGTCCCTGGAGTAATGTGTACATGGTTGGTGAGTCTGTATCTGGAGTATTGTGTACAGGGTTGGTGAGACTTTACCTGGAGTATTGTGTACAGGGTTGGTGAGAATGCATCTGGTGTATTGTGTACAGGTTTGGTGTGACTGTACCGGGTGTATTGTGTACAGGGTTGGTGAGATTGTGCCTGGAGTATTGTGTACAGGGTTGGTGAGGCTGTACGTGGAGTATTGTGTACAGGGTTGGTGAGATTGTACTTGGAGTATTGTGTACAGGGTTGGTGAGACTGTACCTGGAGTATTGTGTTCAAGGTTGGTGAGACCGTACCTGGAGTACAGTGTACAGGTTTGGTGAGGCAGCACCTAGAGTATTGTGTGCAGGGTTGGTGAGCAGTCCCTGGAGTATTGTGTACTGGGTTGGTGTGACTGTACCTGGAGTATTGTCTGCAGGGTTGTTGAGACTGTTCCTGTAGTATTGTGTACAGGATTGGTGAGGCTCTACCTGGAGTATTGTGTGCAGGGTTGGTGAGACTACGTGGAGTATTGTGTACAGGGTTGGTGAGACTGTACCTGAAGTATTGTGCACAGGATTAGTGAGACTGCACATCGAGTATTGTGTACGGAGTTGATGAGACTGTGCCTGGAGTATTGTGTACAGGGTTGGTGAGACTGTACCTGGACAATTGTGTACGAGGTTGGTGAGGCTGTACCTGGAGTATTGTGTACTGGGTTGGTGTGACTGTACCTAGAGTATTGTCTACAGGGCTGTTGAGACTGTTCCTGTAGTATTGTGTACAGGATTTGTGAGGCTGTACCTGGAGTATTGTGTGCAGGGTTGGTGAGACTACGCGGAGTATTGTGTACAGGGTTGGTGAGACTGTGCCTGTAGTATTGTGTACAGGTTTGGTGAGGCTGTACCTGGAGTATTGTGTGCAGGGTTGGTGAGACTGTACCTGGACTATGGTGTACGAGGTTGGTGAGGCTGTATCTGGTGTATTGTGTACAGGGTTGGTGAGGCTGTACCTGGTCTATTGTGTGTAAGGTTGGTGAGGCTGTACCTGGAGTATTGTGTACAGGGTTGGTGAGACTACCTGGAGTAATGTGTACAGGGTTGGTGAGACAGTGCCTGTAGTATTGTGTATAGGGTTGGTGAGGCTGTACCTGGGGTATTGTGTACAGGGTTGTTGAGACTGTACCTGGCGTATTGTGTAATGGGTTGGTGAGACTGTACCTGGTCTATTGTGTGCAAGGTTGGTGAGTCTGTGCCTGGAGTATTGTGTACAGGGTTGGTGAGACTACCTGGAGTAATGTGTACAGGGTTGGTGAGACAGTGCCTGTAGTATTGTGTACAGGGTTGGTGAGGCTGTTCCTGGAGTATTCTGTAAAGCGTTGGTGAGACTGTACCTGGAGTATTCTTTACAGGGTAGATGACACTGTCCCTGGAGTAATGTGTACATGGTTGGTGAGTCTGTATCTGGAGTATTGTGTACAGGGTTGGTGAGACTTTACCTGGAGTATTGTGTACAGGGTTGGTGAGAATGCATCTGGTGTATTGTGTACAGGTTTGGTGTGACTGTACCGGGTGTATTGTGTACAGGGTTGGTGAGATTGTGCCTGGAGTATTGTGTACAGGGTTGGTGAGGCTGTACGTGGAGTATTGTGTACAGGGTTGGTGAGATTGTACTTGGAGTATTGTGTACAGGGTTGGTGAGACTGTACCTGGAGTATTGTGTTCAAGGTTGGTGAGACCGTACCTGGAGTACAGTGTACAGGTTTGGTGAGGCAGCACCTAGAGTATTGTGTGCAGGGTTGGTGAGCAGTCCCTGGAGTATTGTGTACTGGGTTGGTGTGACTGTACCTGGAGTATTGTCTACAGGGTTGTTGAGACTGTTCCTGTAGTATTGTGTACAGGATTGGTGAGGCTCTACCTGGAGTATTGTGTGCAGGGTTGGTGAGACTACGTGGAGTATTGTGTACAGGGTTGGTGAGACTGTGCCTGTAGTATTGTGTACAGGTTTGGTGAGGCTGTACCTGGAGTATTGTGTGCAGGGTTGGTGAGACTGTACCTGGACTATGGTGTACGAGGTTGTGATGCTGTATCTGGTGTATTGTGTACAGGGTTGGTGAGGCTGTACCTGGCCTATTGTGTGCAAGGTTGGTGAGGCTGTACCTGGAGTAATGTGTACAGGGTTGGTGAGACAGTGCCTGTAGTATTGTGTACAGGGTTGGTGAGGCTGTACCTGGGGTATTGTGTACAGGGTTGGTGAGACTGTACCTGGCGTATTGTGTAATGGGTTGGTGAGGCTGTACCTGGAGTATTGTGTACAGGGTTGGTGAGACTACCTGGAGTAATGTGTACAGGGTTGGTGAGACATTGCCTGTAGTATTGTGTACAGGGTTGGTGAGGCTGTTCCTGGAGTATTCTGTAAAGCGTTGGTGAGACTGTACCTGGAGTATTGTGTACAGGGTAGATGAGACTGTCCCTGGAGTAATTTGTACATGGTTGGTGAGACTGTACCTGGAGTATTGTGTACAGGGTTGGTGAGACTGTACCTGGAGTATTGTGTACAGGTTTGGTGAGACTGTAGCTGGAGTATTGTGTTCAAGGTTGGTGGAGACCGTACCTGGAGTACTGTGTACAGGGTTGGTGAGGCAGCACCTAGAGTATTGTGTACAGGG
This sequence comes from Chiloscyllium plagiosum, assembly GCF_037043375.1. NCBI lineage: Eukaryota > Metazoa > Chordata > Chondrichthyes > Orectolobiformes > Hemiscylliidae > Chiloscyllium > Chiloscyllium plagiosum. The sequence goes on from NW_028270188.1 coordinate 10,988,863, forward strand.
TTGGTGAGCTGTCCCTAGAGTATTGTGTACAGGGTTGGTGAGACTGTACCTAGTGTATTGTGTAATGGGTTGGTGAGGATGTATCTGGGGTATTGTGTTCAGTGTTGGTGAGACTGTACCTGCAATATTGTGTACAGTTTTGGTTATTCTGTAACTGGATTATTGTGTACAGGGTTGGTGAGAGTGCACCTGGAGTATTGTGTTCCGGGTTGGTGAGACTGTACCTGGAGTATTGTGTTCCGGGTTGGTGAGACTGTACCTGGAGTATTGTGTACAGGGTTGGTGAGGCTGTAGCTGGAGTATTGTGTACAGGTTTGTTGGGAATATACCTGGAGTATTGTGTACAGTGTTGGTGAGACTGTACCTGGTGTATAGTGCAATGGGTTGGTGAGACTGTACCTGGGGTATTGTGTAAAGGGTTGGTGAGGCTGTACCTGGAGTATTGTGCGCAGGGTTGGTGAGATTGTACCTGGAGTATTGTGTACAGGATTGGTGAGACTGTACCTGGACAATTGTGTACGGAGTTGGCGAGGCTGTACCTGGAGTATTGTGTACTGGATTGGTGTGACTGTACCTGGAGTATTGTCTACAGAGTTGCTGAGACTGTTCCTGTAGTATTGTGTACAGGATTGGTGAGGCTGTACCTGGAGTATTGTGTGCAGGGAACGTGAGACTACGTGGAGTATTGTGTACAGGGTTGGTGAGACTGTGCCTGTAGTATTGTGTACAGGTTTGGTGAGGCTGTACCTGGAGTATTGTGTGCAGGGTTGGTGAGGCTGTACCTGGAGTAATGTGTACAGTGGTGGTGAGACAGTGCCTGTAGTATTGTGTACAGGGTTGGTGAGGCTGTACCTGGGGTATTGTGTACAGGGTTGGTGAGGCTGTACCTGGTCTATTGTGTGCAAAGTTGGTGAGGCTGTACCTGGAGTAATGTGTACAGTGTGGTGAGACAGTGCCTGTAGTATTGTGTACAGGGTTGGTGAGGCTGTACCTGGGGTATTGTGTACAGGGTTGGTGAGACTGTACCTGGCGTATTGTGTAATGGGTTGGTGAGGCTGTACCTGGAGTATTGTGTACAGGATTGGTGAGACTACCTGGAGTAATGTGTACAGGGTTGGTGAGACAGTGCCTGTAGTATTGTGTACAGTGTTGGTGAGGCTGTTCCTGGAGTTTTCTGTGAAGCGTTGGTGAGACTGTACCTGGAGTATTGTGTACAGGGTAGATAAGACTGTCCCTGGAGTAATTTGTACATGGTTGGTGAGTCTGTATCTGGAGTATTGTGTACAGGGTTGGTGAGACTTTACCTGGAGTATTGTGTACAGCGTTGGTGAGACTGCATCTGGAGTATTGTGTACAGGTTTGGTGTGACTGTATCTGGAGTATTGTGTACAGGGTCGGTGAGGCTGTACGTGGAGTATTGTTACAGGGTTGGTGAGACTGTCCCTGGAGTGTTGTGTACAATGTTTATGAGACTGTTCATGTTGTATGGGTTGGTGAGACAGTACCTGGAGTATTGTGTACAGGATTGGTGAGGCTTTACCTGGAATATTGTGTACAGGGTTGTTGAGAGTGCACCTCGAGTATTGTGTACAGGGTTTGTGAGGCCGTACCTGGAGTATTGTGTGCAGGGTCGGTGAGGCTGTACCTGGAGTATTGTGTACAGGGTTGTTGAGGCAGCACCTAGAGTATTGTGTTCAGGGTTGTTGAGAATGTATCTGGGGTATTGTGTTCAGTTTTGGTGAGACTGTACCTGGAATATTGTGTACAGTTTTGGTGAGTCTGTAACTGGAGTATTGTGTACAGGGTTGGTGAAAGTGCACCTGGAGTATTGTGTACAGTGTTGGTGAGTCTGTACCTGGACTATTGTGTAAAAGGCTGGTAAGGCTCTACCTGGAGTATTATGTACAGGTTTGGTGAGACTGTACCTGTAGTATTGTGTACAGGGTTTGTGAGGCTGTGCCTGGAGTATTGCTTACAGGGATGGTGAGACTGTACCTGGACTATTTTGTGCAGGGTTGGTGAGACTGTACCTGGGGTATTGTGTACAGGGTTGGTGTGACTGTACCTGGAGTATTGTCTACAGGGTTGATGAGACTGTTCCTGTAGTATTGTGTACAGGATTGGTGAGGCTGTACCTGGAGTATTGTGTGCAGGGTTGGTGAGACTACGTGGAGTATTGTGTACAGGGTTGTTGAGACTGTGCCTGTAGTATTGTGTACAGGTTTGGTGAGGCTGTACCTGGAGTATTGTGTGCAGGGTTGGTGAGACTGTACCTGGACTATGGTGTACGAGGTTGGTGAGGCTGTATCTGGTGTATTGTGTACAGGGTTGGTGAGGCTGTACCTGGTCTATTGTGTGCAAGGTTGGTGAGGCTGTACCTGGAGTAATGTGTACAGGGTTGGTGAGACAGTGCCTGTAGTATTGTGTACAGGGTTGGTGAGGCTGTACCTGGGGTATTGTGTACAGGGTTGGTGAGACTGTACCTGGCGTATTGTGTAATGGGTTGGTGAGGCTGTACCTTGAGTATTGCATACAGGGTTGGTGATACTACCTGGAGTAATGTGTACAGGGTTGGTGAGACAGTGCCTGTAGTATTGTGTACAGGGTTGGTGAGACTACCTGGAGTAATGTGTACAGGGTTGGTGAGATAGTGCCTGTAGTATTGTGTACAGGGTTGATGGGGCTGTTCCTGGAGTATTCTGTAAAGCGTTGGTGAGACTGTACCTGGAGTATTCTTTACAGGGTAGATGACACTGTCCCTGGAGTAATGTGTACATGGTTGGCGAGTCTGTATCTGGAGTACTGTGTACAGGGTTGGTGAGACTTTACCTGGAGTATTGTGTACAGGGTTGGTGAGACTGCATCTGGAGTATTGTGTACAGGTTTGGTGTGACTGTACCTGGTGTATTGTGTACAGGGTTGGTGAGATTGTGCCTGGAATATTGTGTACAGGGTTGGTGAGGCTGTACGTGGAATATTGTGTACAGGGCTGGTGGGATTCTACCTGGAGTATTGTGTAAACGGTTGGTGAGGCTGTACGTGGAGTATTGTGTCCAGGGCTGGTGAGATTTTACCTGGAGTATTGTGTACAGGGTTGGTGAGACTGTACCTGGAGTATTGTGTTCAAGGTTGGTGAGACCGTACCTGGAGTACTGTGTACAGGGTTGGTGAGGCAGCACCTAGAGTATTGTGTACAGGGTTGGTGAGCTGTCCCTGGAGTATTGTGTACAGGGTTGGTGAGACTGTACCTAGTGTATTGTGTAATGGGTTGGTGAGAATGTATCTGGGTTATTGTGTAAAGGGTTGGTGAGACTTAACCTGGAATATTGTGTACAGGGATGGTGAGGCTGTAACTGGAATATTGTGTACAGGGTTGGTGAGACTGTGCCTGGAGTATTGTGTACAGGGTTGGTGAGGCTGTACGTGGAGTATTGTGTACAGGGTTGGTGAGATTCTACCTGGAGTATTGTGTAAAGGGTTGGTGAGGCTGTACGTGGAGTATTGTGTACAGGGTTGGTGAGATTGTACTTGGAGTATTGTGTAATGGGTTGGTGAGAATGTATCTGGGGTATTGTGTTCAGTTTTGGTGAGACTTAACCTGGAATATTTGGTGTTTTGGTGAGTCTGCAACTGGAGTATTGTGTACAGGGTTTGTGAGAGTGCACCTGGAGTATTGTGTACAGTGTTGGTGAGGCTGTAGCTGCAGTATTGTGTACAGAGTTGGTGAGACTGTACCTGGACTATTGTGTACAGAGTTGGTGAGACTGTGTCTGTAGTATTGTGTACATGGTTGGTGAGGCTGTACCTGGAGTATTGTGTACAGGGTTGGTGAGACTGTACCTGGACTATTTTGTACAGGGTTGGTGAGACTGTACCTGGGGTATTGTGTAATGGGTTGGTGAGGCTGTACCTGGATTATTGTGTACAGTCTTTGTGAGACTACACCTGGAGTATTGTGTACAGTGTTGGTGAGACTGTACCTGGAGTATTGTATACAGTGTTGATGAGAATGTACCTGGACTATTGTGTACGGGTTGGTGAGGCAGTAGCTGGAGTATTGTGTACAGGGTTGGTGAGACTGTACCTGGAGTATTGTGTACAGGGTGGGTGAGACTGTACCTAAAGTATTGTGTACAGGGTTAGTGAGACGGCACCTCGAATATTGTGTACAGAGTTGGTGAGACTGTAACTGGTGTATTGTGTACAGGGTTGGTGATGCTGTGCCTGGAGTATTGTGTACATGGTTGTTGAGACTGTACCTGGAGTATTGTCTACAGGGTTGGTGAGACTGTTCCTGTAGTATTGTGTACAGGATTGGTGAGGCTGTACCTGGAGTATTGTGTGCAGGGTTGGTGAGTTTGTACCTGGATTATTGTGTACAGGGTTGGTGAGACTGTACCTGGAGTATTGTGTTCAAGGTTGGTGAGACCGTACCTGGAGTACTGTGTACAGGGTTGGTGAGGCAGCGCCTAGAGTATTGTGTACAGGGTTGGTGAGCTATCCCTGGAGTATTGTGTACAGGATTGGTGAGGCTGTACCTGGAATATTGTGTACAGGGTTGTTGAGAGTGCACCTCGAGTATTGTGTACAGGGTTTGTGAGGCCGTACCTGGAGTATTGTGTGCAGGGTCGGTGAGGCTGTACCTGGAGTATTGTGTTCAAGGTTGGTGAGACCGTACCTGGAGTACTGTGTACAGGGTTGGTGAGGCAGCGCCTAGAGTATTGTGTACAGGGTTGGTGAGCTATCCCTGGAGTATTGTGTACAGGATTGGTGAGGCTGTACCTGGAATATTGTGTACAGGGTTGTTGAGAGTGCACCTCGAGTATTGTGTACAGGGTTTGTGAGGCCGTACCTGGAGTATTGTGTGCAGGGTCGGTGAGGCTGTACCTGGAGTATTGTGTACAGGGTTGTTGAGGCAGCACCGAGAGTATTGTGTTCAGGGTTGTTGAGAATGTATCTGGGGTATTGTGTTCAGTTTTGGTGAGATTGTACCTGGAATATTGAGTACAGTTTTGGTGAGTCTGTAACTGGAGTATTGTGTACAGGGTTGGTGAAAGTGCACCTGGAGTATTGTGTACAGTGTTGGTGAGTCTGTACCTGGACTATTGTGTAAAAGGCTGGTAAGGCTCTACCTGGAGTATTATGTACAGGTTTGGTGAGACTGTACCTGTAGTATTGTGTACAGGGTTTGTGAGGCTGTGCCTGGAGTATTGCTTACAGGGTTGGTGAGACTGTACCTGGACTATTTTGTGCAGGGTTGGTGAGACTGTACCTGGGGTATTGTGTACAGGGTTGGTGTGACTGTACCTGGAGTATTGTCTACAGGGTTGATGAGACTGTTCCTGTAGTATTGTGTACAGGATTGGTGAGGCTGTACCTGGAGTATTGTGTACAGGGTTGTTGAGACTGTGCCTGTAGTATTGTGTACAGGTTTGGTGAGGCTGTACCTGGAGTATTGTGTGCAGGGTTGGTGAGACTGTACCTGGACTATGGTATACGAGGTTGGTGAGGCTGTATCTGGTGTATTGTGTACAGGGTTGGTGAGGCTGTACCTGGTCTATTGTGTGCAAGGTTGGAGAGGCTGTACCTGGAGTAATGTGTACAGGGTTGGTGAGACAGTGCCTGTAGTATTGTGTACAGGGTTGGTGAGGCTGTACCTGGGGTATTGTGTACAGGGTTGGTGAGACTGTACCTGGCGTATTGTGTAATGGGTTGGTGAGGCTGTACCTGGAGTATTGCGTACAGGGTTGGTGATACTACCTGGAGTAATGTGTACAGGGTTGGTGAGACAGTGCCTGTAGTATTGTGTACAGGGTTGATGGGGCTGTTCCTGGAGTATTCTGTAAAGCGTTGGTGAGACTGTACCTGGAGTATTCTTTACAGGGTAGATGACACTGTCCCTGGAGTAATGTGTACATGGTTGGCGAGTCTGTATCTGGAGTACTGTGTACAGGGTTGGTGAGACTTTACCTGGAGTATTGTGTACAGGGTTGGTGAGACTGCATCTGGAGTATTGTGTACAGGTTTGGTGTGACTGTACCTGGTGTATTGTGTACAGGGTTGGTGAGATTGTGCCTGGAGTATTGTGTACAGGGTTGGTGAGGCTGTACGTGGAATATTGTGTACAGGGCTGGTGGGATTCTACCTGGAGTATTGTGTAAACGGTTGGTGAGGCTGTACGTGGAGTATTGTGTCCAGGGCTGGTGAGATTTTACCTGGAGTATTGTGTACAGGGTTGGTGAGACTGTACCTGGAGTATTGTGTTCAAGGTTGGTGAGACCGTACCTGGAGTACTGTGTACAGGGTTGGTGAGGCAGCACCTAGAGTATTGTGTACAGGGTTGGTGAGCTGTCCCTGGAGTATTGTGTACAGGGTTGGTGAGACTCTACCTAGTGTATTGTGTAATGGGTTGGTGAGAATGTATCTGGGTTATTGTGTAAAGGGTTGGTGAGACTTAACCTGGAATATTGTGTACAGGGATGGTGAGGCTGTAACTGGAATATTGTGTACAGGGTTGGTGAGACTGTGCCTGGAGTATTGTGTACAGGGTTGGTGAGGCTGTACGTGGAGTATTGTGTACAGGGTTGGTGAGATTCTACCTGGAGTATTGTGTAAAGGGTTGGTGAGGCTGAACTTGGAGTATTGTGTACAGGGTTGGTGAGATTGTACCTGGAGTATTGTGTACAGGGTTGGTGAGACTGTACCTGGAGTATTGTGTTCAAAGTTGTTGAGACCGTACCTGGAGTACTGTGTACAGGGTTGGTGAGGCAGCGCCTAGAGTATTGTGTACAGGGTTGGTGAGCTGTCCCTGGAGTATTGTGTACAGGGTTTGTGAGACTGTACCTAGTGTATTGTGTAATGGGTTGGTGAGAATGTATCAGGGGTATTGTGTTCAGTGTTGGTGAGACTGTACCTGGAATATTGTGTACAGGGATGGTGAGGCTGTAACTGGAATATTGTGTACAGGGTTGGTGAGACTGTGCCTGGAGTATTGTGTACAGGGTTGGTGAGTCTGTAACTGGAGTATTGTGTACAGGGTTGGTGAGAGTGCACCTGGAGCATTTTTACAGTGTTGGTGAGACTGTACGTGGAGTATTGTGTACAGGGTTGGTGAGACTGTACCTGGAGTATTGTGTACAGGGTTGGTGAGGCTGCAGCTGGAGTATTGTGTTCAAGGTTGGTGAGACTGTACCTGGAGTATTGTGTACAGGGTTGGTGAGGCAGCACCTAGAGCATTGTGTACAGGGTTGGTGAGCTGTCCCTGGAGTATTGTGTACAGGGTTGGTGAGACTGTACCTAGTGTATTGTGTAATGGGTTGTTGAGAATGTATCTGGGGTATTGTGTTCAGTGTTGGAGAGACTGTACCTGGAATATTGTGTATAGGTTTGGTTATTCTGTAACTGGAGTATTGTGTACAGGGTTGGTGAGAGTGCACCTGGAGTATTGTGTACAGGGTTAGTGAGACTGTACCTGGAGTATTGTGTACCGGGTTGGTGAGACTGTACCTGGAGTATTGTGTACAGGGTTGGTGAGGCTATAGCTGGAGTATTGTGTACAAGTTTGGTGGGACTGTACCTGGAGTATTGTGTACAGTGTTGGTGAGACTGTACCTGGTGTATAGTGCAATGGGTTGGTGAGACTGTGCCTGGGGTATTGTGTACAGGGTTGTTGAGGCTGCACCTGGAGTATTGTGCGCAGGGTTGGTAAGATTGTACCTGGAGTATTGTGTACGGGCTTCGTGAGGCTGTTCCTGGAGTATTGCGTACAGGGTTGGTGAGGCTGTACGTGGAGTATTGTGTACAGGGTTGGTGAGACTGTCACTGGAGTGTTGTGTACAATGTTTATGAGACTGTTCATGTTGTATGGGTTGGTGAGACAGCACCTGGAGTATTGTGTACAGGATTGGTGTGGCTCTACCTGGAGTATTGTGTACAGCGTTGTTGAGAGTGCACCTGGAGCATTGTGTACAGGGTTGGTGAGGCTGTAGCTGGAGTATTGTGTACAGCGTTGTTGAGAGTGCACCTGGAGCATTGTGTACAGGGTTGGTGAGGCTGTAGCTGGAGTATTGTGTACAAGGTTGGTGAGACTGTACCTGGAGTATTGTGTACAGGGTTGGTGAGGCAACACCAAGAGTATCGTCTCCAGGGTTGGTGAGCTCTCCCTGGAGTATTGTGTACAGGGTTGGTGAGACTGTACCTAGTGTATTGTGTTCAGTTTTGGTGAGACTTAACCTGGAATATTTGGTGTTTTGGTGAGTCTGTAACTGGAGTATTGTGTACAGGGTTTGTGAGAGTGCACCTGGAGTATTGTGTACAGTGTTGGTGAGGCTGTAGCTGCAGTATTGTGTACAGAGTTGGTGAGACTGTACCTGGACTATTGTGTACAGAGTTGGTGAGACTGTGTCTGTAGTATTGTGTACATGGTTGGTGAGGCTGTACCTGGAGTATTGTGTACAGGGTTGGTGAGACTGTACCTGGACTATTTTGTACAGGGTTGGTGAGACTGTACCTGGGGTATTGTGTAATGGGTTGGTGAGGCTGTACCTGGATTATTGTGTACAGGCTTTGTGAGACTACACCTGGAGTATTGTGTACAGTGTTGGTGAGACTGTACCTGGAGTATTGTATACAGTGTTGATGAGAATGTACCTGGACTATTGTGTACGGGTTGGTGAGGCAGTAGCTGGAGTATTGTGTACAGGGTTGGTGAGACTGTACCTGGAGTATTGTGTACAGGGTGGGTGAGACTGTACCTAAAGTATTGTGTACAGGGTTAGTGAGACTGCACCTCGAATATTGTGTACAGAGTTGGTGAGACTGTAACTGGTGTATTGTGTACAGGGTTGGTGATGCTGTGCCTGGAGTATTGTGTACATGGTTGTTGAGACTGTACCTGGAGTATTGTCTACAGGGTTGGTGAGACTGTTCCTGTAGTATTGTGTACAGGATTGGTGAGGCTGTACCTGGAGTATTGTGTGCAGGGTTGGTGAGTTTGTACCTGGAGTATTGTGTACAGGGTTGGTGAGACTGTACCTGGAGTATTGTGTTCAAGGTTGGTGAGACCGTACCTGGAGTACTGTGTACAGGGTTGGTGAGGCAGCACCTAGAGTATTGTGTACAGGGTTGGTGAGCTATCCCTGGAGTATTGTGTACAGGGTTGGTGAGACTGTACCTAGTGTATTGTGTAATGGGTTGGTGAGAATGTATCTGGGGTATTATGTTCAGTGTTGGTGAGACTGTAACTGGAATATTGTGTACAGGGATAGTGAGGCTGTAACTGGAATATTGTGTACAGGGTTGATGAGACTGTGCCTGGAGTATTGTGTTCAGGGTTGGTGATGCTGTAACTGGAGTATTGTGTACAGGGTTGGTGAGAGTGCACTTGGAGCATTTTTACAGTGTTGTTGAGACTGTACCTGGAGTATTGTGTACAGGGTTAGTGAGACTGCACCTGGAGTATTGTATACAGTGTTGATGAGACTGTACCTGGACTATTGTGTACGGGTTGGTGAGGCAGTAGCTGGAGTATTGTGTACAGGGTTGGTGAGACTGTACCTGGACTATTGTGTACAGGGTGGGTGAGACTGTACCTAAATTATTGTGTACAGGGTTTGTGAGACTGCACCTCGAATATTGTGTGCAGAGTTGGTGAGACTGTAACTGGTGTATTGTGTACAGGGTTAGTGAGGCTGTGTCTGGAGTATTGTGTACATGGTTGTTGAGACTGTACCTGGAGTATTGTCTACAGGGGTGGTGAGACTGTTCCTGTAGTATTGTGTACAGTATTGGTGAGGCTGTACCTGGAGTATTGTGTGCAGGGTTGGTGAGACTACGTGGAGTATTGTGTGCAGGGTTGGTGAGACTGTGCCTGTAGTATTGTGTACAGGTTTGGTGAGGCTGTAGCTGGAGTATTGTGTGCAGGGTTGGTGAGACTGTACCTGAACTATGGTGTACGAGGTTGGTGAGGCTGTATCTGGTGTATTGTGTACAGGGTTGGTGAGGCTGTACCTGGTCTATTGTGTGCAAGGTTGGTGAGGCTGTACGTGGAGTATTGTGTACAGTGTTGGTGAGAGTACCTGGAGTAATGTGTACAGGGTTGGTGAGACAGTGCCTGTAGTATTGTGTACAGGGTTGGTGAGGCTGTTCCTGGAGTATTCTGTAAAGCGTTGGTGAGACTGTACCTCGAGTATTGTGTACGGGTTGGTGAGACTGTACCTGTTGTATTGTGTACAGGGTTGGTGAGGCTGTAGCTGGAGTATTGTGTACAGGGTTGGTGAGGCTGTACCTGGAGTATTGTGTACAGGGTTGGTGAGACTGTACCTGGAGTATTGTCTACAGGGTTGGTGAGACTGTTCCTGTAGTATTGTATACAGGGTTGGTGAGGCTGTACCTGTAGTATTGTGTGCAGTTTTGGTGAGACTGTACATGGAGTATTGCGTACAGGGTTGGTGAGACTGTACCTGGAGTATTGTGTACAGGGTTGGTGTCCTAATCTGAGAAAGAATAATTGACCACATTGGAAGTGCTATAGACATTCTCCAGATTTATCCCACAGATGGCGAGATTGCCTGATTAAGAAACTTGGCCTATGATCTCCGGGGTTTCAAAGAATGAATGGTGATCACAGTGAAATTTAGAAAATTCACAAAGCATTTGACATGTTGGAAATAAACAGAATGATTCCCTGGCTGTTTACTCCACATTTAAGACAAATAATTGGAAGATTAGGGACAGGCCATTGAAGACAGCAATAAGGTGGAAATTCTTCAGTCGGAGGCGGCTGACTAACACAGGGGCATTGAAACCTTCTGGCAGGGCAAGATTAGGGCGAATGCCCACATAATCTACAATGCGTCAATCAGAAAAGAATAACCAGGGAACAGGGAGGACCCATTAATGACTTGCCAAGTTGCATCCAAATCAACTTTAGTGGTAGGAGACAGAGGGTGGTGGTAGAAAGCTGTTTGTGTGACTGGAGGCTGGTGTCCAATGGTGTACCATGGGGATCAGTGCTGCGCCCCTTATTATTTGTGATTCGGAGGTACCAGTGTTGGACTGGGGTGGACAAAGTTAAAAATCACATAACACCAGTTTATAGACCAACAGGTTTATTCAGAGACACGAGCTTTCGAAGTGCACAACCACCTGATGAAGAAGCAACACTTCAAAAGCTCTTGTCTGCGAATGACCATGTTGGACTTTAACCTGGTGTTGTGTGATCTTTAACCTTATTATTTGTGGTATTCATAAATGGTATATCTGTGATTATGGACGAGGTGGGGAGAGTGAGATGAGCAAATTTGTGTTGGACACAAAGATTGGCCGGGTGGTTGGCAGTGAAGAGGTAGGTCTTATGTTACAGGAAGATACAGATGGAATGTTCAGATGGGTACATCAATGGCCAATGGACTGTAACCCTGATAAATATGAGGTGATGCACTTTGGAAGAAGGAACCAGACAGGGCAGTACTCAATGTCTAGCAACACACTAGGAAACTCAGAGGGTGCTTCTCCACACATCCCTGAATGTGACTGGACTGGGTAATACACAAGTTGAGAAAGCATAGGGGCCCATAAACGTAGCCTTCATTCATCGAGGCATAGATTATAAGAGCTTTTCAACTGGTAGGCTGCAGTTCTCTTTTTCCCATCAAAGGGCACAACGTCACATCTACCCACATTGTCTTTGCACAGACATTCCACTTGCCTCAGTCACATTGGAGCTTTTTTTTTTCATCTTCCTCACCCACTCAGAGTCCGACATTGATTAGTGCCCTCAGCAGGCTTGGAAATATTGCATTTGATTCAATCTAACAAAAGTTTGGTGTGTATTTGAAATAGCTAGGGCCCAAGCACTGAATCCTGCTATACCCCAGAGTTCTCCGCTCTAAAAAAAACGTTGTTTTATTCCTACTCACTGTTACCTGTTAGCTCTCCCATTCTAAAACTATGCCCTTCTATTAGCCCCAGTCTCATATCTTTCTAATTTGCATAGTAGGCTTGAGGCTTTATCAATAAGCTTTCTGAAAATCCAATCGTATTGCATTGATTGCTTTTCCATAATTTTGCTAAAAGTCAGTTTCTCAAATATGATTCCCATTTGATAAGTCACTTTGTCTCAGCTCATTACTTTCAGTTAAATTACTTTCTCCATAACGTTTATTTGCTAATTTCATTCCATTCCCCTTCTTCTCACCAGATTAAACTTTCCTAGTTTTGCTGGGAAGATTGCTTTTCGTTTTGTTTTCTTCTGTGAAGACATAACTGAAATATTTGCTGCATAGTTGTGCCATTTCCCTGTTCTCCATTCTCCATTTTGTGGTTTCAGGCTGTAGCGACGCTGCACGTTCTTTTCCCTTAATTGTGCCATTGACACACTTTATGAAGCGGTTACAAGTTCACTCTTATAACCCTTGTTCATATAGAGTGTTCTAAAACCCATCAATTCCTGTCGTAAGCTTTTCAATGATTGATCTTGCACAACCATGCACTCATGGAAGCACAGACTTTGCCCCATCAGACGTGCAGCACGGTCTACATTAGTCCCACTTTTCTACACGAGCCCAATAGCTGGGAATTTTATGACACTTCAAGAGGTCGTCCAAGTACGTTGTAACAGCTGTGATGTGACCCGTGACAACTCCCTCTCCTATAGTACATTCCAGACCCCAAATCCCTCTGGGTGCAAAACGATCCTCAAATCCCCTCTAACTCTCAAACCCTTCACTTTAAGAATGTGCTACCCCTTGTTCTTCTTCCTCTGACTAAAAGGAACAGCTGCTGTCTACCCACACTGTCCATGCTCCTCATAAACCTTATCCTTCTGAATCATGTCACCCTCAGCCTTCTCTGCTCCAAACGTAAACAACTCGAGCTTATTCAGCCTCTCTCCATAGCTGATATGCTGCATCCCAGGGAACATCCTGGTGAATCTCCTCTGCACTCCCTCCAGTTCAATCACATCCTTCCTGTAATGTGTCTCTCAGAACTGTACACAGTATTCCATCTTGGCCTAACAAATCTATGCCTCGATGAATGAAGGCTATGTTTACGTGCCCCTATGCTTTCTCAACTTGTATATTACCCTGTCCAGTCACATTCAGGGATGTGTGGAGAAGAACCCTCTGAGCTTTCTAGTGTGGTGCCATTCATTGAGTACTCCCCTGTCTGGTTCCTTCTTCCAAAGTGCATTTGAAAAGGTTGGAAAATGTTACTCTATAAAGGGACTTACGCCTCCTTTTGTTTCATTCTTCACCGACCTCCGCCGTCCATACAGGGCAGTCAGTTCTGAAGCCAGGAGTCAATACTGGGAATGGCATTGGGACACTTACCAGTGTACATAGATCCACCAGTTGGGTAGCTGCAACATTGAAACGTATCTGTATTTCCCTTTACAACAGTCACTGAGAGCAATGTTACAGGATCAGAAAGCAGTTAGGAAGATGAATGGGGTGTTGACCTTCATTTCATGGGGATTTGAGTCCAGGAGTAAGGGGGTCTTACTGCTGCTTTACAGGGCCTTGGTGAGCCCCCATCTCGAACATTGTGCAGTATTGTGTGCAGTTTTGGTCTCCTTACCTAATAAAGCACAAACCTGACATTGAGGGAGAGAGCTGAAGGATGACCAGACTGATCTCTGGGATGACAGGTTTGTTGTGGGAGCAGAGTTTGGGGCGACTGAGCCTGTATTCCATGTGTTTTAGCAAAATGAGTGGAGACCTCAGTGAAATAAATAAAAGTCTGACAGGGCGAGACAGATTAGAAGCAGGGATGATAATTTTGGAGCCATTTCAGAGACCATTGAAGAGTTGATCACATGTCTGTGCGTCTGGAGGCACTTTTAGGCCAGACTAGGAAAGCACGGGAGATTGAATTCCTGAAACTACATTGAAGAAGCAAACCGCTGTTGACAATCGACATTGGCTTCAGGATAACTATTACTGACACCAGATTTTAGATTTTGATAATTTATTATTTGTTTTTAACTTCCACCTGCTGCCAGTGCATTATCATGGTGTGGATTTGTAATCCAGTGACATTTCCACAACAGCACCATCTCCACATGGGGACCTGTCAGAAACAACATTGAGCGGATTATTTCTGTGCTGCTTGGCAGCTCTGTCAAAAAGAACTCCCACCAATTTGACTGACGTGATGGGACTGAGGGAGTGGTAATTGTTCAAATTGTAAGTATTCCCCTTTTAGGGGATTGGACATATCTAAGTAATTTTCCACATTGCCAAGTAGATATCAGAGTTGGAGCTAGAATGAAACAGTTTCTCCAGGGACACAGCGTGCTGTGCAGCACAAGTCTTCAGTTCTATTGCAGGAATGGTGTCAGTGTAAAAGACAAGGATGTCGTGTCTGCACCATCCACAGCCAGAAGTGTTGAGCCGATGATCTAACTCACCCTCGCCATGATGCCCACAGAATCACAGATGCCAGCCTTCAACCAAGTCGATCCGCTGCAATTGACATGAAGAAACAGCTAAACACAATAGATCCGATATTTGTTCAGCTGTCTTTTACACTGAGGCTGCAGGGCTATTTGATTATTTAGGATGGGGATGCTTGTGGAGCGCTTTCCTCTGTCGTTTGTTTAATCGTCCATCACCATTTATGACTGAATGTGGCAGGACTGCAGAGCTTCCATCAGATCTGTTGGTCAAGTCCAGTAGCTTTAATGGGTTAGCATCAGGTTTAGCTTCGCGTGATTCTGACCCTGACATGTTCACCCACACTCGTCACTGAGCCATAGATCGTGTTGATAGTAATGGCAGACTGAAGGATTATCCCTGGGCAAAAATGTTGCAGGTTGTGGTTGAATGCAGGTCTGCTTCTCCTTCTGCTGTGGTCTGCAGCACTACATGGTTACATAGTTTTGAGCTGCAATATCTGCAATGCAATTCTGCTGTCTGTAACCCCAGTTCACATCGAGACCCATTTACCCATCATACCTCTACTCAATGACTTACTCTGGTTTCTGATGTGATAGTACTTCCGTTTTCAAATCTTCATTCTGCTGAGGGTCTCTCCCGGGTCGTGCTTTCTCTGATACATTCCACAAAAGCATTTAACTGATTTTAATTCAATTGTTTAATTCATGTAAATCTTTTCCTTGAGTAATGCCATCTTCTGTGTTTAAGTTGAATGTGTTTCCCTCTGTTTCTCTCCCTGACCATGATTAAGAGCTCTGTAGTATCAGTGATAACAGCCTTTTGTAGCTTCAGAGCCAATGAATTATCTGGATTCCCAATAATCTTGTATGTTTTCTCTTTTGGTTTGATGCTGTTCCTGACTTGCCTTCTTGTTCGTGGCTGCTTTGTCCTCCCATGTGTATGTTTCATCTTCTTTGGGATGAATTTTATTATCTTCTGAATTATCCCCAGATAAGGGGATTGTCTTTCCTGCTCGGCTATCCTTCCAATTAACTCTGGCCAGCTCCTCCCAAATGTCTTTGTAGTTACATTGCTCAATTATAATCACATTACATCAAGAAGAGAACAGTAGAAAAACCTAAAGAAGGAGTTTTGAGAGAAGGGACACGATGAATAATTGGGGGATTTCTTAACTAGATAAAAAGAGAGAACGAGAGAGAGGATATAGATGTGGAGATGTGTGAAATGCGAAAACTAGATTATCGAAAGAAGTAGATGTATATCCCTCAATGTTTTGGCAATTCCTGTGTGCTATGGTCCTTTGTACAGTGCATGTATGTACAACAGAGTAATATGTTCAAATGCTGGGTCTGATGCCAGAATTTTTCTCTCTAATAATATGACAGACACTAGCTTTGGAAAGAACCCAACAGGCCATATATTTAATTCCTGATAGAAAGGGGATTAACTGAAATAAGTTGGGACAATATAAACAAGACTTAACACACATACTGATAAGAATGAGAGACAGGAGTAGGGAACCCCAGTAAAGGTGGAACTTTGAGAGAAGGGAACATATAACTTCAGATGAGGATCAGATAATGTGTTAATGCGTTTATAAATGCACATCATGTGCACCCATATTTTGTTAACTGTGTCTCCGTTGTTCATTCAGAATGTGATGTACACATATGAACAATCTTCCTTATCTGAACACACACTGATTAAACAGTGTATATGAAATCATTTTTCCCCCATTTCAAACTGTCCTGTTGTCCTGCTACCATGATACATAAACACCAACTGGCCACCAAAAGACATGACCCACTATCACTATTTTCCATACATACAGACAAAGAAGGACACCACTTTGACTAGGACTAAACACACATTCTAGGACAGGCAAAACAAAGACATGCACGAAAGTTCTGAGAGGATGACAATCTAACCAGAAGTACATTAATAAACACGGCAATTTAGATCCTATCTACCTTCCCTTGAAACAAAGAACTGGAAATGACATCACCCACCTTAAGAAACCAAAACCTATAAATAGAGAGGTAGGACACACCATCAGTGTATCACCGGAGACTGTCACTGATGATGTTACCTAGTCATGGTGACGAAACATCTGAACACAAGACTTTAAGCCCTGCGAGTTAACTCACATATTTATAAATTGTTATTTTTCTTTTAATAGTGTAATTTGGGACTTCTCTGTCACTCGTATTGAACAGATTACGAGGCGAGTTCAGCTTTTCTGGGTGTGTGGTTTTAATTAATAGAGGGGCTCGACATTGACATCAAAACAGTTTGAGGGCTTGTTGTATGGGATTTGGACAGATTGGGGGTCGAAAAGGTCCCATCAGATTCCATCACTTCACAGTTAAATACAACAGGTGAGAAAATTCATTTAATTTTGTTTCCTTGTGGTTGGTTAAATTAAAAGAAATGGCTTTTAACATTGCTAAACAGGTTCTGGGGTTTGAAGATGAATCCCAAGTTTGACAAGAAAGTTTGGAAAGACAGAGGAAGGAAAAACTTTTAGAATTAACAAATAGCTTAGAATTGGGTTGCACCAGGGACAAAATGAAAGCTGAAATTGTAATGGAATTGGCCAAGGACTTTGATGTATCAGAGAAACAGGCAACTGCAGTCGAGTGAGAAAGAACTTAAATTGTAAATGTGGCAACTGGAATTAGAAGATAAAGAAAGAGACAGAAAGTGTGAGATAGTAAAAAAGAGTAAGAGAAAGAGACGAAAAAGAAAGAGAGAGAATTTGATATTCCGAAGTTGGGAATTAGATAAGAAAGTTAAATTAGCAGAATGAAGATGAAGGGAGGATGTAGGGACATATACAACTATGTTAATACATTGCCATATTTCGGTGAGAAAAATGTCAAAACCTTTTTTATTACATTGGTAATATTGGCTTGGCAGATGGTGTGTCCAGTGAACTTATGGGTAATTCTAGTTCCGACTAAGCTGGTGGGCACAGTTAGTGAGATATGTGCAGTGCTAGCAGATGAGGGATCAAGAGATTATGCAGATGTCAAACAGACCATTTTGAGTGTTTATGAATTGGTACACGAAGCATATAGACAGAGGTTCAGAAATATAGAGACCGAACAAGGTCAGAGTTATGTTGAGTTTGAAAGAATTAAACACAGTCATTTTGACAGATGGGTGTGGGCCTTAAAAATGGGGCTCGAAGGGAGATTATTCTGCTGGAGAAGTTTAAAGACTCACTTCCAGTGATGTTACGAATTCATGTGAATGAACAGAAAGTTCAAGAAGCGAGAAGTGTGGCAGAAATGGCAGGTAGATATGCATTGGTGCATGAAATTAAATTTAGCTTCTGGGGGATTTTCATCATGTGAAGGATAGAAATTGGGAGAAGGGGAGATCCTACACTACAAGACATAGAGAAAAGCACAGTGGCAGTAGTTTACCACAGGTGAAAAAAGAAGTCCAAACGGGTTGAAAGGTGGTGAAAGTTCTCAAGTGTTCTCACTATAACAGTGTGAAACACATAACATTACAGTGCCAATGGTTTAAGAAGGAAAAGCTGTTTTCGCTGCAGTAAGCTGGGACACACCGGGCTGTGCGTTGAAGGAAGACACTTTGGCGAAAGATGTGGTAGAAGAGGCTAAGCCCAGTGGCATTAGTGAACCTGGTAAAGGAGATCCCAAGTGGAGCCGAGGAGCTGCAGGACAGTGCACATCCTAGGCAGGGGGTGGGTATGGAGTCAGTGCCTGATCTCTATAAAGAATTCGCCTCCGTAGATAAAGTTTACGCAGAAAGGTAGGGGGGAGTGAGGCGTGGATGAGAAATTATAATTTTGTGAGATACGGGATCTGCTCAGTCTCTAACAGTTGGGAAGTGAGGCACCGGAAAAGTACAACAGATCAGGGAGCATCCGAAGAGTAGGACAATCGACATAACAGGCATAAACCCATCGTCAGGAATTTGGTGGGGGGGACAAGGGGGCTGAAAGATAAATAGGAGGGTAGGAGCTGGGCTGGCGGGAGGGTCACTGGGAAGGTGATCGGATGATGTAGTTGGGAGTGATAGTGATATGTCGGAGGTGAGGGTGGAGTCGATAGTGGGAAGGAAGATGTAAAGTTGGGACAGTTCAAGAGGGCGGAGCTAATTTGAACGGTTGGATCTGGGATGAGGTTGGGGAGGGGAGATTTGGAAATTGGTGAAGTCAACGTTGATGCTGTATAGTTTGGGGGTTCCAGCTGTCCTGCCACCTATCCACTTCACCCTCCTCTCTGACTATCACCACCACACCCCACCTGTATCTACCTATCGCCTTCCAAGCTACCTCCCACCCAGCTCCACCCCCACCCTCCTATTTATTTCTCAGCCCCCTTCCCCCTCTCTTGCCCCCCACTTTCCTGATGAAGGATTTGTGCCTTAAACGTCAACTCTTTTGCCCCTCGGATGCTGCCTGAACTGCTGTGCTTTTCCACCCACACAGTTTTCAATTCTGATCTCCAGCATCTGCAGTCCTGTCAGGTGCCCCATTAAATTGCTTGTCATCGGAGATGCCCCAAATAACTCTACTTGGTTTACTTCCTTTGAGTTAATGTTCATACATGAAGTGAGAGGTCCTTTGAAATTAATTATATATTAATTGACAGGACCGAAGTCGGAGATCTCAGAATTGGATTATGTATGTGAGGTGAGGGCGAGATGAGATGGAGCAGATGAGTTAGCTAAACAGCACCCGCAGAGGGCACAGCAAGAGTGAAGCAGGTGGCAGATAAAAACTCTGAAAATGTGATGATTTCCCATGGGGATGACATATTATTATTGCCACCACTGGAAGGAAATCCCTTCAAAGCCAGGTTTATTGGCACCTTCCAAATTAAAAAATGTTCCGTCAGTTAAAATATCTTGTAAAGATTCCGGATATGACAAAAAACGGTATCGTGTATGCCATGTGAATGAATACTGCTCCAGCCACATTTTAGACTCAGGAACAGAGCTGTGGCCAAATGAACAAATTGTGCAGTTTATCTGTATTATGTAGTGATCTTTAGCAAGTGATTGAAAGCGCACATATTACCAGAGCATGTTGAATGATTCCAAGAAGCAAATTTGGTAATAAACTTAAAGAAAACAGAATTCGCGAAGGCAGAGGTGATGTTCTTGGGACATTACATTGGACATGGAAGGTTGACCCCATGGAACACAAAGACGAAGGGCTTTGAGGAATTTCCACGACCATCCTCGAAAATGAGGTGCTTCGATTTTTGGAACTGAGTGGATTCTATCGGAAGTTTGTTGCAAACTTCAGCAGGGTATTGGCACCACTGATGGATTTATTAAAGAAGAATACAGAATTGTGGTGGACAGAACAATGCCAGGAGGCATTTGAGAATTTTAAAGCAGGATTAATCACCCCACCAGTTTTAGCTGAACCAAATATTTTGAATCCCTTTGAAAATTCTGTTTGATGCTAGGGATATTGGGGTCGGACATGCATTGATACAGAAAGATGATGATGGAATTGAATGGCCAATTAGCTACTTGTCGAAAAAAAACCCTCAATATCCACCAGATAAAAATACAAAATCTCCATTATTGAAAAAGAATGATTGAGTTTGCTACTGGCCTGACAACATTTTAATGTTATCAGCACAACAACGACAATCCTCTCGCATTCTTTTGGAATATTTAAATATCAGAATATGAGACTATTTCCTTGGAGTCTCATGTTACCAATTTTAAACATACAAAATGTGCATGCTGTAGGTACTAAAAATGTGATAGCAGATGTGTTATCGCAGATCTAAAGGAAATAATATGGATAAGATTTGACTTTTTCCAGTGTTATATAGGTGTGCAGAATTAATATGAATGGTATAACTGAGATTAATACTTTCATATTTCATAATGATGCTATCATGTTAGAGCAACGATTAGGAGACAGTGAGGACTGCCGATGCTGGAGATCAGAGTAGAGAATGGATTGCTGGAAAAGCACAGCAGATCAGGCAGCATCTGAGAAGCAGGAGAATTCATGTTTCGGTCATAAGCCGTTCATCAGGAATCAGCATCAATTATCTCATTCTGTCCCTTTGTAATTGCGTTGAGGTGGGAATGGCCTCCTCCTGTTCCTGTATAAGTGGCTCAAGGGGCTGAATGGCTTCCTCTTGTTCCCATGTAATTGACTCAAGGGGCTGAATGGCCTCATCCTATTGCTGTGTCAGTGACTCAACGGACCGACTGGCTTATTCCTCGTCCAATTGGACAAGGCCAGGGGCCTGACTGAGTTACCCCTGGTTCTTGTTTAACGGCTCGATGTAGTGACAATTGTGATGATGCTGTTACTTTAAGAGGTTATTTTGTCCTGGATTATTTTAAGAGAGAGATTGAACGATTATTACCAAGCTGGCTAGTTAAGACCACTTGAGTAAACAGCTAGGGAGGCCTTGGGTTTATTTTAATGAAGCCTGAATGGGTGTGGCCAGCTCTCACAGATTAGGATCTCTGGGTTTGGGTTTCTCAGTAACATCAGAAACTATTGGGGTCTACACAGAGTTGAAAGCTTCAGTGACTGTCTCCTGGCTGCTACTCTGTCTGAATGTTCTCTTGATGCTGTTTTTAATTCCTGGATTGGAGAAATGTTTGTGACAATCTGTGTCTGAATATTCCTTTTTGCCAAGGGCTGTGTTTATGGGATTTCCCTATATTGGAACAGTTCATTAGTAATAGTTCCTAGATCTAGTATTCTGTTAACATGCAAATAGAATAAAGTTATTCTAAATTCCCCCTTCTTTGGTTTCATTTCGTCTTCCGTGTTTAAATAAATGGTGTTTTGCTTCACACCGAGTAGTTTGACCATTCACATTGCATCTGGAACAGACAGTTAAATCTCCTTTAAAATATGAAAACATTAGAGTCTCGGCTATTGCCTTCAAATATTTTCGAGGCGCTCTGGTGTGGTCCATCACACTAGACTCCTTCTCTTCCTGAGAATTAGGTTGGAGGCACTGAATGGGCTGTCCCTGTTCTTCTCCAATGGTGTCAATGGGCTGAATGACTTTCTCATATTCTTGTGAAACCAGCGTGAGGTGCTGAATGAACTCTTGTTTTACTGTGGCAATGTGCAGTGCCCGCCAGTGCTGTTACATGACTGTTACAGACACTTTAACAGCACATGCCTGAATGGTGTCTGTGTCTTACTGCACATGGACACAGACCAGTTCAGGAGCTGACGGGGGATAAAATGTTCTGAACATTGTAGAATCTTCAGTGACCATCGCCACTTCTGATCTTATGGTGGGGAAGGTGGGGCGGGGAGACATTGATGAAGCAGCTGAAGCTGTTTGTGAAGAGGAAGCTACCCTGAGGATCTCCCACAGAAATGACCCAGGACTGAGATGGTGAACATCTTCCTTTGTGCCATGTTTGACTCCAAACACTGGAGAGTTTACTCTGATTCCCATTATGTCCAGTTTTGTTAAGCTCCTTGATGTAAACAGAAGTCAACCACTGCCATGATATCAGGGCCGGTCATTTTTACCTGAACCCTTGTGCCATCCGTTTTTGTTCATATCAAGAGGCCATGGTATAGGAGCAGCAAGTGTTTTCTTCAAACGATTGGTATTGAATGTCAGGATTTCTCTTCTCAAGGGTGTTTGGGAAGCGAGATGACTGAAAGTATTTGAAGAGGAGTTTGATGGATATTGACCTGTCAGAGAGTTTAGGGCAATGAAGAATTGGTTATGAAAGAGGATTTGAGACCAACAGCGGATTGGCCAAGATCTTAGTGAAGGGCAAGGCAGGCTTGGGGAGTGAATGACCTGCCCCTGTTTCTGAAGTTCTCACATTCTGTTATTGTAAAGTTAGTGGGTGTTATTTTCATGAATGTGCAATTACTGAATACTGCAGCCAGGAGACCAGAGACTTTTGTGAGCCATCTCTGGGTGAGGTATATGGGCTACATTCACAGTGGATCTGGGTCTATACATGATCAACAAATGAAACACAAGTTTCAGAGACGGGAATCTCTGTAAAGAGAGATGAGGGGCCTCTTTCGTACCCAGCCTGGGTTTTTCAATTACATTTCCCAAATCACATCAAAGCATGTGGCAGCCTTGAAGGGCTGAATGGTCTCCTCTATTTCTGTGCATCAGGTTATAGATGTAAGTAGCCTCCAACGGTTCCTGTCTAGCAGGTTTAAGGGGCTGAATGGAACAAAGAAACATGGGACTGAGGAACAGGAGTGGGTCATTAGATGCTTTGACCCTTCTCCACCAGGCACTAAGATTGTGCCTGATCAGATTGTGGTCTCAGCCCCACTTTCCTGTTTGTGGCCAATTATCTGTGACTCACTTCCCTGTCAATTAATTAACTAACACAGCTTTGAGTCCATGTGAACAGTGAGGCACAATAAAACTTCCAGTGAAGAGAATTCCGACTTGAAAGGTCTTTTAATTTTTTTTCGCCATCCCTCTTATAGAATCAGAAAGTCATGCAGAACGGAAACAGACCCGTTAGTCCAATCTGTTCACTCCAATCATATATCAAATCTGATTTAGTCCCATTTGCCAGCATTTGGCCAATATTCCTCCTGTGATTGTACCCGCCTTGACCACTTCCTCTGACAGCACTTTCTGTACACACACTACTCTCTGTGTGAAATGTTTGCCTTCAGGTCCCTTCTAAATCATTCGCCCTCTCCCTTTTAACCTATGCTGTCTTGTTCTGGACTCCCCTATCCTTGGGAGCAGAACTTGGCTGTTCAGGATATCCATGCCCCTGATGGTTTTATAAACCTCTGTAATGTCACCCCTCAGCCTCTGACACTCCAGGAGAAAGCACCTCAACCTAATCAACCTCTCCCTAAAGCTCAAATTTCCAGTCATGGATCATCTGTGTAAATCTTTGCTGCAGACAACCGAGTTGTACGCAGTATTCTTAAAGTGGCCTCACCAACATCCTGGGAGAGTTGGATTTTTCCCTTTACTTTAGGCAGTGAGGAGATTCCAGTGAATTCTGTTCAGGGATCATCCAAAGGGTAGCACCGTGGTTAGCACTGCTACCTCACAGCACCAGGGACTTGGGTTCGATTCCAGTCTTGGGTGACTGTCTGTGTGGAGTTTACACATTCTCCCCTTGACTGTGTGAGCTTCTAATGGGTGATCCAGTTCCCTACCACAGCACAAACTGTGTAGGTTCGGTGGATTGGTCATGCTAAATTGTCCGTAGTGTTCAGGGATTTCTAGGTTATGTGCATTAGTTAGGGGTAAATATAGGAAAATGGGTTGGGAAGGTTGGTATGGACTTGTTGGGCCGAAGGGCCCGTTTCAACACTGCTGGGATTCTTTAAAAATAAGAATGGCAACGACGACTGTAGAGTTTTTTTTTAGCTCGCACACATTGCTGTGATGAGGAACAATGAAGGAGAGAGAGTGCAATAGGCCTTTTCTTCTCGGGCAGATTATATTTTCTCCCTCTCTGAGTTGAATCACACAGTAATGTCATCGTTTCCCAAACTGGACCATGTGAGGTCCCTTGTACATTATCCAAACTATGTCTCCATCACATTCCCTGTTCCATGTAGGTGCATCATTGCTGCTGTCATACCCTGAGCAGCAAATGGTCTCGGTCGATTTGAAATATGTTTACATGGCCCTGTGTCATTAAAAAATAAAACGTTTAATGTACTCAGAATACCTGTGTTAAAATGAATGCATTTTTTAAAAATGCAGAAATTGCTGGAAAAACTCGGCAGGCCTGTCAGTACCCAGCATGCCTTTTACATGCTGTAGTTGTACCAGCCTCCACCACTTCCTCTGACCGCTCATTCCATACGCGCACCACTATCTGCGTGAAAAGGTTTCTCTTAGGCCTCTTCAAAGTCTTTCCCCTCTCACGTTCAACCAATGGCCTTCTGGTTTTGGACGCCCATAACATGGGGAAAAACCCTGACTACTCACCCTATCCATGACCGTTCTGATTTTATAAACCTCTACTGCTGCGAAATGGGACCCCAATCAACACGAATAGCTGTATTTTCAGTCATCCTGGGCCTAAATTCTGAAATACAATAGTGACACCGCTTTCTTATCTGTTGTAGTTCCGGCAGGGACAGACCACTATAAACACCGGAGGAAACATCAAAGAAGCGCTTCGCAGGAGGCTCCCAAGCACTGATGATGTCGCCTAGCCAGGGGACGAAACGTTTGCAACAAAAACTTCCAGCTCGGCGAACAGAACCACAACAACCAGCACCCGAGCTACAAATCTTCGCACAAACTTTGAACGCTTCCTTATCTATCAAGTCACAATTCTAAATTCATTTTAATCAGTTTGTTCAGAGGTATCATGAGACACTTCTTGGGATTTACACCCAGACTTTTGGGTCCGGAGGCAGGGATACTATCACAATCGGCAATACCCATAAAGGTGTAACATTATTCTCCCGTGTGTTTATTCATCAGCCTGTTCTAACATGATGTGACATACCTCTGCAACAGGCAGGATTTGAAACCAGTCCTACTAGACCAGAGCTAGGAACACTACCACACAAGTTCAGGAATTGGAATCAAATCCAGAGTTCTGGCTCAGAGGCAGGGACACTACCCACTAAACTACCATACCCAGACTTTGGGCCATATGGTAAGTGCCAGCTTTCAGCTCAGTGTGGATTTATTATAATCAGGTTACCATTACTGAACTACACAAAACACTTTGTATTGTTAACAAATGCAAGACATTTGTCTCAACTGTAGGATGTTGAGTCCACGTGCTGTGCCATCGAAATTAACTATGACCATCTTGAATCGCTATTAACTGTCGTTTGCAATATTAGGGAAAGAAGCCCTGCAGACACACTCAGCCCAATGAAGGGTTCTCGAATAGATTTTATTCACTGAACACCACAGACGAAGAAAAAGCATATTTTCTGGTCCCAAAACACCGATCACACTTACCCACCTCTAACGTGTGACTGCCCTCTTCTTAAAACCATGGAATGATACCAGGCCACTGATTACTGTCCAGCTTCTCCTCCCCACTGACAGTATCTACAATCTGTCCCTCCTCCCCTAACCATCCAAGGCAACCCAAGCTCAGGGTCTTTGTGAAACACAAGGCCAGAGTGTGCAGGCCTCCTGGAGACGGGGAGGATATTTTAACGGTGGAGAGTGAGGAGGTGGTAGTATCACACACTGGGCTGAGGGGTGGCAGGTGGAGTTTAGTTTGGATTAATGCGAGGTATTGGATTTGGTAAATCAAACAGGAGCAGGACCTATACAATTAAATGCAGGGCCTTTGGCAGTGTTGTAGAACAGAGACCTAGGCCATCAGGTATAATTCTTTAAAATTTGCATCTCATATAGATAGTGTGGGTAAGAAGGTGTTGAACACACTTGTCTTCGTAGGTCAGGCCTTTGAGTGTCGGAATTGGGATGTCATGTTGAGGTTGTACAGGACATTGGTGAGACCTCTTCTGGAATACTCTGTCCAGTCTGGTCATCCTGCCCGCTCATTCCATAGCCACACCACGCTCTGGGTGAAAACGCTGTCCCGTAGGTCACTTTTAAATGTTTGCACTCTCACCTTAAGGCTATGTCCTCTAGTTTTGGTCTCCTCTACCCTTAGAAAATACCTTGACTATTCATTTTGATATTACTGACCTTGATATTATTAAGCTGGAGAGGGTTCAGAAGAGATTAACCTGGATGTTGCTGGGCGAGGAGAGATTGAGCGAGAAGAGAGGCTGGGTAGACTGGGACCTTTTTTCACTGGAGAGTATGAGGTTAAGGGGTAACTTTACAGAGGTTTATAAAATAATGAGGGGTACAGATAAGCTGAAGGGCTGATGTCTTTTCCCTCGAGGTGGGGATTCAAAACTGAGGGATATTTTAAGGTGCGAGGAAAAAGATTTTCAAAAGTCATGAGAGGTAATTATTTTAGACAGAACCTGGCATGTGTGTGGAATGAACTTGCGGAGCAAGTGGTGAAAGCAGGGACAGTTACAACATTTAAAGGATATTTACATCAGTCCATGGATAAAACATCAGTTTGGATGGTGCTGTGAGCAGCTGACCTCTCCCTCCCCCTCTCTGAATGAATCCCTGTTGGTTTTCACCCTCTGACAATGCCTGTGCAGTGGCGTATGGAGGCCAACAGAGGGCGGCATTTCATCACATTTAGCACCATAGAGACTGCCAGACCTGCCCCACACAGACACACAGAGACACACACATGGGAATGGTTAGGGCACGACGTGAAGCTCACCTGGTAACTTAAATGAAACATAAAGAAATAGTTAATTCGCCTCGTAAACTTAAAATATGAGGGACAGAGAACTCCCAAATTCCACTGTTTAAATAAAAATACCAATTTATTTTTTAACTATGAAAGTGAACATTTTACATTAACTATTCACAACTCTGGGACGCTCTGTCTCTTAACTGCTTATTACCTGACTCCAGATCTGCAGCAATATATTGTTTCTGGGTCTGCCGACCTCTCATATACACAGATTCTTGTAATCTCTCAGTTCAGAACAGCATTCACCCTTTCTTAAAGGTACAGTACAGGCTTTCAACTTCATCACATTATACCCTGATGAATATAGATAAGTGGAACCTGTCCAGATTTCTTTTCCTCTGTGGTTTGTCAATATTTCATTACCTCCGTCTGGTGTGTGTCAGGATTTTTGTTGCTCCATTCACAGCATGTCATTATTCGATTTTGTCCATAGGAATATATCAGTATTTCACTTGCTCAGACTCGTGTATGTGGGGCAGGTTTTCAGTTGTCTCATGGGGACTGTCACACTATGACAATTTTAGTGTTTGTAGATGGCACCAAACCTGGAAGAATTGTAAAGTCTATGGAGAAGAGTGTGGAATTCTAACAGCACAGTGACACGTTGGTGTCGTGTTCAGGGGTTATCGCAGTTGGGGATCAGTGCAGAGCAGTGTGAGGTGATGCACTTTGGTCGGAAAGACAATGATCGACAATATAAAACAGGCTGCACCGTTACAAACGGGGTGCAGGAGCAGAGAGCGCTGCGTGTATAGGAGCACAGATTGTTGAAGATATCAGGCCAAGTGGGGAGAGCAATAACTATCACAGATTAGTTTCAGCATCTGAGCTGTTTACAGGAGGAGGTGTAGGATGGAGCCTCCGTGCTCCCTTCCTGGGAGGTGGGGGTGACGGTGTGTTGTGAGCCCACACTCCTGCCCACCGAGACCGTAGGAATTCCATTTGTACCAGCTCGACACAAAAGGGAGATGGCATCAGGGCCACGGCTTATAAGTTGTACCGGGGGGAAACGGAGCTGCCAGTGGGTTTAAAGTGAGAATTGCCCTTCACTGAACTTTGCTCCTTACTCGGTCGGTGGGACGTGGATGTTTCAGAATCTCCATACGAGGCGTCCCAGTCCTATCGGGCTCCTACCAAGGTCCTCCCCACTTTGCGAGGGATGGTTGAGGGAACGGATATCGGGCACTCCACCACCCGGCTTGGCCCTTTCTGTCCTATTCCAGGCTGTTTCTCCTGGAATGGCAGAAAGGGAGGGAAGGAGGGTGGGAGTGGGTGGCCTTGCTGTTAATGCTGGTGCAGGAGGGGATAATGGCAAATGGTGAGGTTTTCAGTGGGAGTCTGTCGACAGTGTTGTATCCATGCAGTGTTATTGATGTGGGAGGTAAAGTGGACGGGGTGAAAGAGAGAGAGTGAGAGCGAGAAGGTGCTGCATGGTTTACAGTTCAATGCACTGGGGTGGTGTACACAGTCCTACATGTTGGGAGGGTAACTGCTCTCGGTTTGCGGAACAATGCATTGGGGTGGGGTACACAATACTACATGTTGGGAGGGTAACTGCTCTCGGTTTGCGGAACAATGCACTGGGTGGTGTACACATTCCTACATGCTGGGAGGGTAACTGCACCTGGTTTATAGATCAATGCACTGGGGTGGTGTACACAATCCTACATGCTGGGAGGATAACTGCTCCTGGGGTGGTGTACACAGACCTATATGCTGGGAGGGTAACTGCTCCTGGTTTACAGATCAATGCACTGGGTGGTGTACACAGTCCTACATGCTGGGAGGGTAACTGCACCTGGTTTATAGATCAATGCAGTGGGATGGTGTACACAATCCTACATGTTGGGAGGGTAACTGCTCCTGGTTTATAGATCAATGCAATGGGGTGGTGTACACAATCCTACATGCTGGGAGGGTAACTGCTCCTGGTTTACAGACCCATGCACTGGGGTGGGGTACACAGTCCTACATGCTGAGGGGGGGGGGGTTAACTGCTCCTGGTTTACAGATCAATGCACTGGGGTGGGCTACACAGTCCTACATGCTGGGAGGGTAACTGCTTCTGGTTTACAGATTAATTCACGGGTGATCACTGCACAGTTCGCTGGGCTAGTCAGACTATTTGGTTGAGTTTTATAGATAATGCCCTCCTGTTATCTGCGCAGCTCCTGGTGCTGGACAGATATCTATTCCGGGGTTATAGATCAATGCACTGCTGTGGTCTGCGCAGTGCTCCATTCTGGACAGATCGCTGGATTGTATTGACCAGTGCAATGTATGAATCTGTACAGATTGCTGGGTTGTACTGAGCAGTACACTGGCCTGATCTACACAGTGTTCCACGGTGAACAGATATCTCCCTCTGGGTTGAAGGTGTCTGGGCTGGTTCTGTGAGGTGGATTGAGAATGTGGTATATCTAACCATTTCAGCTGATCTGGCAATGCCTTTAGTTCCCATTCCTGTGATTGGACCCTCCGTCTCTCACCCCATGAATGTTACATTGTGTCCAGACACAGTACATCATGTTGGTGGGGTGGGTAGTGGGGAAAGGTGATGGACAGGTCAAGGGGTTCCCCGGAACGTCCTGTCCCTGACATTCTATAACTGAAATTCCCCGGAACGTTCTGTCCCTGACATTCTATAACTGACATTCCCCGGAACGTTCTGTCCCCGAAATTCTATAACTGTCATTCCCCAGAACGTTCTGTCCCTGACATTCTATAACTGCCATTCCCCGGAACGTTCTGTCCCTGACATTCTATAACTGTCATTCCTCGGAATGTTCTGTCCCCGACATTCTATAACTGACATTCCCCGGAACGTTCTGTCCCTGACATTCTATAACTGACATTCCCCGGAATGTTCTGTCCCCGACATTCTATAACTGACATTCCCGGAATGTTCCATCCCTGGCATTCTATAACTGACATTCCCCGGAACGTTCTGTCCTTGACATTCTATAACCGCCATTCCACGGAACGTTCTATCCCTGACATTCTATAACTGACATTCCCCGGAACGTTCTGTCCCTGACATTCTATAACTGCCATTCCCCAGAACGTTCGGTCCCTGGCCTTGTTTGTGAACGGCCGGACGTCAGTGAATTGAACAAACGATAAGATCCCGAGGGAAGATATCTCGTTCCAGGGAGAAGGAGACACTGTTCTGAAGGCCCCTCAGGCAGTTAAAGGGGTGAATACGTTTTCCTTTTTTTCACGACACAGGATCGACCACAATTTAGACCAAAATACAGAAATTTCCAAACTCCATTTGTCTTCAGGAAACTGGGAGAGATTCCTTCAGGACAGCAACCTTTGCACCCTCCGTATTAGGAACTGGGAAGGAGTGACCTGCGTCTGCTCTCGAGTGATCGAGTGTGTGAGAATGTTCTAGAAACCATCTGTCCTTATGGATGTGTCTCTGCGTGCTTGGGGAGGGAGGGTTCCTTGTTGTTTCTGTCACATTTTTGTCAGTAATTCCGACCTTCCTATTTGTTATTCCAGCTCCAATTATTTTAATAAATCCCTGAATACAGGGACACTTTGAAAATCCCACTGGGTCTCCGATCAAACGGGTCCCTTTGCCTCCAGGCTGGTGGATAATGTGTTTGGTTTCCTTCCTCACAGTTAACGTAGTGACCATCTACGTCGTGCTTTATAAAGATTGTGGATTGTCTCCATGTGTCAGACGTTACCTGGGGGCCATGGCAGCGGCGGATCTCCTGGTCATTATCCTCGACCTGATCCTGAGACACATTCCCATTGTTTATCGGGAACAGTTTTATTTCCTGGTGTACTCCGTCCCCGTGTGTAATATCCACGCCGTCCTGCTTTATGCAGCCACTGACTGCTCTGTCTGGTTCACTGTCACTTTCACCTTTGATCGATTTGTGGCCATTTGTTGCCAGAAGCTGAAAAGTAAATATTGCAGTGAGAAAACGGCGGCTGTGGTTCTGGGAGCAGTGACTGTGCTGAGCTGTTTAAAGGACATTTCCTGGTATTTTATGCTCACGGCTCGGTATCGGCTGGTGAACACCCCCTGGTTTTGTGATGTAACAGTCGCTGTTCTATTCTCCAGTGTCTGGGTCACAATCGAGTTCCTCCACCACATTCTAACCCCGTGTGTCCCATTTCTCCTGATTCTGCTGCTCAATGTTCTTACCGTCAGACACATTGTAGTGACCAGCAGAGCCCGCAGGAGACTCCGCGCTCACACCAATGGGGACGCTCAGTCTGACACTGAAATGAGAAACCGAAAAAAATCCATCATTTTACTGTTTGTGATCTCGGCCAATTTTATCCTGTTATGGTCAATGTTAATGCTGTATTCTATATGGAACCGGATGTGGTGGATTGGGTATAAGTCTGTGTATCTCGATCCCTTTGTGCAGGAATTGGGCTTCATGCTGCAGCTCCTCAGTTGCTGCACAAACACCGCGATTTATGCCGTGACACAGACTAAGTTCAGGCAGCAGCTGAATAATGTGCTGAAATATCCCTTCACCCAAATCCATCCATTCATCAAATTCCTTCATTAATCAATCCATCCGGGATTTTCTCATTTCAGTTCAGTGTTTCAGCGATGGAGCAGCCTGTCGCTATGGTAACAGACTGAGGGTAGCGCTGGTTTGTCCATCCTTACCCCCCCAGGGGGGTTACAGGGAAACATTTCAATGCTTCTCACAACTCAGGGGCCGGTGAGAAAAGGCACCATCCCACTGACTGTATCCATCACTTCCATTTGTAAACAATAAAAATGTTGATTAAAGCGTGCCGAGCAGCAGAGTGACCGATGTTGTTGTGTGTCTTTGTGTTGGAGAAGCTGAGCTGGAGAGAGACAGACTCAGCCCCAAGTCCTGGTCCTCAGGGAAGTGGACGGCACCGCGCCCTGAGCTCAGGAGCTGGATTTAACTCCCTCTGCACCGCTCCCCCAATCCAACCTGGCTTCCCCATTTCCTCTCCCCTACTCTCTCCACCTGCCTCCACTCTTTCCTCTCCCCCTCCCCTGCACTCTCTCTCTCTCTCCTGCCGTCTGTCTCCCTCCCGCAATTCTGTCTCGACACCATTTTTCCCCCTCCTCTCACCTCCCACATCTCTCTATCATCTCACAACCACCCCTCCAACCACACGCAGCCACAGCACCAACCACTACCCCCTCCCCAGTCTCTGGATCAGAGGGAGAGGGACTCGTCAGGGAGACAGACTGCGTCACAGAGGGAGGGAGGGGCAGGAGGGAGAAAGATTTAGTCAGAGAGAAACAGAGGGAGGTGAGGAGAAAGAGAGTCCGAGGTAGGTGGATCGAGAGTGAGAGAAGGTGGAGAGAGAGTGAAGGAGCAGGGAGAGAGAAAGAGAGAGAGAGAGAGAGAGAGGGGCAAGGGAGAGATAAGGTGAGGGAGAGAGAGAGTAATAGGGGCGGACATAATGAGAGAGGGGTCAGAGAGTGGGGGACAGAGAGAGGGGCGACAGAGAGGGGGACAGAGAGAGAGGAATAGAGAGAGGGGGACAGAGAGAGTGAGGGGACAGAGAGAGGGGGACAGAGAGAGGCGACAGATGGAGAAGGGGGACAGAGAGAGAGGGGACCGAGAGAGAGTGGACAGAGAGAGGGGGACAGAGAGAGGGGGACAGAGAGAGGGGGCAGAGGGGGCATAGAGAGAGAGGGGACAGAGAGAGGGGGAGAGAGAAAGGACAGAGAGAGAGGGGCAGAGTGGAGGGGGACAGAGAGCGAGAGTGGACAGAGAGGGGAAGGACGGAGATGGGGACAGAGAGAGGTGTACAGAGAGATAGGGGACAGGAGAAGGGGGACAGAGAGGCTGGGGACAGGGAGAGGTGGGACAGAGAGAGTGGGGACAGGGACAAGGGGGGCAGAGAGAGAGGGGACAGCGACAGAGGGGGACACAGAGAGGGGGTACAGAGAGAGGGCTGGGACCAATAAGGCGGGACAGAGAGGGGGGATAGGGACAGGGGGGTCAGAGAGAAAGGGATAGAGAGAGAGAGGAGTAGAGAGAGAGAGAGGGGATAGAGCGAGTGAGGGGACAGAGAGTGAGGGGACAGAGAGAGGGGCTACAGAGAGAGGGCTGGGACCGAGACGGCGGGACAGAGGGGGGGGCCAGAGAGGGGGTGCAGAGAGAGGGGTAAAGAGAGACGGCGACAGATGGACAGGGGACAGAGAGAGAGGGGGACAGAGAGAGAGGGGGACAGAGAGAGGGGGACAGAGACCGGGAGGGACAGAGAGAGGGGGAGAGAGAGATAGGGGACAGAGAGAGGGGCAGGGGTGACAGAGAGAGAGGGCAGAGTGGAGGGGACAGAGAGAGAGGGTGGACAGAGAGGGGAGGGGCGGAGATGGGGGACAGAGAGAGGGGTACAGAGAGAGTGGGGACAGGAGAAGGGGGACAGAGACCGGGAGGGACAGAGAGAGGGGGACAGAGAGAGGCGACAGATGGAGAAGGGAGACAGAGAGAGAGGGGACAGAGAGAGGGGGCAGAGGGGGGATAGAGAGAAAGAGGGGACAGAGAGAGGGGGAGAGAGAGATAGGGGACAGAGAGAGGGGCAGGGGTGACAGAGAGAGAGGGCAGAGTGGAGGGGACAGAGAGAGAGGGTGGACAGAGAGGGGAGGGGCGGAGATGGGGGACAGAGAGAGGGGTACAGAGAGAGTGGGGACAGGAGAAGGGGGACAGAGAGGGTGGGGACAGGGACAAGGGGGCAGAGAGAGGGGGTCAGATAGAGGAGGGACAGAGAGGGGGGAAAGAGAGAGTGGGTAAATAGGGAGGGGGAAAGAGGGGGCGGACTGAAAGTGGGGGGGACAGAGAGAAAGTAGGGGCAGAGAGTGTGGTACAGAGAGAGGGGGACAGAGAGAGAAGGGTCAGAGGGGTCAGACAGCGGGGTACAGAGAGAGGAGGGCAGAGAGAGAGGGACAGAGAGGAGGGGGACGAAAGGGGGGACAGTAAGAGGGGGGACAGAGAGAGGGGGGACAGGGAGAAGGGGGAGAGAGAGGGGGGACAGAGGTTGGATAGAGAGAGGGGGACAGAGGGAGGGGTTACAGGGAGAGGGGGGACAGGGAGAAGGGAGACAGAGAGGGGATTACAGAAAGGGGGTACATAGAGGGGAACAGAGAGAGGGGTGCAGAGGGGGGATAGAGAGAGGGGGGACAGAGGGGGGAGAGAGGGAAGGGGACAGATAGAAAGGGGACAGGGAGAAGTGAGACAGGGAGTGGGGCACAGAGAGGGGGACTGAGAGAGAGGGCAGAGGGCGGACAGAGAGAGGGGGGACTGAGAGAGGGGTGTACAGAGGCGGGGAACAGAGAGAGGGGGGCAGAGAGTGGGGGCAGAGAGAGGGGGACAGAGAGAGGGGGACAGTGAGAGGACGACAGTGAGAGGGGTGTCAGAGAGGGAGAGAAAGAGAGATGGGGTTACAGAGTGAGGGGGACAGAGGGGAGCAGAGAGAGTGGTACAGAGGGGGCAGACTGAGAGCGGAGGGGCAGAGAGAAGGAGGGACAGAGAGAGAGGGGGACAGAGGGGTAAGGGGGATAGAGAGAGGGACAGAGAGAGAGGGGGACAAAGAGAGGGGGAAGGAGAGAGAGGGGACAGAGAGAGGGGGTCAGAAAGAGGGGGACAGAGGAAGAGGGGGGACAGAGAGAGGGACAGAGAGAGAGGGGGACAGAGGAAGAGGGGGGACAGAGAGAAGGGGACAGAGAGACGGGGGACAGTGAGAGGTGGACAGAGAGGGGACTGTCAGAGAGGGAGAGAAAAAGAGATGGGGTGACAGAATGAGGGGGGACAGAGGGGAGCAGAGTGAGTGGTACGGAGGGGGCAGACTGAGAGCGGAGGGGCAGAGAGAAGGACGGACAGAGAGAGAGGGGGAGAGAGGAAGAGGGGGACAGAGAGAGGGGGACAGAGAGAGGGAGACAGACAGAGAGGGGACAGAGAGAGAGGGGACAGAGAGAGAGGGGGACAGAGAGAGGGACAGAGAGAGAGGGGGACAGAGGAGGAGGGGGACAGAGGAAGAGGGGTGACAGAGAGAGGGGGCAGAGAGAGAGGGAGGACAGAGAGAAATGGTACAGAGAGAGGGGGGAACAGAGAGAGGGGGCAGAGGAGGGTAGAGAGAGAGGGGACAGAGAGAGGGGGCAGAGTGGAGGGGGACAGAGAGTGAGGGTGGACTGTGAGGGTAGGGACGGAGATGGGACACAGAGAGAGGGGGAACTGAGAGAGTGGGGACAGAGAGTCGGGGGACAGAGAGGGTGGGGACAGGGAGAAGGGGGACAGAGAGGGTGGGGACTGGGAGAAGGGGGGACAGAGAGACGGGGGTGCAGTAGAGAGGGGGGAATGGGGGGACAGAGAGAGGGGGTCAGATAGAGGGGGAAAGAGAGAGGGGGAAAGAGAGAGAGGAGGGGCAGAGGGGGCAGAGAGAGTGGTACAGAGAGAGGGGGACAGAGGGGGGGGGGCAGAGGGGGCAGAGAGAGGGGTACAGACAGAGGGGGACAGAGAAAGACGGGGGACAGAGTGAGGGGACAGAGAGAGAGGGGGACAGAGAGAGAGGGAGGACAGAGAGAAGTGGTACAGAGAGAGGGGGTAAAGAGAGTGGGTGCAGAGGGGGGATAGAGAGAGAGGGGACAGAGAGAGAGGGGGCAGAGTGGAGGGGGACAGAGGGAGAGAGGGTGGACTGAGAGGGGAGGGGCGGAGATGGGGGACAGAGAGAGGGGGAACTGAGAGAGCGGGGACAGGGAGGAGGGTGACAGAGAGGGTGGGGACAGGGATAAGGAGGACAGAGAGAGGGTGGGGACTGGGAGAAAGGGGGACAGAGAGACGGGGGTGCAGTAGAGAGGGGGGAATGGGGGGACAGAGAGAGTGGGTCAGACAGAGGGGGCAGAGAGAGGGGGAAAGAGAGAGGGGGAAAGTGAGAGTGGGAAAGAGAGAAGGGGAAAGAGGGGGCGGACTGAGAGCGGGGGGACAGAGAGAGAGGAGGGGCAGAGTGGGCAGAGAGAGTGGTACAGAGAGAGGGGGACAGAGAGAGGGGGGCAGAGAGAGAGGTGGTTCAGAGAGAGGGGGGACAGAAAGGAGGGGAACAGAGAGGGGGAAAGCAGGGGGGACAGAAAGAGGAGGGGACAGGGAGAGCGGGAAAGAGGTTGGATACAGAGAGAGGGGGACAGAGGGAGGGGTACAGGGAGAAGGGAGACAGAGAGGGGAGTACAGAGAGGGCGTACATAGAGGGGGACAGAGGGAGGGGTGCAGAGAGAAGGGGGACAGATAGAAAGGAGACAGGGAGAAGTGGGACAGAGAGTGGGGTACAGAGAGGATGACAGAGAGAGGGGGAAGAATGGGGACAGAGAGGGGGGACAGAGAGATGGGGCAGAGGGCGGACAGAGAGAGGGGGGACTGAGAGGGGGGTACAGAGAGGGGGAGAGAGAGTGGGGGCAGAGAGAGGGGGAAGAGAGAGGGGGGACAGAGAGGGGGGGCAGAGAGAGGGGGGGGCAGAGAGAGGGGGACAGAGAGAGGGGTACAGAGAGAGGGGGACAGAGAGAGGGGGACAGAGAGAGAGGGACAGAGAGAGAGGGGGACAGAGGAGGAGGGGGGACAGAGAGATGGGACAGATAGAGAGGGGGGCAGAGGAAGAGGGGGGCAGAGTGAGGAGGACAGAGAGAAGGGGACAGTGAGAGGTGGACAGAGAGGGGCGTGTCAGAGAGGGGGAGAAAGAGAGATCGGGTGACAGAGTGAGGGGGGACAGGGGGAGCAGAGTGAGTGGTACGGAGGGGGACAGATTGAGAGCGGAGGGGCAGAGAGAAGGAGGCTCAGAGAGAGAGGGGGACAGAGAGAGAGGGGGCAGAGTGGAGGGGGACAGAGGGAGAGAGGGTGGACTGAGAGGGGAGGGACGGAGATGGGGGACAGAGAGAGGGGGAACTGAGAGAGTGGGGACAGGGAGAAGGCTGACAGAGAGGGTGGGGACAGGGATAGGGAGGACAGAGAGAGGGTGGGGACTGGGAGAAGGGGGGACAGAGAGACGGGGGTGCAGTAGAGAGGGGGGAATGGGGGGACTGAGAGAGGGGGTCAGACAGAGGGGGCAGAGAGAGGGGGAAAGAGAGGGGGGAAAGTGAGAGGGGGAAAGAGAGAGAGGTGGTTCAGAGAGAGGGGGACAGCGAGGTTGGGGACAGAGAGAATGGGGACAGAAAGGAGGGGAACAGAGAGGGGGAAGCAGGGGGGACAGAAAGAGGAGGGGACAGGGAGAGCGGGAAAGAGGTTGGATAGAGAGAGAGGGGGGACAGAGGGAGGGGTACAGGGAGAAGGGAGACAGAGAGGGGAGTACAGAGAGGGCGTACATAGAGGGGGACAGAGGGAGGGGTGCAGAGAGAGGGGGACAAAAGGGAGGGGACAGCGGAAGAGGGGGGGCAGATAGAGGGTGACAGAGGGAATGAGGGACAGAGAGAGAGAGGGACCGAGAGAGGGGGACAGAGAGCGGGAGAGACGGGGTGGGGGGGATGTTGGGCGCAGAGAGAGTGGGGGTCACAGAGAGAGGGGCGACAGAGAGGGCAGAGAGTGGTGTACAGAGAGAGGGGAACAGAGAGAGAGGACAGAGAGAGTGGGGGACAGAGAGAGAGAGGGGTCAGAGAGAGAGGGGGACAGAGAGAGAGGGGGACAGAGAGAGGGGGTCAGAGAGAGACAGATGGGGACAGAGAGAGAGGGGGGACAGAGAGAGAGGGGGGAAAGAGAGAGAGGGGGACAGAGATAGAGAGAGGCGGACAGAGAGAGAGACGGGCAAAAAGAGGGGGACAGAGAGAGAGAGAGAGGACAGAGAGAGAGAGAGGACAGAGAGAGAGAGGACAGAGATAGAACAGAGAGAAAGGGGGGACAAAGAGAGAGGGGGCAGAGGGGGGGGGGCAGAGAGAGAGGGGGGCGGGGGACTGGAGACAGAGAGAGGGGGACAGAGATTGGGGGACAGAGAGAGGGGGCAGAGAGCGGGGGGACAGAGAGCGGGGGAACAGAGAGCAGGGGGTACAGAGAAAGGGGCACAGAGAGAGGAGGGAACAGAGGGAGAGGGGTCAGAGAGAGGGGGAAGAGGGGGAAGAGAGAGGGGTGACAGAGAGAGTGGGGGACAGAGAGAGGGGGACAGAGAGGGAGGACAGAGAGTGTGGGGGGACAGAGAGAGAGAGAGAGAGAGGACAGAGAGAGAGAGAGGACAGAGAGAGATAGGACAGAGATAGGACAGAGAGAAAGAGGGTACAAAGAGAGAGGGAGGCAGGGGGGGGGGCTGAGAGAGAGGGGGGGCGGGGGACTGGAGACAGAGAGAGGGGGACAGAGATTGGGGGACAGAGAGAGGGGGGCAGAGAGCGGGGGGACAGAGAGCGGGGGGACAGAGAGCAGGGGGTACAGAGAAAGGGGCACAGAGAGATGAGGGAACAGAGGGAGAGGGGGTCAGAGAGAGGGGGAAGAGGGGGAAGAGAGAGGGGTGACAGAGAGAGCGGGGGACAGAGAGAAGGGGACAGAGAGGGAGGACAGAGAGAGTGGGGGACAGAGAGAGAGAGAGGGGGGGACAGAGAGAGAGGGGGACAGAGAGAGGGGGACAGAGAGAGAGAGAGGGCACAGAAAGAGAGGGGGGACAGAGAGAGAGGGGGCAGAGAGAGAGGGGGACAGAGAGAGAGAGGACAGAGAGAGAAAGAGAGGACACAGAGAGAGAGGACAGAGATAGGACAGAGAGAAAGGGGGGACAAAGAGAGAGGAGGACAGAGAGAGTGGGGGGGGCAGAGAGAGAGAGAGTGGGGACAGAGAAACTGGGGACAGAGAGAGGGGGACAGAGATTGGGGGACAGAGAGATGGGGACAGAGAGCGGGGGGACAGAGAGCGGGGGGACAGAGGGAGAGGGGGTCAGAGAGAGGGGGCAGAGAGAGAGGGGGACAGAGAGGGAGGACAGAGAGAGAGGACAGAGAGCGAAGGGGGTCAGAGACAGGGGTGGGACAGAGAGAGGGGGACAGAGAGAGTGGGGACAGAGAGAGGGTTGCCAGAGAGAGGGGAGAAAGAGAGAGAGGGGGAACGGCGAGAGATAGGTGGACAGAAAGAGGGGGACAGAGAGTGGGTGGAAAGAAAGAGGGGGAAAGAGAGAGGGGGACAGAGGGGGCGGACAGGGAGTGTGGCGACAGGAGAGTGGGTGGAGAGAGGTAGAGGAGAGATGGGGAGAGAGAGGGGTTAAAGAGAGGGTGAATAGAGAGAGAGGGTGGACAGAGAGAGGGGGACAGTGAGTGAGGGGACAGAGAGAGGGACAGAGAGAGGGGGCAGAGAGAGGTGTGGACAGAGAGATGGGGACAGAGGGAGGGGATGGGGTGAGTACAGAGAGAAGGAGGGACAGAGAAAGAGAGGGACAGAGAGAGGGGCATAGAGAGAAGAGGGACAGAGAGGGGGCGGTCAGAGAGAGAGAGAGGGGGTCAGAGAGAGGGGGGGACAGAGAGAAAACAAGACAGAGAGAGGGGGGAGAGCGGGGGGGTCAGAGAGAGTGAGAGGGGGTCAGCGAGAGAGGAGGGACAGACAGAGAGGGGGACAAGAGAGTGGGGCGAGAGAGAGGGTGGAGTGATAGGGGAGAGAGAGGGGGTAGAGAGAGGGGGAAGAGAGTAGGGGAACAGAGAGAGGGCGACAGAGAGAGGGGTACAAAGAGAGAGGGGTGGACAGAGAGATGGCGACAGAGAGAGAGGGAGGGACAGAGTGAGATGGTGACAGAGAGAGTGGGGGACAGAGAGGAGGGTGAGAGAGCAGGGGTTACAGAGAGGGGGGACAGAGAGAGAGTGGGGACAGAGAGAGGGGGGACATTGAGAGAAGAGGGAAAGAGAGATGTGGGCGCAGAGAGTGGGTGGACAGAAAGAGGGGGGCAGAGAGAGCGGGGGACAGAAAGAGGAGGTAAGAGAGAAGAGGGCAGAGGGGATGGACAGAGAGGGAGGGGACAGAGAGAGAGGGCGACAAGAGAATGGGGGAGAGAGGTAAGGGAGAGATGGGGAGAGAGGGGGGTAAAGAGAGGGGGAAGAGAGAGAGGGTGGGCAGAGAGATGGGGACAGAGGGAGGGGAGAGGAGAGTACAGAGAGAGGGGGGACAGACAGAGGGATGACAGGGAGAGAGGGGGACAGAGAGAGGGGACAGAGAGAGGGGAGAAAGAGAGAGGGTACAGAGAGAGGGGGATACAGAGAGGTGGGAACAGAGAGAGGGGGACAGACAGAGATGGACAGAGAGAGGGGTACAGAGAGAGGAGGACAGTAAGAGGGGGACAGAGAGGGGGAGAAAGAGAGATGGGGTGACAGAGTGAAGGGAGACAAGGGGTGCAGAGAGTGTGGTACAGAGGGGGCAGACTGAGAGCGGGAGGGCAGAGAGAAGGAGGGACAGAGAGAGGGGGACAGACAGAGAGGGGGACAGAGAGAGAGGGGACTGAGTGAGTGGGGGACTGAGTGAGGGGGACTGAGAGAGCGGGACAGAGAGAGGGGGACAGAGAGAGAGGGGACAGAGAGAGGGGGATACAGAGAGGTGGGAACAGAGAGAGGGGGACAGAGAGAGGTGGACAGAGAGAGGGGTACAGAGAGAGGAGGACAGTAAGAGGGGGACAGAGAGGGGGAGAAAGAGAGATGGGGTGACAGAGTGAGGGGGGACAGGGGGTGCAGAGAGTGTGGTACAGAGGGGGCAGACTGAGAGCGGGAGAGAAGGAGGGACAGAGAGAGGGGGACAGACAGAGAGGTGGACAGAGAGAGAGGGGACTGAGTGAGTGGGGGACTGAGTGAGGGGGACTGAGAGAGGAGGGAACAGAAGAAGAGGGGGTCAGAGAGAGGGGAGGCAAGGGGAAGAGAGGCGTGTGAGAGGGGGCAGGGGGAAGAGAGGGGGACAGAGAGAGAGGAGGACAGAGAGAGAGGGGGCAGAGAGAGAGGGGACAGACAGTGTGGAACGGTGAGAGATGGGGGACAGAGAGAGGGGAATTGAGAGAGGGGGGGGCACAGAGACGGGGGACACAGAGAGGGGAACGGAGAGAGAGGGGCGGACAGAGAGAGGGGAATGGAGAGAGAGAGGGACAGAGAGAGGGGGACAGAGAGAGGGGGGCAGAGAGGGGGAACGGAGAGAGAGGGGGGAAAGAGAGCGCGGACAGAGAGAGGGGGACAGAGATTGGGGGGCAGAGAGATGGGGACAGAAAGCGGGGGCACAGAGAGCGGGGGGACAGAGAAAGGGGCAGAGAGAGAGGAGGGAACAGAGGGAGAGGGGTTCAGAGAGAGGGGGCAGAGAGATAGGGGGACAGAGAGGGAGGACAGAGAGAGAGGACAGAGAGCGAAGGGGGTCAGAGAGAGGGGTGGGACAGAGAGAGGGGGACAGAGAGAGTGGGGACAGAGAGAGGGGTTGCCAGAGAGAGGGGAGAAAGAGAGAGAGGGGGGTCGGCGAGACATAGGGGGACAGAAAGAAGGGGACAGAGAGTGGGTGGAAAGAAAGAGGGGGGAAAGAGAGAGGGGGACAGAGGGGGCGGACAGAGAGTGTGGCGACAGGAGAGTGGGTGGAGAGAGGTAGAGGAGAGATGGGGAGAGAGAGGGGTTAAAGAGAGGGTGAATAGAGAGAGAGGGTGGACAGAGAGAGGGGGACAGTGAGTGAGGGGACAGAGAGAGGGACAGAGAGAGGGGGGCAGAGAGAGGTGTGGACAGAGAGATGGGGACAGAGGGAGGGGATGGGGTGAGTACAGAGAGAAGGAGGGACAGAGAAAGAGAGGGACAGAGAGAGGGGCATAGAGAGAAGAGGGACAGAGAGGGGGCGGTCAGAGAGAGAGAGAGGAGGTCAGAGAGAGGGGGGCACAGAGAGAGAAAGAGACAGAGAGAGGGGGGAGAGAGGGGGCGGTCATAGAGAGTGAGAGGGGGTCAGAGAGAGAGGAGGGACAGACAGAGAGGGGGACAAGAGAGTGGTGCGAGAGAGAGGGTGGAGTGATAGGGGAGAGAGAGGGGGATA
Source organism: Chiloscyllium plagiosum (assembly GCF_037043375.1). Taxonomy (NCBI): domain Eukaryota; kingdom Metazoa; phylum Chordata; class Chondrichthyes; order Orectolobiformes; family Hemiscylliidae; genus Chiloscyllium; species Chiloscyllium plagiosum. The sequence goes on from NW_028270188.1 coordinate 11,030,477, forward strand.
GAGAGAGGGGGAAGAGAGTAGGGGAACAGAGAGAGGGCCACAGAGAGAGGCGTACGAAGAGAGAGGGGTGGACAGAGAGATGGTGACAGAGGGAGAGGGAGGGACAGAGTGAGATGGTGACAGAGAGAGTGGGGACAGAGAGGAGGGTGAGAGAGCAGGGGGTACAGAGAGGGGGGACAGAGAGAGAGTGGGGACAGAGAGATGGGGTACATTGAGAAAAGGCGGAAAGAGAGATGGGGGCGCAGAGAGTGGGTGGAGAGAAAGAGGGGGGCACAGAGAGCGGGGGAAGAAAGAAGAGGTAAGAGAGAAGAGGACAGAGGGGATGGACAGAGAGGGAGGGGACAGAGAGAGAGGGCGACAAGAGAATGGGGGAGAGAGGTAAGGGAGAGATGGAGAGAGAGGGGGGTAAAGAGAGGGGGAAGAGAGAGGGTGGACAGAGAGATGGGGACAGAGGGAGGGGAGAGGAGAGTACAGAGAGAGGGGGACAGACAGAGGGATGACACGGAGAGAGGGGACAGAGAGAGCGGGACAGAGAGGGGGATATAGAAAGAGGGGGACGGAGAGAGAGGGGTGGACAGAGAGATGGGGACAGAGGGAGGGGAGAGGAGAGTACAGAGAGAGGGGGGACAGACAGAGGGATGACAGGGATAGAGGGGGACAGAGAGTGCGGGACAGAGAGAGGGGATATATAGAGAGGGGGACAGAGAGTGGGGGACAGAGAGAGAGGGGGGACAGAGAGGGGGGGCAGGGGGGATTGAGAGAGGAGGACAGAGAGGGGGGACAGAGAGAGAGGGACGTAGGGGGACAGAGGGAGGGGGATGGGGGGACTGAGAGGGGCGATAGAAAGAGGGGACACAGAGAGAAGTGAACGGAGAGAGGGGGGGAGACAGAGAGGGGGACAGAGGGGGGGCAGAGAGAAGGGGGACAGAGATGGGGGATAGAGAGAGGGGGAAGAGAGAGGAGAACGGAGAGAGAGGTGACAAAGAAAGGAGGAGACAGAGAGAGAGGGACGGAGAAAGAGTGACGGAGGGTGGGACAGAGAGATAGGGACAGAGAGTGGGGGACAGAGGGGGAGATGGGGGAGTGTACGGGGGTGACAGAGAGAGGCGAGATAGAAAGTGGGGGACAGAGAGAGGGGAATGGAGAGAGAGTGGGTACGGAGTGGGGGGGACGGTGAGAGGGGGTGACAGGGAGGGTGGTAGCAGAGAGAGGGGGGACAGAGAGAAGGGGGACAGAGAGAGGGGGGACAGTGAGAGGGGAACGGAGAGAGAGGGGGGACAGAGAGGGGGGACAGCGAGGGGGGGGGACAGACAGAGAGAAGACAGAGGGATGGGAACGGAGAGAGAGGTGGGGACGGGGGGACAGAGAGAGGGGGGCAGAGAGAGAGGGGTCACACAGAGGGGAACGGTGAGAGATGGGGAACAGAGAGAGGGGAATGGAGAGAGGGGGGCACAGAGAGGGGGACACAGAGAGGGGAACGGAGAGAGAGGGGGGGCAGAGAGAGGGGAATGGAGAGAGAGGGGGACAGAGAGAGGGGGACAGAGAGGGGGGAAAAGAGAGAGGGGGATACAGAGAGGGGGGAACAGAGAGAGGGGGACAGAGAGAGGTGGACAGAGAGAGGGGGACAGTGAGAGGGGGATAGAGAGGGGGATAAAGAGAGGGGAACGGAGAGAGAGTGGGGACAGAGAGAGGGGAACAGAGAGAGGGAGACAGAGAGAGGTGGACAGAGAGGGGGTCAGAGAGAGGGGACAAAGAGAGGGGAACGGAGAGAGAGTGGGACAGAGAGAGGGGGACAGAGAGAGAGGGGACAGAGAGAGGTGGATACAGAGAGGGGGGAACAGAGAGAGGGGGACAGAGAGAGGTGGACAGAGAGAGGGGGACAGAGAGAGGAGGACAGTGAGAGGGGGACAGAGAGGGGGAGAAAGAGAGATGGGGTGACAGAGTGAGGGGGAACAGGGGGTGCAGAGAGTGTGGTACAGAGGGGGCAGACTGAGAGCGTGAGGGCAGAGAGAAGGAGGGACAGAGAAAGGGGGACAGAGAGAGAGGGGGACTGAGTGAGTGGGGGACTGAGTGAGGGGGACTGAGAGAGGAGGGAACAGAAGGAGAATGGGTTAGAGAGAGGGGAGGCAGGGGGAAGACAGGCGTGTGAGATGGGGCAGGGGGAAGAGAGGGGGACAGAGAGAGAGGAGGACAGAGAGAGGGGGGCAGACGGAGAGGGGACAGAGAGTGGGGAACGGTGAGAGATGGAAGACAGAGAGAGGGGAATTGAGGGGGGGGCACAGAGGGGGGGCACAGAGAGGGGAACGGAGAGAGAGGGGGGACAGAGAGAGGGGAATGGAGAGAGAGGGGGACAGAGAGAGGGGGACAGAGAGAGGGGGCAGAGAGGGGGAACGGAGAGAGAGGGGGGACAGAGAGAGCGGACAGAGAGAGGGGAACGGAGAGAGAGTGCGGTCAGAGAGAGGGGGACAGAGAGAGAGAGGGGACAGAGAGAGGGGGATACAGAGAGGGGGAAAAGAAAAAGGGGAACAGAGAGAGGTGGGCTGAGAGAGGGGGACAGAGAGAGGGGGACAGTGAGCGGAGGAAAGTGAGAAGGGGACAGAGAGGGTGAGAAAGAGAGATGGGGTGACAGAGTGAGGGCGACGGGGGTGCAGAGAGTGTGGTACAGAGGGGGGCAGTGAGAAAGGGGGACAGAGAGAGGGGGACAGAGAGAGAGGGGGACTGAGTGAGGGAGGGACTGAGTGAGGGGGACTGAGAGAGGAGGGAACAGAAGGAGAGGGGGTCAGAGAGAGGTGAGGCAGGGGGAAGAGAGGGGTGTGACAGAGAGAGAGAACGACAGAAAGAGAGGGGGGCAGAGAGAGAGGGGACAGGCAGTGGGGAACGGTGAGAGATGGGGGACAGAGAGAGGGGAATGGAGAAAGGGGGGCACAGAGAGGGGGACACAGAGAGGGGAACGGAGAGAGAGTGGGGGACAGAGAGAGCGGAATGGAGAGAGAGGGGGGCAGAGAGAGGGGGACAGAGAGAGAGGGACAGACAGGGAGAACGGACAGAGAGCGCGGACAGAGAGAGCGGACAGAGAGAGGGGAATGGAGAGAGAGTGGGGACAGAGAGAGGGGGACAGAGAGAGAGGGGACAGAGAGAGGGGGATACAGAGAGGGGGAAACAGAGAAAGGGGAACAGAGAGAGATGGACAGAGAGAGGTGGACAGAGAGAGGGGGACAGTGAGAGGAGGAAAGTGAGAAGGGGACAGAGAGAAGGGGACAGTGAGAGGTGGACAGAGAGGGGCGTGTCAGAGAGGGGGAGAAAGAGAGATCGGGTAACAGAGTGTGGGGGGACAGGGGGAGCAGAGTGCGTGGTACGGAGGGGACAGATTGAGAGCGGAGGGGCAGAGAGAAGGAGGCTCAGAGAGAGAGGGGGACAGAGAGAGAGGGGGCAGAGTGGAGGGGGACAGAGGGAGAGAGGGTGGACTGAGAGGGGAGGGACGGAGATGGGGGACAGAGAGAGGGGGAACTGAGAGAGTGGGGACAGGGAGGAGGCTGACAGAGAGGGTGGGGACAGGGATAGGGAGGACAGAGAGAGGGTGGGGACTGGGAGAAGGGGGGACAGAGAGACGGGGGAGCAGTAGAGAGGGGGGGTCAGACAGAGGGGGCAGAGAGAGGGGGAAGAGAGAGGGGGAAAGTGAGAGGGGGAAAGAGAGAAGGGAAAAGAGGGGGCGGACTGAGAGCGGGGGGACAGTGAGAGAGGAGGGGCAGAGGGGGCAGAGAGTGTGGTACAGAGAGAGGGGGACAGAGAGAGGGGGGCAGAGAGAGAGGTGGTTCAGAGAGAGGGGGACAGCGAGGTTGGGGACAGAGAGAAAGGGGACAGAAAGGAGGGGAACAGAGAGGTGGAAAGCAGGGGGGACAGAAAGAGGAGGGGACAGGGAGAGCGGGAAAGAGGTTGGATAGAGAGAGAGGGGGGACAGAGGGGGGGTACAGGGAGAAGGGAGACAGAGAGGGGAGTACAGTGAGGGCGTACATAGAGGGGGACAGAGGGAGGGGTGCAGAGAGAGGGGGACAAAAGGGAGGGGACAGCGGAAGAGGGGGGGCAGATAGAGGGTGACAGAGGGAATGAGGGACAGAGAGAGAGAGGGACCGAGAGAGGGGGACAGAGAGCGGGAGAGACGGGGTGGGGGGGATGTTGGGCGCAGAGAGAGTGGGGGTCACAGAGAGAGGGGCGACAGAGAGGGCAGAGAGTGGTGTACAGAGAGAGGGGAACAGAGAGAGAGGACAGAGAGAGTGGGGGACAGAGAGAGGGGGGGACAGAGAGAGAGGGGGACAGAGAGAGGGGGTCAGAGAGAGACAGATGGGGACAGAGAGAGAGGGGGACAGAGAGAGAGGGGGGAAAGAGAGAGAGGGGGACAGAGATAGAGAGAGGCGGACAGAGAGAGAGACGGGCAAAAAGAGGGGGGACAGAGAGAGAGAGAGAGAGAGGACAGAGAGAGAGAGAGGACAGAGAGAGAGAGGGCAGAGATAGGACAGAGAGAAAGGGGGGACAAAGAGAGAGGGGGGCAGAGGGGGGGGCAGAGAGAGAGGGGGGGCGGGGGAGTGGAGACGGAGAGAGGGGGACAGAGATTGGGGGACAGAGAGAGGGGGCAGAGAGCGGGGGGACAGAGAGCGGGGGGACAGAGAGCCGGGGGTACAGAGAAAGGGGCACAGAGAGAGGAGGGAACAGATGGAGAGGGGGTCAGAGAGAGGGGGAAGAGGGGGAAGAGAGAGGGGTGACAGAGAGAGTGGGGGACAGAGAGAGGGGGACAGAGAGGGAGGACAGAGAGAGTGGGGGGACAGAGAGAGAGAGAGAGAGAGAGGGGGACAGAGAGAGAGGGAGACAGAGAGAGGGGGACAGAGAGAGAGAGGGGACAGATAGAGAGGTGGGACAGAGAGAGAGGGGGCAGAGAGAGAGGGGGACAGAGAGAGAGAGGACAGAGAGAGAAAGAGAGTACACACAGAGAGAGGACAGAGATAGGACAGAGAGAAAGGGGGGACAAAGAGAGAGGAGGACAGAGAGAGTGGGGGGGCAGAGAGAGAGAGTGGGGACAGAGAAACTGGGGACAGAGAGAGGGGGACAGAGATTGGGGGACAGAGAGATGGGGACAGAGAGCGGGGGGACAGAGAGCGGGGGGACAGAGAGAGGGGGTACAGAGAAAGGGGCAGAGAGAGAGGAGGGAACAGAGGGAGAGGGGGTCAGAGAGAGGGGGCAGAGAGAAAGGTGGACAGAGAGGGAGGACAGAGAGAGAGGACAGAGAGCGAAGGGGGTCAGAGAGAGGGGTGGGACAGAGAGAGGGGGACAGAGAGAGTGGGGACAGAGAGAGGGGTTGCCAGAGAGAGGGGAGAAAGAGAGAGAGGGGGAACGGCGAGAGATAGGTGGACAGAAAGAGGGGGACAGAGAGTGGGCGGAAAGAAAGAGGGGGAAAGAGAGAGGGGGACAGAGGGGGCGGACAGGGAGTGTGGCGACAGGAGAGTGGGTGGAGAGAGGTAGGGGAGAGATGGGGAGAGAGAGGGGTTAAAGAGAGGGTGAATAGAGAGAGAGGGTGGACAGAGAGAGGGGGACAGTGAGTGAGGGGACAGAGAGAGGGACAGAGAGAGGGGGCAGAGAGAGGTGTGGACAGAGAGATGGGGACAGAGGGAGGGGATGGGGTGAGTACAGAGAGAAGGAGGGACAGAGAAAGAGAGGGACAGAGAGAGGGGCATAGAGAGAAGAGGAACAGAGAGGGGGCGGTCAGAGAGAGAGAGAGGGGGTCAGAGAGAGGGGGGACAGAGAGAGAAGGAGACAGAGAGAGGGGGGAGAGAGGGGGGGTCAGAGAGAGTGAGAGGGGGTCAGAGAGAGAGGAGGGACAGACAGAGAGGGGGACAAGAGAGTGGGGCGAGAGAGAGGGTGGAGTGATAGGGGAGAGAGAGGGGGTAGAGAGAGGGGGAAGAGAGTAGGGGAACAGAGAGAGGGCGACAGAGAGAGGGGTACAAAGAGAGATGGGTGGACAGAGAGATGGCGACAGAGGGAGAGGGAGGGACAGAGTGAGATGGTGACAGAGAGAGTGGGGGACAGAGAGGAGGGTGAGAGAGCAGGGGGTACAGAGAGGGGGGACAGAGAGAGAGTGGGGACAGAGAGAGGGGGGACATTGAGAGAAGGGGGAAAGAGAGATGTGGGCGCAGAGAGTGTGTGGACAGAAAGAGGGGGTCAGAGAGAGCGGGGGAAAGAAAGAGGAGGTAAGAGAGAAGAGGACAGAGGGGATGGACAGAGAGGGAGGGGACAGAGAGAGAGGGCGACAAGAGAATGGGGGAGAGAGGTAAGGGAGAGATGAGGAGAGAGGGGGGTAAAGAGAGGGGCAAGAGAGACAGGGTGGGCAGAGAGATGGGGACAGAGGGAGGGGAGAGGAGAGTACAGAGAGAGGGGGGACAGACAGAGGGATGACAGGGAGAGAGGGGGACAGAGAGAGGGGACAGAGAGAGGGGAGAAAGAGAGAGGGGACAGAGAGAGGGGGATACAGAGAGGTGGGAACAGAGAGAGGGGGACAGAGAGTGGTGGACAGAGAGAGGGGTACAGAGAGAGGAGGACAGTAAGAGGGGGACAGAGAGGGGGAGAAAGAGAGATGGGGTGACAGAGTGAAGGGGGACAGGGGGTGCAGAGAGTGTGGTAGAGAGGGGGCAGACTGAGAGCGGGAGGGCAGAGAGAAGGAGGGACAGAGAGAGGGGGACAGACAGAGAGGGGGACAGAGAGAGAGGGGACTGAGTGAGTGGGGGACTGAGTGAGGGGGACTGAGTGAGGAGGGAACAGAAGGAGAGGGGGTCAGAGAGAGGGGAGGCAAGGGGAAGAGAGGCGTGTGAGAGGGGGCAGGGGGAAGAGAGGGGGACAGAGAGAGAGGAGGACAAAGAGAGAGGGGGCAGAGAGAGAGGGGACAGAATGTGTGGAACGGTGAGAGATGGGGGACAGAGAGAGGGGAATTGAGAGAGTGGGGTACAGAGACGGGGGACACAGAGAGGGGAACGGAGAGAGAGGGGGGACAGAGAGAGGGGAATGGAGAGAGAGGGGGACAGAGAGAGGGGGACAGAGAGAGGGGGACAGAGAGGGGGAACGGAGAGAGAGGGGGGAGAGAGCGGACAGAGAGAGGGGGACAGAGATTGGGGGGCAGAGAGATGGGGACAGAAAGCGGGGGCACAGAGAGCGGGGGGACAGAGAAAGGGGCAGAGAGAGAGGAGGGAACAGAGGGAGAGGGGTTCAGAGAGAGGGGGCAGAGAGATAGGGGGACAGAGAGGGAGGACAGAGAGAGAGGACAGAGAGCGAAGGGGGTCAGAGAGAGGGGTGGGACAGAGAGAGGGGGACAGAGAGAGTGGGGTCAGAGAGAGGGGTTGCCAGAGAGAGGGGAGAAAGAGAGAGAGGGGGGGGCGGCGAGAGATAGGGGGACAGAAAGAGGGGGACAGAGAGTGGGTGGAAAGAAAGAGGGGGGAAAGAGAGAGGGGACAGAGGGGGCGGAAAGAGAGTGTGGCGACAGGAGACTGGGTGGTGAGAGGTAGAGGAGAGATGGGGAGAGAGAGGGGTTAAAGAGAGGGTGAATAGAGAGAGAGGGTGGACAGAGAGAGGGGGACAGTGAGTGAGGGGACAGAGAGAGGGACAGAGAGAGGGGGGCAGAGAGAGGTGTGGACAGAGAGATGGGGACAGAGGGAGGGGATGGGGTGAGTACAGAGAGAAGGAGGGACAGAGAAAGAGAGGGACAGAGAGGGGCATAGAGAGAAGAGGGACAGAGAGGGGGCGGTCAGAGAGAGAGAGAGGAGGTCAGAGAGAGGGGGGCACAGAGAGAGAAAGAGACAGAGAGAGGGGGGAGAGAGGGGGCGGTCATAGAGAGTGAGAGGGGGTCAGAGAGAGAGGAGGGACAGACAGAGAGGGGGACAAGAGAGTGGTGCGAGAGAGAGGGTGGAGCGATAGGGGAGAGAGAGGGGGGTAGAGAGAGGGGGAAGAGAGTAGGGGAACAGAGAGAGGGCCACAGAGAGAGGCGTACGAAGAGAGAGGGGTTGACAGAGAGATGGCGACAGAGGGAGAGGGAGGGACAGAGTGAGATGGTGACAGAGAGAATGGGGACAGAGAGGAGGGTGGGAGAGCAGGGGGTACAGAGAGGGGGGACAGATAGAGAGTGGGGGCAGAGAATGGGGGACATTGAGAGAAGGGGGAAAGAGAGATGGGGGCGCAGAGAGTGGGTGGACAGAAAGAGGGGGGCACAATGAGCGGGGGAAAGAAAGAAGAGGTAAGAGAGATGAGGACAGAGGGGATGGACAGAGAGGGAGGGGACAGAGAGAGAGGGCGACAAGAGAAAGGGGGAGAGAGGTAAGGGAGAGATGGAGAGAGAGGGGGTTAAAGAGAGGGGGAAGAGAGAGAGGGTGGACAGAGAGATGGGGAGAGAGGGAGGGGAGAGGAGAGTACAGAGAGAGGGGGGACAGACAGAGGGATGACAGGGAGAGAGGGGGACAGAGAGAGCGGGACAGAGAGGGGGATATAGAGAGAGGGGGAAAGAGAGAGAGGGGTGGACAGAGAGATGGGGACAGAGGGAGGGGAGAGGAGAGTACAGAGAGAGGGGGGACAGACAGAGGGATGACAGGGAGAGAGGGGGACAGAGAGTGCGGGACAGAGAGAGGGGATATATAGAGAGGGGGACAGAGAGTGGGGGACAGAGAGAGAGGGGGGACAGAGAGGGGGGGCAGGGGGGATTGAGAGAGGAGGACAGAGAGGGGGGACAGAGAGAGAGGGACATAGGGGGGACAGAGGGAGGGGGATGGGGGGACAGAGAGGGACGATAGAAAGAGGGGACACAGAGAGAAGTGAACGGAGAGAGGGGGGAGACAGAGAGGGGGACAGAAGGGGGGCAGAGAGAAGGGGGACAGAGATGGGGGATAGAGAGAGGGGGCAGAGAGAGGAAAACGGAGAGAGGGGTGACAAAGAAAGGAGGAGACAGAGAGAGAGGGACGGAGAAAGAGTGACGGAGAGGGGGACAGAGAGGGGGGGACGGGGGATTGAGAGATGGGGACAGAGAGGTTGGACAGAGAGATAGGGACAGAGAGAGGGGGGCAGAGAGAGAGGGGTCACACAGAGGGGAACGGTGAGAGATGGGGAACAGAGAGAGGGGAATGGAGAGAGCGGGGCACAGAGAGGGGGACACAGAGAGGGGAACGGAGAGAGAGGGGGGACAGAGAGAGGGGAATGGAGAGAGAGGGGGACAGAGAGAGGGGGACAGAGAGGGGGGAAAAGAGAGAGGGGGATACAGAGAGGGGGGAACAGAGAGAGGGGGACAGAGAGAGGTGGACAGAGAGAGGGGGACAGTGAGAGGAGGATAGAGAGGGGGAGAAAGAGAGGGGAACGGAGAGAGAGTGGGGACAGAGAGAGGGGAACAGAGAGAGGGAGACAGAGAGAGGTGGACAGAGAGAGGGGGTCAGAGAGAGGGGGCAAAGAGAGGGGAACGGAGAGAGAGTGGGACAGAGAGAGGGGGACAGAGAGAGAGGGGACAGAGAGAGGGGGATACAGAGAGGGGGGAACAGAGAGAGGGGGACAGAGAGAGGTGGACAGAGAGAGCGGGACAGAGAGAGGAGGACAGTGAGAGGGGGACAGAGAGGGGGAGAAAGAGAGATGGGGTGACAGAGTGAGGGGGAACAGGGGGTGCAGAGAGTGTGGTACAGAGGGGGCAGACTGAGAGCGTGAGGGCAGAGAGAAGGAGGGACAGAGAAAGGGGGACAGAGAGAGAGGGGGACTGAGTGAGTGGGGGACTGAGTGAGGGGGACTGAGAGAGGAGGGAACAGAAGGAGAATGGGTTAGAGAGAGGGGAGGCAGGGGGAAGACAGGCGTGTGAGATGGGGCAGGGGGAAGAGAGGGGGACAGAGAGAGAGGAGGACAGAGAGAGGGGGGCAGACGGAGAGGGGACAGAGAGTGGGGAACGGTGAGAGATGGAAGACAGAGAGAGGGGAATTGAGCGGGGGGCACAGAGAGGGGGGCACAGAGAGGGGAACGGAGAGTGAGGGGGGACAGAGAGAGGGGAATGGAGAGAGAGGGGGACAGAGAGAGGGGGGCAGAGAGAGGGGGGCAGAGAGGGGGAACGCAGCGAGAGGGGGGACAGAGAGAGCGGACAGAGAGAGGGGAACGGAGAGAGAGTGGGGACAGAGAGAGGGGGACAGTGAGAAAAGGGACAGAGAGAGGTGGATACAGAGAGGGGGAAAAGAAAAAGGGGAACAGAGAGAGGTGGGCAGAGAGAGGGGGACAGAGAGAGGGGGACAGAGAGCGGAGGAAAGTGAGAAGGGGACAGAGAGGGTGAGAAAGAGAGATGGGGTGACAGAGTGAGGGGGACGGGGGTGCAGAGAGTGTGGTACAGAGGGGGGCAGTGAGAAAGCGGGACAGAGAGAGGGGGACAGAGAGAGAGGGGGACTGAGTGAGGGAGGGACTGAGTGAGGGGGACTGAGAGATGAGGGAACAGAAGGAGAGGGGGTCAGAGAGAGGGGAGGCAGGGGGAAGAGAGGGGTGTGACAGAGAAGAGGACAGAAAGAGAGGGGGGCAGAGAGAGAGGGGACAGGCAGTGGGGAACGGTGAGAGATGGGGGACAGAGAGAGGGGAATGGAGAGAGGGGGGGCACAGAGAGGGGGACACAGAGGGGAACGGAGAGAGAGTGGGGGACAGAGAGAGCGGAATGGAGAGAGAGGGGCAGAGAGAGAGGGGACAGGCAGTGGGGAACGGTGAGAGATGGGGGACAGAGAGAGGGGAATGGAGAGAGGGGGGGCACAGAGAGGGGGACACAGAGAGGGGAACGGAGAGAGAGTGGGGGACAGAGAGAGCGGAATGGAGAGAGAGGGGGGCAGAGAGAGGGGGACATAGAGAGAGGGACAGAGAGGGGGAACGGACAGAGAGCGCGGACAGAGAGAGCGGACAGAGAGAGGGGAACGGAGAGAGAGTGGGGACAGAGAGAGGGGGACAGAGAGAGAGGGGACAGAGAGAGGGGGATACAGAGAGGGGGAAACAGAAAAAGGGGAACAGAGAGAGATGGACAGAGAGAGGTGGACAGAGAGAGGGGGACAGTGAGAGGAGGAAAGTGAGAAGGGGACAGAGAGGGGGAGAAAGAGAGATGGGGTGACAGAGTGAGGGGGGACGGGGGTGCAAGAGGTGTGGTACAGAGGGGGGCAGTGAGAAATGGGGACAGAGATAGGGGGACAAAGAGAGAGGGGGACTGAGTGAGGGATGGACTGAGTGAGGGGGACTGAGAGAGGAGGGAACAGAAGGAGAGGGGGTCAGAGAGAGGGGAGGCAGGGGGAAGAGAGGGGTGTGACAGAGAGAGAGGAGGACAGAAAGAGAGGGGCCAGAGAGAGAGGGGATAGGCAGTGGGGAACGGTGAGAGATGGGGGACAGAGAGAGGGGAATGGAGAGAGGGGGGGCACAGAGAGGGGTCACAGAGAGGGGGACAGAGAGGGGGAACGGAGAGAGAGGGCGGACAGAGAGCGCGGACAGTGAGAGGGGAACGGAGAGAGAGTGGGGACAGAGAGAGGGGGACAGAGAGAGAGGGGACAGTGAGAGGGGGATACAGAGAGGGGGAAACAGAGAAAGGGGAACAGAGAGAGATGGACAGAGAGAGGTGGACAGAGAGAGGGGGACAGTGAGAGGAGGAAAGTGAGAAGGGGACAGAGAGGGGGAGAAAGAAAGATGGGGTGACCGAGTGAGGGGGGACGGGGGTGCAAGGAGTGTGGTACAGACGGTGCAGACTGAGAGCGGGAGGGCAGAGAGAAGGAGGGAAGGAGGGAGAGGTGGACAGAGGAAGAGGGGGCACAGAGGGGGGGAAAGAGAGAGAAGGGGGCACGGAGAGGGGAACAGAAAGTGGGGGAAGGGGGGATTGGGAAAGTGGGACAGAGAGGGGGAGAGAGAGAGGGGAAATTAAGAGAGGGACAGAGAGAGAGGGACAGAGAGAGTGGGATAGGGTGGGTGACAGAGGGAGGGGGGACGGGGGGCAGAGAGAGCGAGGATAGAAATAGGGGGGACAGAAAAAGGGGGGACAGAGAGAGGGGAACGGAGAGACGGGGGGACGGAGATTGGGGGGACAGAGAGAGGGGACAGTGAGAGAGGAACGGAGAGGTAGGGGTAACAGAGAGAGTGGGACAGAGAGGTGGGGGACATACAGAGAGAGGACAGAGAGAGGGGAACGGAGAGAGAGGTGGGGACGGGGGACAGGGAGAGGGGAACGGTGAGAGAGGGGGGTCAGAGAGAGTGGAATGGAGAGAGAGGGGGGCACAGAGAGGGGGACAGAGAGAGGGGAACGGACAGAGATGGGGACAGAGAGGGGGAGACAGAGAGAGGGGGACAGAGAGAGGGGAACGGACAGAGAGGGGAGACAGAGAGGGGGAGCCAGAGAGAGGGGGACAGAGAGAGGGGAACGGACAGAGAGGGGAGACAGAGAGGGTGGACAGAGAGAGGGGGCACAGAGAGAGGCGTGGCAGAGAGACAGGAGGGACAGAGAGCGCAGGGACAGTGCTTGGGGGACAGAGTTAGGGGACAGTGAGAGTGGGGCACCGAGAGGGAGATGGAGACAGAGAGAGGGGGTCAAGAGAGGGAGGAGAGAGATGGGGGAGAGAGGGGGGGGAAAGGGTGGAGACAGACGGTGGAGAGAGAGGGGAAAGAGGAGGGGAGAGAGAGGCGGGGAGAGAGAGGAGGGGAGAGAGAGGATGGGAGAGAGAGGGGAGAGAGAGAGTGGAGAGAGAGGGGAGAGAGAGAGGGGGAGAGAGAGGGAGCGAGAGCGGGAAGAGAGAGGGGGAGAGGGGAGGGGGGAGACAGAGGGGGGAGACGGGGGGGGAGAGGAGGGAAGAGAGAGGAGGGAAGAGAGAGGGGAGAGAGGGGAGACAGAGGGGAGAGAGGAGGGGAGCGAGAGGAGGGGAGAGAGTGGGGAGAGAGCGGGGGAGACGGGAGGGGGCGACGGGGAGGGAGAGATGGGGACAGTGAGAGGATGAGTGAGGGAGGGATTGAGAGTGGGAAGGAGTGAGAGTGTGGAGAAAGTTCGGTGACAGAGTTGGGGGAAAAGAGTTAGTGAAGAGAGTGAAGGGCAGAGAGAGTGAGGTATAGAGATAGAGGGAGTGAGGGTGAAAAGGAGGGGGAGGAGGAGAGATGGGATAGAGAGAGGCATGGAGAGAGAGGGCGGAGAAAGAAGTGGAAGAGAGAGAGGGGGTAGAGAGCTAGTGGGATGGCGGTGGAGAAGGAGGGGAGAGGGAGAGAGAGAGGGGGAGAGGGAGAGAGAGCGGGACAGAGTGAGGGGGAGAGAGAGGGGGAGAGAGAGAGGAGAGAGAGAGCGGCAGGGAGAGGGGGCAGGGAGAGGGGAGTAGAGAGGGGGGAAGAGGGAGGGGGCAGAGGGAGGGATCGAGGGAGGTGGGCGAGAGAGGGGGTAGAGGGAGGGAGGAGAGAGGGGGAGAGGTGGGGAGAGGGGGTGAGAGAGAGGGGAGAGAGCGCGGGGAGAGAGAGAGAGTGGGGAGAAAGTGGGGGAGAGAGGGGGAGACAGGGGGAGGGGGAGAAGGGGAGAGAGAGGGCTGGAGAGAGGGGGATAGAGAGGGGTAGAGAGAGGCGAGAGAGAAGGATTTAGCGAGAGGGGTGAGAGAGAGGGACGAGAGTGGAGACGATGGGGGCGAGAGTGGGGGCGAGAGAGGGGGCGAGAGAGTGGCGAGAGTGGGGGCAAGAGTGGAGGGCGTGAGAGGGAGTGAGGATGGGGGCGAAAGAGGGGGCGAGAGAGAAGGGGCGAGACAGGAGGGCGAGACGGGGCAAGAGATGGGCGAGAGAGAGGGTGGGAGAGGGGGGCGAGAGAGAGGGGGTAGGGAAGGCAGAGAGAGGGAGGGGGGAGAGAGGGGATAGGGGGAGTGTTGGGAAAAGAGGGGGGAGAGAGAGAGGGGAGAGTGAGGGGGGAGAGAGAGAGGCGAGAGAGAGGGGAGGGGGAGAGAGAGGCCAAGAGAGGGGGAGAGAGTGGGGGAGAGAGAGAGTGGGGAGAGAGAGAGAGATGAGAGAGAAGGGCAAGGGAGCTGGGGAGAGAGAGGGTGAGAGAGGGGAGAGAGTGAAAGGATAGAGACGGGGTGAGAGAGAGAGAGGAGAGAGTGGCGAGCGAGGTGGGGAGAGGGGGAGAGAGGGGGAGTTAGAGGGGGAGAGAGAGTGGGGAGAGAGAGTAGGGGAGAAGGTGGGGAGAGAGAGGGGAGAAGAGAGTGGGAGAGGGGGCGAGAGTGGGGGGAGAGAGAGGGGAGAGAGAGAGGGGGAAAGAGAGAGGCGGAGAGAGTGAGGGGGAGAGTGGGGGTAGACAGTGGAGGGAGAGAGGGGTGGGAGAGAGGGGGAGAGAGATGGGGAAGAGAGAGGGGAGAGAGGGGAGAGAGAGGGGTTGAAAGAGAGTGGGGGAGAGAGTGGTGTGAAGAGAGTGGGGGGAAATAGTGGGGAAGGGAGAGTGGGTGGGTAGAGTGGGGGTGGAGAGAGGGTGGGGAGAGTGGGTGGGGAGAGTGGGGGTGAGAGTGCGTTGGGAGACAGGAGAGCGAAACTGGGGTAAGCGAGTGGGATAAGAGCAGGGTAAGAGTGCGGGGAGAGAGAAAGGGGAGGGAGAGAGCGGAGGGAGAGAGGGGAGGGAGAGAGAAGAGAGAGAGTGGGGCGAGAAAGAGGGGAGATGGAGAGAGGGGAGAGAGAGAGGGGTGGGAAGAGAGGGGGGAGAGAGAGTAGAGAAACAGTGGTATAGAGCGAGGGAGAGAGACAGAGGGGGTAGAGAGAGTGGAAGAGAGAGGGGGGAGAGAGGGGGAGAGAGAGGTTGGAGAGGGAGAGGTGGGGGAGAGAGGGGGAGAGAGTTGGTGTGAGAGAGGGGGTGAGAGAGGGGGTGAGAGAGAGGGGAGAGAGAGGTGAGGCAGATGGGTGGTGAGAGGGGCTGAGAGAGGGGGGGCGAGAGAGAGGGGCGAGAGAGAGGGGCGAGAGAGAGGGGTGAGAGAGTGGGGCAAAAGAGAGGGGCAAGAGAGAGGGGCAAGAGAGAGGAGCGAGAGAGAGTGGGGCGAGAGAGAGGGGGAGAGAGACAGAGGGGTTAGAGAGAGTGGAAGAGAGAGAGGGGAGAGATGGGGGAGAGAGAGAGGTTGGAGAGTGGGAGGTGGGGGAGAGAGGGGGAAGAGAGATGGTGTGAGAGAGGGGGTGAGAGAGGGGAGAGAGAGGGGAGAGAGAGGGGAGAGAGGGGAGAGAGAGGGGGTGAGAGAGAGGGGAGAGAGTGGAGACGAGTGGGGGGGCGAGAGTGGGGCGAGAGAGGGGGCGAGTGAGGAGATGAGAGAGGGGGCGAGAGAGGGTGCGAGAGGGGAGGGGAGAGATAGGAGGGCGAGACAGGGGGCGAGAGATGGGAGAGAGAGGGAGCGAGAGGGGGGCGAGAGAGAGGCGGGAGAGACGGGGTAGAGAGAGAGAGTTGGTGAAAGAGAGGGAGAGAGAGGGGGAGAGAGGGGAAGACAGGGGGGAGAGAGAGGGGGAGAGAGAGGGGGAGAGAAGGGGGGAGAGAGTGTGGGGAGAAGAGTGGGGGAGAGAGAGGGAGTGAGAGAGAGAGGCGAGAGAGAGTGGCAAGAGAGGTGGGGAGAGAGAAGGGGAGAGAGGGGGAGAGAGTGGGAAGAGAGAGAAAGGGTGATAGAGAGAGGTGAGAGAGTGAGGCGAGAGAGGAGGAGAGAGAGGGGGAGAGTGAGGGGGAGAGAGTGAGGGGGAGAGAGGGGTGGGAGAGAGAGGCTGGAGAGAGAGGGGGAGAGGGGGGAGAGAGAGTGGTGAGACAGTGGGTGGAGAGGGTGGTGAGAGAGAGGCGAGAGAGAGGGGCAAGAGAGGTGGGGAGAGAGAAGGGGAGAGAGAGGGGAAAGTGTGAGGGAGAGAGAATGGGGTAGAGAGTGTGGGGAGAGAGGGGTGGGAGAGAGTGGGGGAGAGAGAGGGAGAGAGAGGGGAGAGAGATGGGTGGTGAGAGGGGCTGAGAGAGAGGAGGCGAGAGAGAGGGGCGAGAGAGAGGGGCGAGACAGAGCGGTGAGAGAGAGGGGCAAGAGAGAGGGGCAAGAGAGAGGGGCAAGAGAGAGGGGCGAGAGAGAGTGGGACGAGAGAGGGGGGAGAGAGAGGGGGAGAGAGAGAGGGGGAGAGAGGGGGGAGAGAGGGGGAGAGAGAGGGGGAGAGAGAGAGAGGGCGAGAGAGAGGGGAGAGAGTTTAGGGAGAGAGAGGTTGTCGTGAGCCGGGAGGGAGGAGGAGAAAAAGGGTGTGAGAGAGAGGGGGTGAGAGAGGGGGTGAGAGAGAGGGTGTGAGAGAGAGAGTGAGAGAGAGGGGGTGAGAGAGAGGGTGTGAGAGAGAGAGGGTGAGAGAGGGGGTGAGAGAGAGGGGGTGAGAGAGAGGAGGAGAGAGGGGGGGAGTGAGAGTGGGGAGAGATAGGGGGTGAGGGGGGGTGAGAGAGAGAGTGTGAGAGAGAGGGTGTGGGAGAGAGGGGTGTGGGAGAGGGGGTGAGAGAGCGGGGGTGAAAGAGAGGGGGTGAGTGGGGGTTGAGAAAAGGGGAAAGACAGGAGTGTGTGGGGAGAGAAGGGGACAGAGAAAGGGGGAGAGGAAGAGGGGAAGTGAGATTGGGAGAGACAGTGAAGAGAGAGTGGTAAAGAGAGAGAGAGGTAGAGTGAGATGGTGAGAGAGGGAGGGGGAGAGAGGGTGGAGAGAGAGGGAAAAGAGAGAGGGGGATAAGAGAGAGGGACAGATAGAGGGGGAGAGAGATGGTGTGAGAGTGGGTGAAGAGACTAGGGGAGAGAATGGGGTAAGACAGTGGGGAGAGAGAGGAGAGAGTGAGAGCATGGGAGAAGCATGCAGTGAGAGAGGGAGAGAGAGTGTGAAATTTAGGCGATAGAGAGAGTTAGTGAAGAGAGAAGGGGAGAGAGAGATTGAGGGTCGAGAGAGGGGGTGAGTGGGGTAGAGAGAGAGGTAGAGAGAGGTGGTGAGAGAGTGGATAGAGAGAGAGGGAGAGGGAGGGGGAGAGAAGGGGCGGCGGAGACAGGGTGGGGAGAGTGGGGGACAGAGAGGTGGGAGAGGCGGACAGAGGGAGTGGGACAGAGAATGGAGGGAGAGAGCGGGGGGAGAGAGAGTGTGGGGACAGAGTGGGGGAGAGAGTGGGGAGAGAGTGGGGAGAGAGAGTGCGGGGAGAGCGTGGGGAAGAGAGTGGGGGAGAGAGTGGGGGAGAGAGTGGGGGAGAGAGTGGAGGAGAGAGTGGGGGAGAGAGTGGGGGAGAGAGTGGGGGAGGGAGAGGGTTAGGGATGGAGTGAAGAGAGAGGGGAGAGATTTAGGTGACACAGTCAGGGGAGAGTTCGTGGAAAGAGAGGGGAGAGAGAGTGACGTGTAGAGATAGAGTGGGTGAGAGAGAGAGGTGTAGAGAGAGGGAGTGAGAGAGAGACGGTAGAGAGAAGGGGAGAGAGGAGGTGAGAGGGGGAGAGAGGGGGAGAGAGGGGTTAGAGGGGTGAGAGGGGTGTGGAGAGAGGGGGAATAGAGAGAGGCGGCAAAGAGAGAGATAGGGAGGGGGAAGAGAGACGGGGAGGGGGAGAGAGGGGGAGAGAGTGGGGGGAGAGTGACGGGGAGAGGGGGAGAGACGGGGAGAGGGGGAGAGAGAGGGGAGAGAGTTTAGGAAGGGAGAGGTTGGCATGAGGCGGGAGGGAGGGGGAGAAAGAGGGTGTGAGAGAGAGGGGTGTGAGAGAGAGGGGGTGAGTGATAGAGGGTGTGAGACAGAGAGGGTGAGAGAGAGAAGGTGCGAGGAAGGGTGAGAGAGGGGGGGACAGAAAGAGAGTAAGAGCGGGGGAAGAGAGAGGGGAGAGAGATGGGGCAGAGAGTGGGGGAAGAGAGTGGGGGAGAGGGGACAGCGAGAGGGGGAAAGGGAGGGAGAGAGAGGGGGAGAGAGACGGGGAGAGCGATGGGGAGAGAGGGGGAGAGACGGGGCGAGAGAGGGAAGGGAGAGGAAGGTGCGAGGAAGGGGGAGAGAGGGGGACAGAAAGGGGGTGAGAGCGGGGGGGAGAGAGGGGAGAGAGATGGGGGTGAGAGTGGGGGAAGAGCGTGGTGGAGAGAGTGGGGGAAATAGAGTGGGGAAAGAGAGTGGGGAGAGGGATGTGGAGAGAGAGGGGGAGAGAGACGGGGAGATCGACGGGGAGGGGGGAGAGACGGGGAGAGAGAGTGGGAGGGAGTGGAAGGTGCGAGGAAGGGGGAGAGAGGGGGGCAGAAAGGGGGTGAGAGTGGGGGGAGAGAGGGGGAGAGTGAGAGGGTGAGAGAGGGAAGGAGTGAGAGAGGGAGAGAGAGTGGAGAGATTTAGTGAAGAGTGAGACGGGGAGAGTGAGTTTGAGGGGTAGAGAGAGATGGGATAGAGAGAGGAGGTGAGAGGGAATGGAGAGGGAGAGGGGGAAGAGTGGGGGAGAGAGAGGGTTGACTAGGGGAGAGAGAGGAGAGAGAGGCGGACAGAGGGAGAGGGAAAGAGGGAGGGGCACAGAGAGTGGAGGGAGAGAGAGGGGGAGACGGGGATGGAGGGAGAAAGAGAGTGTGTGGACAGAGTGGGGGAGAGAGTGGGGAGAGAGAATGGGGAGAGAGAGTGCGGGAAGAGAGTTGGGGAGAGAGTGGGGGAGAGAGTGGAGGAGAGAGTGGGGGAGAGAGTGGGGGGAGAGAGGGTTAGGGAGGGAGGGAGTGAGAAAGAGGGGAAAGATTTAGGTGACAGAGTCGGAGGGAGATTTAGTGAAGAGAGAGCGGAGAGAGAGAGTGAGGTGTAGAGAGAGTGGGTGAGAGAGAGAGGTGTAGAGAGGGGTGTGAGAGAGAGACGGTAGAGAGAAGGGGAGAGAGGAGGGGAAAGGGTTTAGAGGGGTGAGAGTGGTGTGGAGAGGGAGGAAGAGAGAGAGGCGACAGAGAGAGAAAAAAGGCCGGAAGAGAGACGGGGAGGGCGAGACAGAGGGGGAGAGAGCGGGGAGAGAGACGGAGAGAGCGACGGGAAGATCGACGGGGAGGGGTGAGAGAGTGGGAGGGAGAGGAAGGTGCGAGGAAGGGGAGAGAGGGGGCAGAAAGGGGTGAGAGTGGGGGAGCAAGGGGGAGAGTGAGAGGGTGAGAGAGGGAAGGAGTGAGAGAGGGAGATAGAGGGGAGAGATTTAGGCGACAGAGTTAGTGAAGAGTGAGACGGGGAGAGAGAGTTTGAGGGGTAGAGAGAGAGGGTGAGCAGGGTAGAGAGAGACAGGATAGAGAGAGGAGGTGAGAGGGAATGGAGAGGGAGAGGGGGGAGAGTGGGGGAGAGAGAGGGGAGAGTGGGGAGGGAGAGGGGAGAGAGGCGGACAGAGGGAGGGGGAAAGAGGGAGGGGCACAGAGAGTGGAGGGAGAGAGAGGGGAGGAGAGAGAGGGGGAGGGAGAGAGAGAGTGTGGGGACAGAGTGGGGGAGAGATTGGGGAGAGAGTGGGGAGAGAGAGTGCGGAAAGAGAGTCGGGGAGAGAGTGGGGGAGAGAGTGGGGGAGAGAGGGTTAGGGAGGGAGGGAGGGAGGGATAAAGGGGGGAGAGATTTAGGTGACAGAGTCGGGGGGAGATTTCGTGAAGAGAGAGAGAGGAGAGAGAGAGAGTGAGGTGTAGAGAGAGTGGGTGAGAGAGAGAGGTGTAGAGAGAGGGGGTGAGAGAGAGACGGTAGAGAGAAGGGGAGAGAGAAGGGGAGAGGGGGAGAGAGGGGGTAGAGGGGTGAGAGGGGTGTGGAGAGAGGGGGAAGAGAGAGAGGCGGCAGAGAGAGATATGGTCGAAGAGAGACGGGGAGGGTGGGACAGAAGGGGAGAGAGGGGGGAGAGAGACGGAGAGAGCGATGGGAGAGTGTGAGGGGGAGAGGGGGGTGAGACGGGGAGAGAGAGGGGCGAGAGAGAGTGGGAGGGAGAGGAAGGTGCGACGGAGAGTGAGAGAGGGGGGACAGAAAGAGGATGAGAGCGGGGAAGAGAGAGGGGAGAGAGATTGGGTAGAGAGTGGGGGAAG